>NC_088603.1:113407987-113752987 GCF_036013475.1 Columba livia | reverse complement strand
GGTATACCTAGAAAGTCAGGGTATGGGCAATGTCTTCAATGCTGCAGCAGTTCCTTCAGGAATTGCATCTAATACGGCAACGACACTTCGCTTGGAATAAAGTACTTCTGGAGCAGATGGGAGGCTGTACTGGAACTAGTGTAAACTTCCCCCAGAGTGTGCCCTGGGAGACATAAGTCCAACATACTAAAGTGCCTGGGTGTCAAAGCTTGTAAAACCTGTCTTTTCTTTCTAAGAGTGAGCTTATACTTGAGACTGTCCTCTAGGTTCAGAAGTGTGGAGTCTGACGAGAGTGACTGCAAACATCCAGCCACAGTGAAGGAAGTGGAAATAAATCCAGGCTTCTCCTATTTGTTCTATTGTGACTGGATTTTAGCCTGTCAATGCTTGCAGAGAAGCAAGACTTGCTTGATTCACATCCGGCCAAATGATGTGAATTTCCATTTCCAGTTTTCTTAGTTCACTGGTTTCAAAAGAAGGGATCCATATTAAAACAGCACTAAACCCGTGTTTCATGCCAAATTATTATATTTTCTAAGACTGCATTGGCTTATTTCCCTAAATACAAGAAAACAGAATATCTAGGACTTTACAGAGTAAGAAAACTGTAAAGTAAGGTCAGTGGTCAGCAGTCTCTTATGCCAAAAGACACATTTGAATGACTGCACGCTAGCCTGGCAGACCACAACTGGGAGACGACTGCCTAGTTTGTCTCCATTCTCTAAACAAATGGTAGCACATTAAGCTTATAGCTGACTGGCATAAAGTAAAAGAACTGGGTACAAGGGGTAGAAAACTTATTTTTTTGTTGCATTTATTTTACTTTCCTATCCTTGCCTTCTCCTCAGTGTAATGATGTCCTGGTTTAAAATAACAGTTTTTAAAAAGTGCAAACACTTGTTGTCACTTGAAGTAACAAACACCTCAAGAGCCTGACAAGTAGCTGGTCAGCTGTCATCAGAAATACAAACATTCAGAGTAGATGTGGAACAAGGGTTTCTGTCACTTCAGCAAGAACTACAAATCTGGCCAGGTTCCTGATTTTCTTTTTTTCTTGACCAAATTCCTTGGCTGCAGCACTGTTTTGTCAGTGCTCTAACTAATGACTGTCTTGGGCTAATTGAACTGAATTTGGTGCAGCTTGGACCTATTTTATGTTCTTTGAAAGAAACTTTTTCCCTATTAGACTCAGGGTTGATGTCAGTGTAGCACGTTATCCAGCATACGTAGCCCCAGAATTAGTGATCCACACAGCATTTATCTTCTGTGGTACTCGAGCCCATCAGTCACATGGAGCAGGAGATCTGTTTTAGGCCAGACTAGGATAAGGGGAAGAGATTAAATGTGGGGTTGGAATAACAGCAGGACTTGAGAAGAAAGAGCCAAATAACAAAAGAAATAACCAATAGAGGGCAGAAATGTTAGCTAGAAGCAGTTGTAAGAAATGGGAAAATGATTGAGCTGTGAAGCACATGGTAATGTTAATTTGTAATATGAGAGCAGAAAGAATGATGGATGTGCAAGATCAGTAGATCTTTTTACTTTTGCTAGTGGCTTGTCCCCTCAGGGCAAACTAATGTTATGCATGTTCCAGACTTCAATGTTTGAGGGTACATGAAAAGGCAAAACTTAATTGTGGCAGTAACCTCAAAACCATTTCTAATGCCTTATTTTTGTTTTCCTTACAAACACAAAATGATTGCTTTTCAATGGCTCTTGGAATGCTGTGGGTCTGTTGCTCAGTAAAAGCAAAGCACAAATCTGCTTTGCTTAGTACAATTGTTAGAATTGGAAACTAACATGAGTTGTTAGATTAGTAATCTCTTCTCATATCTTGTTTTTAAAGAAGTGATTGTAGGACAGTTCATGAATTTCATTCATACAGCCAGTCCTCCAGGACGTGCTTTAAATGCTTTTTCAAGCATAAATGACAGTTTCCTTTGCATGGTCACTTCTGTGCCTGCTTTATGCTTATAATTCCTGTAGAGGTTTGCAAATGTAGATGGTACAAGAGTTCTACTGTGCACACATTTCAAATCGTGATACTTAATAAGGCTATCTATTAAAATCATGTGCAAGCACAAGACAATAAAACCCCCTAACATTAGGCCATTCTGTCTGTTTTGGTTTGAATCTGTTTGGAAGATGGGTTGTCCTGCCTCCCATTTGTGTGCAGGGTATCAAATCAGATAAACCAGGCTGTTTTTTTGATAAACAAAAGTAATGTGTACTTGCATGTGCTATGTTCATAGTGAATGAAAGTGAAGCTTCTTGCTCCTGTTGGAAGAACAAGGTATTGCATGTAAACAAAAGTTTCATTCTCTGTCAGAATACATGACTTTCTCTTTTCAGAAAGATTGTGTAGATTTGAATCTAAGTTTCTCAAACTGCATCCTGATTTAGTAATTCAAATGATGTGAATCGTACCAATGCTTCCAGCGTCCTTGCTCCTCTGTTGCTGTGAAGAATGATCATCCATGCCAACCTCCAAGCACATGACAAGATCTTTTTTGTATTATGTGACCAAAACTTAATTTACCTGTTTTGTCTTTTAGGCAGAAGTAAATCTAATATGGGTTGGACGCCTCTTCACCTTGCATGCTACTTTGGACATGCTGTTGTGGTGGAGGATTTGCTGAAGGTATATTTCTGTTTGCCTCTGTGTTTAAGACAGAAGATTCTTTGTTATGCTAGAAGCAGGTAGTAGTTATTCGGGTTTTTGTGAAAGAAGGTGGCTTTGTAGAGAGGTGGAGCCTTTCCTACAGTTTATCTGCACATAACAGAGAGATAACTAAGCTGATTGTTAAAACCAAGGAATGAAATAGTTGCAGTATTAAGATCAACCCCATTTACAAGGACACAAAATAGTGACACTGGAAGTCTCTACAGTAGTATACAGCTGCCATCTGAAGAGTATTTGCAGTTATCAGTACTTAGCTAACTTTCTCATGGGGCATGTGTGTTTGTCTGCATAACCATCTGAATATAGGAAATAAAGACATATAGGATATAGGTATACACTTGCAAAAGCTTCAGCCCTTTTCAAGCTCAGTGGATATGTGCATATGGTAAGCCATCATCTGATAGTAGTAATGCAAATGCTTTGAAGGCCTGATCTAGCTTACTGTAGTATATAAAGTGTATAATTTAGGCAGTTTCACTTACTGAGTTGCAGGAAAGGTGAAAGTGTTTCAAGTACAAAAGAATCAGTTATATGATTGTATGTTGTGCATAGAAGCATGTCCAGAATTCTTTGTGAAGTAACTTGTATGTGTTTCTTTCCAGGCACAGGCTAACATAGTTTGACTCATTATTTCTCTTTAACATCTTTGAAAAAATGAACTGTGTGATGAACTTTGAAATGATTAAGCTCTGTGGTCAAAGCTGAACAACTCCTATCTTCTTAGCCCTGTCTGTAATGCATTTGCATTTGTTTCTGTCTGAGTTTATTTTTTTTACTCTCAGCTCTGATGGTAGCTTCAACCAACCCTTTTCCTGTTTGAAGGGGTTCGCTGTAGATGGCAGGAACAAGCTCAACAGCCTCAAAGTTTGCTAATCTAAACTTGAAATTGTATTCAGAATGAAGGCCACCAGCCATAATCATGACTCTAAAGCAGTGAGCAAAGTTGAAATTTTTTGGGAAGTTCTTCTCTACCCTACACACCTACTCAGTAAATGGTTTCTCAATCTAGGAGGGCTACTCAAAGTAAAAGTTTTGTCACTTAATGCATGTATTAACACTTCCAGTGTTGGATGAATGTATGTAACTTTGTGCTTTTTTTTGTTGATATGGCTCTTGAAAGGGTATAATTTAAAGAGAAAGTTGAATAATAAAAGCGGCTGTGCAGCTCTGAAAGCTGGGAGTATATAGATAGTTCTGTGTACTTGTGCCAAGATGTTGTGCTCAGAGAACAAGTGAATGAGGTATCAAAAACAGAGCTCTGGAACTAGAGTCTGGTTCCTTAGTTAACTTAAGGCAGGCAGCGGTGATATATATATATATATATGTGTGATAAAGTTAAATATGTCCTGCCCTCTTTCTGACCCTTTGAGAGGTTAGGTAAAGCAATGTAGAAGGAATGCTTAAAAAAAGGAGAATAGGATTTATTGGCTTCCTGGAACAGTGCCTATGCTGTGTGGCAAGCAGTCTTCCTTCCAGAGAAGAGGTATGGGATGGAGAAAGTGTGTGACAAGAGGAAGGGGGACTTAAGACGAAGATTGTGGAAGAGAAACGGAAGAAAGGTTAAGTTTCAGATGGTACCATCTTAATGCTGACATGGATGTTTTCACTTCAATTGCAAGAGCAGCAGCAGGTGCCTAGAGATAATACGACTTGTTAAATCAGGAGCACCAGGAGGCTGGTGCTACTGTGTATACATGTGCAATAATATATGTATGTATGTTATCCAGTCCACTCAATTACTTCAGTAAGCTGGTTGTGGTTCTTTTTTTTTTTTCCCAACACGATTAAAAACAAACTAAACCAAACATCAAAAAGCACCCAAAACAAAAACCAAACCAACACCACCCCTTGTGTTAAGGTTGTTTTCTATATACCTTCTTCTCAGAAATGAGAGAGATGCCTGGAAAAATGCAGGAAGATTTTCATTTTTGAAGCAGTTTCAAGGATGCTGGCTATGTGTCTTCATATGTACTTCATTTCCAGGATGACCGTATTACAGTTCTGATCTGATTTACCATGACGCCTATGTTAGCGTCCTGTTCTCCCTTTCCCCCCAGTCAGGGGAACAGCTGTGTAGTTCTTGTTGGAAGGACATTCAGATGTCTTTTGGTCTTCTTGTTTAGGCTGGTGCAGATGTGAATGTGCTGAATGACATGGGGGACACTCCACTCCATCGTGCAGCTTTCACAGGACGTAAGGTAAAGTATGTTGGCTTTTTTAAGCCTCAATCATAGAATTATTAAGGAAATACCAGCAGGAAAAATCACTTAAAGATGTTTTTATGCTGTCTCAAAATGACTTATTGTCTGGTTTGGTACAGCATGTTCAAAAGAACTAGGCACATTGCCTAGCTTGTATAGCTCTGTCCAAAACAAAAACATGGTACAAATACCTTTTATTGAAGATGGGAAGATTGCTCAGTGATTTTTCTGGGTGTATATTGTCAATTAATTAGTAATTATCTTCCACTGTATCACTGTGCATCAATTGTGTAACTAACTGATGTTGCTTTTCTTCTGCTTTTGCTGTGTGTCAGAGGAAATGCAGAAGTGTAGCACTGCCTCTAGGTGCAGGTGCTAATTAGCTTGTGGAAACCAGTGTAAAGATCTTTCATCTACTGCTGAAGTACAATAGATTAATTTGTGCTTGCAACTGGTCATTTGACACAGTAAAAGGACTAGGGATTATTCCTCCTAATTAACTGCATATTTACACAAAGAGAAAACACATTGTTTTAATCTTGGTGACTTCTGGAGGGAAGAAATATAAATGACGACACACTGGTCCATCCATTTGGTGTCTGGAAGTGCTGTTTGTTCATAGCAAACTAAAACCAAAAAGCTTTTTATAGGCCTGTAACATGAGACTAGTTTGATTGTTCCTCATGCACTGCCGTAATTTCCAAGCTTGTACTACCTCCATGGATAACCTCTTGGCCCTTCAGGAGGAGTGACTACTTGGTGTCTTATCGAAAGAGCCAATCATACTATTTTTAGCTGTCAAATTCAGAATTTGCACCAGGTACGTTAGCTCTGAATTGGAGTGCGTCTGTTGAGTCACAACTAATCTCTTAGTTCATGCAGCCTGGCTGATGTGAGAGGAGGTTGCAGTTAGTCCTACTCTTCAATCTGTCTGAAACATCCCTTCCTGTTGTCAGGAGTCAGCAGTGGTGAGAAGCCGTTACACAGCTCATCTTGCAGAATGTCAATAGCTGAAAAGCCCGATTGTGGCCTTGCCATAACAAGAGATAAGCAAGTTTTTTCAAATTGTTTTCCAGGAGGTGGTGATGTTACTCTTGCAGCATAATGCTGATACTTCTATTGTTAATGGGAGTGGAGAGACTGCAAGAGAAGTTACTCATGATAAAGACATAAGGAATATGTTGGAAGGTAACTTTAATAGGCGGTAGCCTGTTTGTGGGTTGTTGTTATTTTATTTCTAACACTTGTACATTCTGAAAGCTCATTTTTCTCTTGGAAGTTAAAGAGGCTCAATTGAATTTTCTTTAAATTTGGTCACTGGAAAGAAAAAGTTGCAGTTTTTGGTTCCAGTCTGTAGTACTGACAGTTGGGTTTGTTTTTGTTTTCCCATTATGCCTGCAAGTGACTTGGATAGTTAAGTATCATAAATGCCAATAGTATTATTCAAGTAACTATTTCAGTCCTGTTGGAGTAACCTCTGCTACAGGTCTGAATGAGACACGGCAGTTAAAGCCTTAGCTCACTGGAAGAGGAAGAATTCAAGTAAAGAATCTAAGTGACTTTTTGTCAACAAAATCATTAAAGAGTAAAATTCTGAACAGTTTGCAAAGGTGACATAGTTTTGGATCAAGTTTAGGACTTGCTGTTACAGTCTTAGAAGTTATGTCAAAGGGGAAAAAAAAGTAAAAACCTTGCCCCTAATTTCCTCAGTTTCACAGGTGTTGAAAGTGAGGGAGATGGTGTCCAAATACTTGCATAGGCTCATTGCTTAGAGTTTTAGAAAGTTCAGTAACTGTGTTGCTTCTTGGTATTATGTGATACCCCTAAATACTGCTAAAGCTCTGTGTCCAACACCACAGACTGTATTTGTGAAGCAATCTGTGTTCTGATTCTACCTGCACGTGCACAGATAACAGCCCTTTCTGCTGCTCACCTGCTGGATTGTTAAAGAGTAAAATTTCTGTAGGATGATAGGAAGAGTAGAAGAAAAGGTCTGCTGATGTGTCATGTAGTTCCCCTGCTTTGCCTTTGACTAGGGAGTGAGGTTTGGTTATAAGTGTTTAAAAAATAATAACATATATATGTACATGTGTGTACACACATCTTGTCAAATATTACTTGTTTTTGAACATATTTTTGCTCTGACACAGACTTTTCTGAATAAATATTCCATTTATACCTGTCACAATACTGGAAACTCTTGTTTCTCTAGGATTGTTTTAATATAGTTTCTCAAATGCTGTAATTTATATGTACTTGCTACTCTGAGACTGACCTTAGATTTGTGTGGGGGGATTTTTTTCAAAAGCAGTGGAAAGGACACAAGAAAGGAAACTGGAAGAAGAACTTTTAGGAGCAGCAAGAGAGGGGGAAACAGGGAAACTGACTGCCTTGGTAAGAATTCAAGTTCTTGTAATAGTTCTGTGTCAAGTGGTTCAAGCCATAATGTAGATGTAACAATGTGTGAATGCCTTGCATTTCAGAGTGCTGTGACTTCAGAATATTAATGCTGTTCACCATGTTACGTTGGTAAGGTGCTGAACCTTCAAGGGTTTTCCAGCCTCCATGTTGGAGGCTGCAGAACAATGGTTTTCAGCTTCTTTAATGTTTCTAAATACTCTTCAGTTAGATGTAAATAGCAGTGTGCTGATTCTAGACCAACTGACTTAAGTTTTATGTTTTTGTGGATACCCTAATCTCATGGGTGCTTAGGTTTTCACCACAGTGTGGCATATTTTAAATTTTGAAAGTAAGCTTTTGTCATTAGCATCAGTTGTAACTGAAGCCTCTAATTTTAATGGACAGTCATCTGCACAACATAATTTCATGCTGAGTGGGATATAAACTGTATAAGTGTGTATGTACACCCTCACAGTAATTCCAGCTGAACAATACCGTGGTGTGGTTAAGGCTATTGGAGAAGCAAATTACAGAGTAATTGAGACTGGAGGATGCCCCTGGATATGAGTTAGTGCAGCTCCTGTTTGGAGAGCAGAATTAACTAGAGCACATTGCTCAGGACCATATCCAGTTGGGTTTCAAAGCAACTTCTGAGAGGCCTGAAGAGTTTCCTTGGAAGTAAGACATATGAGGTATGGAACATTTTCTATCTAGTTAGCACCTGTAGTCAAACCTTCTAAGGCATGAATGCAGTCTGAATGCTTCTACTTACTTCTAATGGAAAATTCACAAATGTGAGATTTGTATATTGAGAAATTTTATGTTCTTTTCTGCCTGGAATCCAGAGGGCACACCTGTTCAAAATTTATTTCCATCATCTAAATTTTTCTTCTAGTTTGAAGAGGCCTTGTCTTTCTAACTTGCATGGAAACTGTTTTTAAATCTTTGGTCATCCTTGTAATTTTTAGGTACTTTTTGTACTGTCCTATTTGAAATGGAGAGAGAACGAGAGCTGTACACAGTACTTGAGATGTGGAAGAACAGTGCATTAATACACAGGGATCATTGTACTAATTGTAATTAATACACTGGCATAAGTGATCTGTTTCTGATTCTGGTAATTTGTAACACTTGTGTCATTTGATGTTGCCTGTGTGCTAAGCCTTGAACTGATATGGAAAAAAATTAGAAAAAAGGTGACTCCTCATAGAAATCTGTCATTGAAGAACTGTGCTTTCTCTCATGTGGCATATGACCATGCATGCACATGTAACTCTTCCTGTAAACATTTTAATTTCTAAGTGTTTTTTCTAATATTTAGTATAATTGAGCTACCTATATTTGAAGATAGCTATATATTGACCTCTAAAACTTTTTGAAGTACTGACCACATTTTTGAGCCCCAGGCACTTTTAAAGTCATAACAGGTTTGTCTTAGAAGTCTTCACTGAGTACTTGGGACCTGTAATCATTGAACCACAATTTTAAAACTCCTGCTGACTCTTGAGAAAGTCCAAAGAACTTTCTCCACTTAGAGCTATATGGTGTAAACCTCCTTGACTTTCCTACTTTCAGGTTAATAACTCTGGAGAACTTGTGTAGCTCTTCTGAACTGCCCATTATCTTAAGAATTCCTTACTTTGCCTACAGATTTTCAGGCCTTTTTGCTCCTACTGTGTATTTTTGTTCCAACTAGCAGACTGTTGTAAAACTTTATCTGTTTACATCTACTTTTATTGTGAGACCTAACACCAGCATTTATTTTTTACTGTGTTGCTTTTGGAATAGAGTGCCACTTACTTGAAAGATACCCTTAATTTGTCTTTTTTGTTATTTTTACTGAAGATGACTGTACTGCATATTGTAACATAACTGTCTAGAAGAGATAATTTAATGGTGCAATTTCTCTAAACCTTCACATTGGAATTGGAACAATTTTTTCTCTTCTTTTCCTGCATGCACTTCAACTGCTTCTGCTATTGGAGGTGGCTTTTGTGGTTCTCTTCTTTCAAGATTCTCGCTAGATCACAGTATGTTTTGCTACTAAAAGTTAGACCTTCTGTAGCAAATCTTGACCCAGGCTTTTTAGTCTACTTCAGGCAAAAGCAGTGTGTTTTTTTGTGTGAGTTCTCAAAAATGTACTGTACATTTACTGAAAAGACCGAAGAGCTTTCTATCTCACAAGTTGATGCATCAACATTTCTTCAAAATATTGCCTTGTAACAAGGTGTAAGTAGCTGAAAGCACAAGCAGTGGCTAAAAAGGTGTGGAAGCAAGAAGGCAGGAGAGGTGGAAATAAGGAAGATATAAACCAGCTGGTGTGAAAGAGCTAAAATCTAGGAGTCCTCAGGAACTCAAGTATCTGGCCTCAGTATGAGGTTATACTTCCACAAGCTGTCTCTTCTTGACTTGTGTTCTCTTTTCAGTTGAACTGTTAATAACAGGTGTAGGACCTTATCCTTACAGGACTATTTCTGAGGCACGTAAACATGTTGATGCTAACTTAATTTGCTGCCATGGGAATGCTGTTATTATGGAGTAATTTCTCTAAGATAGCATAAGGTAATGCAGAAGGCTTTAATGGAATTTCTCTAAAATTGCTGTCATGCACTTGTGACTCTAGTCTCCTAGAACTGCTCGACAGTGACTTAGCATTCCTTTTAAGGCAGTCCCATTTGGCTTGGAAGCTTAACTACAATGGCTGATATTGCCCAGAATGGTTTGGGTTGGAAGGGACCTTTAATGATCATCTAGTTGATCCCCCACGTATGCATCAAATAGCTACATGTTTGAGTAGAAGCGTAATGGTATTTTAGGGCAGTTAGTAGTGTCACGTTGAATGACCCTTCTCTTCAGTTTCTCAAAATGTTTGTATTATGTCCAAGTAAAACTCAGATTATTTTTTTCCCCTCAGTTACCTAGCTGTTCTAATCAAAGTTCTCACAATTGTTAGACTTCAGAATGTAGCAAAACCATTTGTATTGCAGACTGCCGATACTAGGAGCTTCTAAATGGCCTAGGATAGCTCTGTCACTGAGACTGGCAGGCCTCTCATGCTTCTGCACAAAGTTTTTACTCTCTGAAACAGGGTGGTCATACAAACTTGTTCTGGATTTAGCACTGTCCTGTGCTTTTAGACTGTACCTGGGAGTAGATTTTGACAGTGGAATCAAACAATGCCATTCTACCAATATAAATGACTGAACTGCATTGATGTTCTCTGGCACCGTGCAGTTGAGCAGGATAAATGTTTCCACATTGTGCAGTAAAGGTGGAAGGGGTATAGCAAGCAAAAAAACTGTTCTTTACCGTAGCTGAATATCTTGCTTGGTTGCTATAGTCCTTGCTGTTCTCATAACACTTGCTACATGCCCTCTTTGTTGCTAGATCTATACTGAAGCATCCTAATTAGGAAGAGCTGACTTTCAAAAGAATGAACGTGGTATCTGGAGAGGGAAGAAGATGGATAAGTAAGCAAAACTTTTTTTTTTCCAGTTGAACAAGCCCAAACCACCTGACATCAACTGTACAGATCAGATGGGGAACACACCATTGCATTGTGCAGCATACCGTGCACATAAGCACTGTGCATTGAAACTTCTAAAACATGGAGCAGATCCTAAAATGAGAAACAAAAATGGTGAGTACCAAATGGAACTACATAAAGTATTAGGAGGAGACAGAAATTTAACAGCTTTTATAAGCCATGGTACTTAACATTCAGTGGTCAGGGAAAATTTTATTGTGCTTTAGAAGCTTTGTATCACTAATAAAGCAAGCCCAACATTGATTAAGTTGCAAGAGATGGAAGAACTGTAGCAAAGTACTTAAATGCTTTTCTTTTCCAAACTTACCCATTTCTGGAAATTTTACCTGCTGTCTGCCTTAACCATGAAATGTGCCTGGCTTTTGTTTTCTTGATGCTAAAAACTGAACACAGGTAACAAAAAGGTTATAAGATTGAAGATGTAGCTCAGACAAAGTGACTCTTCAGAAGAAGGCTTCTAATGAGAGCAAAGCCAGGAAAACTTTACACAGATGTTATGCAAACTGTGTACTTGTCATCTGATTAGAGATGCCTTCATCTTGACATTAGTGAATGTTCTGAACTGTTTTATTTAGCTGAAGAGCTAAAAACAAACTTAAGTAATAGCAAGGGCCTCTCTGTGGCTAGCAGAACTCTGAAGGACAATGCCAAGTAAATGTAGATGCTTGTGGGACTGAACTTTAATGGGTAAACACAGCGTCAGAGTGATTATTTTTAACTTAAGTACATCTAGGTTTATTTGCATCAAATTCTTATGCCTCGTCTTGGTTACTAAACAGATCAGACACCCCTTGATCTAGCCCAAGGTGCAGAAATGAAACTGATACTGGGAGGTAAAACTGGAAAGGTAGGAACTTTTCCGTCCATTTAAAACACAAAGGCTGTCTAGCTGAAGCTATTCCTACATGAACTTTACTTTACATGCAGGTTATCAACAAACCCCTGAGACGATACGAAGGTCTCCTATGGAAGGTGTGTCTTATTTCCTTTCCTAAAATAGCTTATTTTCATAAGATCTCAAAGTATGTCAGTATGTCCTTTTCTGTACTTAAGTGAAAGTTGATGAATGAGGGAACTTTTCAATAATACATTTGTTAAGTGAATTGAACTTAATCTAGTATGTTGGATAAATGATAGATGGGCTGGGTGGGTGCAGCAGTTACTAGATTCATGGCACTCTGATCTTGACCTCAGCTCTGAAAAATCTCTCTTCATTTCTTGGTAATTTTTGTGGCAAAGCTTCACTGTGGTAAGGTTTTTTTCTTGTCTGTGTGGCAGACAAAATTAATGTTTTTCCTTTCCTGAATAGATGCCTTAATCTTTAATAATGCATGGCTAATATTTTGCCACAAGTTCACCACTTTCTGGAAAAGTTAAAACTTAGAGGACTGAGATGTCAGTCAAATGCTTGTTTAAAACCTGTTTTGCTGTGATACTCAAGTGAGTCTTTTTTCCTGTGCTTAAAAAAAAGCTTTTTCAGTCTTCTACAATCTGCTTCATTTTTATGTTCCTTAATGAAATCACTGACGTTTTCTTCAGTGTAAACTTTTCTATGTATTCACTCACAATTGTAGCATAAGGAACTATTTTTAGACCAGACCTGTGTACTAAAGCTTGTGAAGGTATCTTGATGTATTTTGTTTCTCATTTGATTTTTATAAAGTAGAATTGTGTGGTGATCAGCAACTCCTGTAATACTAGAAAATACAGTATTTTAATATTTCAGTTCTTACTGAATAGCAGGCTCAACAGCACTGATGTCTTTAGGTATTTCCAAAAAAGAGAATAACATTGTAGTAGTATTCTCAGGTTGCTGTGATCATCAAGATATGTAAAACCTAAAATGTTTTCCTAATGACTGACAGTTTTATGTAATAGCCTTCAAGCTGTCAGACTTACTGGGAATAACCACTCTCCAGCTGTTAACTTTACCTGGCCTTTTTTGTTTGTGTGTTTTGGTTTTTTGAATATTTTCTTTTTAGAGCTCACGATTTTTTGGTTGGAAACTGTACTGGATAGTCCTAGAACATGGAGTCCTTTCCTGGTATCGGAGACAGTAAGTTCTGTGTTTAAATTTCTGGAAAGTGATTTAAATAATTTCCATCTTCACTGTAGTAAATATATTTTTCTTTCAAAGAGCTGATGCAGTGAATAATGATCATCGCCAGGGATGCAAGCATCTAACACAAGCTGTCTGCACGGTAGGAAGTGAAGTGATTTGAAACTACTGTTTTTTTGTGATGGTGTTCTGTATCTAGACAGTGAAAACTTCAGCCAGTTTGGTAAGCATACCTCTGTTATAAAAAAGAGAAAAAGCTTTTGCTGTTGCAAGAAACGCTGGTTCTTTTTAAGTAAAGTATTCTTATAAGTAAAGCGGCCACAAAGCTCCTTCACTTCTTTCCAAAGTCTTGAAGATTTAAACGAACATAAGGCTTCCTAAAAGCACACCTCTTCTGTTTGGAGCATGTGATAGAGAATAGCAAAGCTCTGGTTCCTCCTATAGCTGTCACTGGCTGCTTGTGACTGACTGTGTAACTTAAGCTGATCTCAGTTGGAGAACAAATTAATTCTGAATGTGATTTTTTTAAAACTTCCTTTAATTGCATTATGCTTGTGGGAATCTCCTTTTGGGAGGGATGGACATGGAAAACAGGCCAGGTTTCACTTACAGTACAAAGAAACATGAAGTGCTTAAGGAAAATGCATTTAGGTTCATTTCAATACTTATTCTATAGCTGCCCTGTAGATTAGCATCACAAGTACTAACTACAGTTATATACATTTTTTTATTATATGAAAAGCAATTCTTGCTTTTCTATGTCTATAAATTCTGTAATATAAATGGTCTCACACTATTGCTAAGACTTTTTCTGAATCGGGTGGTACCAATAAATGCAAATATAATATTTTGACATAAAGAACCTCTATATTCTCATTCATGATGTTAAGTGCAAGACAGCACCCTTTCTAAACTATAGTTATTTCACCTTAAAACTGAGGCAAAAACTTCTGAGTTAAGAGTAATTGCTTACTCTTAACAGTTTTGTCTTTTATTACTGAATCATTATACTAATTTTGTCTTTTCATCACATTGCTTTAGGTAAAATCTACAGACAGTTGCTTCTTTTCTGTCAGATGTTTTGATGACACTGTTCATCGTTTCAAGATTCCTAAAAATAGCCTTCCTTCTCAAACTAGAGAGGTAATAATGACTATCAAAGGTTTTAAAATGTAATAACTTCTATAATTAGTAATTTGCATTCCACTTGCTATGGATGCCTTTGTAGGGAGTTCAGTATCTTGATCATAAAGACTTGGTAACAAAAGTGCATATATTGAATCTTTCAGAACTATAGACTGAGAAGTAAAAAAATGGACAGGTTGTCATTCTCTTCTTTAGAATTAGTGCCACCTTGTTTTCCAGCTCTGCGTCTGTATTTTGCCCTGTAGTTTAACTTCCTGTTTTTCTTTAACTTCTCCATGTAGGAAATTTCTGTTGCAACTTCCTTCTGTTGCACTTTCTTTCATAGTTCATTATTCCGAGCAAAAGAATGTTTAATGGTACATTCTACTCTTAGCCGTTCTCTGAGATGAACTCATAAATTATATTTTCTTAAAAGGTGGGTCTGAAGCAAGAGAATAGCTTTTTTTTTTAGGGCTGTTTGTATTGTAGTTACTGTTGTACTTCTATAGGTGTACTAACTAGAGATGGAGGGGTGGAGGCAACTGGAGTACTGTGTCCAGTTCTGGACTTCCCACTATGAGTGATATGTAGACATGCCGAAGAGAGCCCAACAAAGGGCAGTTAAAATGATTAAAGGGACCAGAACATTTCAAATACTAGTAAAGGCTGAGAGACCTGTGACTGTTCAGCCAGGAGGAGGCTCAGAGGGATCTTGTCAATGTATGTAAATATCTGAAGGAAGGGGGCAAAGAGAACAGAGTCGGGCTCTCTTCAGTGATGCCTGGTGACAGTAGGCACAAACTGAAACACAGGAGGTTCCCTCTAAATATAATAAAAAATGTGAACGGGTTACCCAAATAGGCTGTGGAGTCCCCTTCCTTGGAGATGTTCAGAAGCTATTTGGACACTGTCCTGGGCAACCAGATCTAGCTGTCCCTAATTGAGCAGCGGGTGTTTGAACCAGTGGACCTCCAGAAATCCCTTCCAACCTCAGCCCCTCTGTGATTCTAGGAACAGGAGAGGAATCTACCTCTTAATTAAGATAGTGCTTGAGATTTTGTACACAGAGCTTGTCATGCATAAGAAGGCAGACTTTGTTGCAAGGACCTTGCTGTCTGAACAGAAACCCAAAGATGCAAAATACATTTTCTACAGTATTTTCTTACATGACCTTGGATAGACTGAGGGGTGTGAGTGGCATTTATCCTTAAAGTTTCATCAGTTCATCAATTAAGTCCTAGGTAGCACTCTGACCACAGATTCTCATCCTTGATATGTTACAATTTTAACAATCTATTTTCTGCTCATTTAAGTGTGTCATTTTACTAAGGAATATCTTATTTACGTGAATAGAAAATTTTAATTTGTTCTTTTGTATGTGTGCTGTTGCCTTCTGGGGATGACCTTTGAAATGTGTATTAACTCTGGTGTTTTTTCTATTCAGAGTTGGCTGGAAGCAATAGAAGACCATTCTGCATATAGCACTCATTACTGCACACAGGAACAGTTGAGTAGTGATGATGAGGAAGATGATACAGTGTCTGTTACAGACCTACAGGACACTCTGAAAGTATGTACTGAGTACTTATTTGGCTCACTCATCTACGCAGTTGCAGATTAGTACTATTTTGTATTTAAATACTTTAGTGTACTTTGGCTAAAAGTAATGATTCTTTCCACAGATGCATAAATGATGCTTGTGTTTGCACTGCTTACTGTTGTGTGTTCCTGTTTGGACTGTCACCATAAAATGGCACGTTTGTCATAGCTAAAGGGTTGTGTGTTTCAGTTTTACCAGGCACTGCTGCAAGGTAGAAAGTTGCTTAAGACCTTCAGCCACGAGAGGGAGCCTTGTGTACTGTACTGGGTAACACCACGAGGGTAACTAAGCTAACCTCCGGCAAGCTCTGCCTCTCTAAAATAGGCAGTGCAGTGGCTTAGAAATTATCCTTTAACACCTCCGGTCATGCTAGATGTGCTGTAGAGTGATTGTTCAGACCTCCAATGGAAAGGAGTCTTGATAAATCTAGCATTCAGCCTGTGCGTCTTACTTTTTGCCACACATATACTTCTAAAACTTTTTACTCTATGGGAAAGTTGATACTGCAGTGCAAAAATCTTCATGTGACTGAACTTCACGTGTCTTGTAGTGTACCTTTTGGTACGAGAACTCAAAGTAGACCAAAGCAGAACAGGGCTGGGAGGAAAAATGGTGCTGGCAGTTCCCAGCAGCTTACAGAAGATGGTATTATCTGGCAGATAACTGACTCCAAGTTCAAATACAGGCTTGGAATGTGATCTTGGGGTGGGTTCCTGCATGTTGCTGTACTTGCCATACATTAGTTAACCTATGTATTTGCTTATTTTGGCCTTAGATTTGTCAAAGAATGAGCAATGGCTCTTTTGGGTTTTCAAACTTTTTAATAAGAAAGCGGGAGGGGGAAATTCAAAAGCAGTATATACAACATAGCTTTGGTGTTTGGTTTGCTCTGCTAATTTAAACAAAAGCCAGTCAGCAGTGTAATGTATATTAATCTTATGTTTGCTTCTGTGTCTTTGAAGGTACTTCAAGTAATTTCTTTCATTTTAAATCTATCAGTCACTGGGAATCTGTGTTAAGGTTTAATGTTCTCCAGATTTAAAAATTTCCTGAGAACTTTCCTGAAAACAAGGCACTTCTGAACTAGCTATTTTTTCTGTTTTTCAGAAAGCACAAGCATGCCAACAAAGACTCAGTAAAGAGATTTCAGATTTTCTTGCAATGGTTAAATCTTTGGATGCTACAAAAGGTAAAACTTACTCTTCTAAAATGCAGTTTGTTACCAGGCAACTAACTTTTTTGTTTAAGCAGCACATGCTTCAATTTCACTGAAATTAAATTTTCAGGAGCTTGAAAATATAGGACTCTTTTCCTTACTGAAAAATATTCAAATAAATTGATGTTATAATAATTGCTAAGAGCTAAGACTTCAGATTTGGAGAAAAAACTAATATAATAACTGCATTGATTGAAAGAGATTTTATCAGTGGCTGTAAATGTAGTAAAACTGTCTTTAGATATGGTGCTTACTGAGCAGTATCACAGGAATATAATGTAGGTGTTCTCTTTCAATGTTTGAAAAAAAATCTGTAGTTGGTAGCTTCTTGCAGAGTATGAGTGTTCCCTGGCAGGTATGAAGAGCTATCATCTTACTCTAGCTTTTCCCTCAAAATCTCATATTAAATAGAAGCACAATGAAAGCTGAGGCATGATAAACAGAATGTCAATTGAAATTGCAAAACTATACAGGGAACTGGAGGCATGGTGTGATGGCATATATTCCATATACTTCTGCCATGAGGTTCATGCCAGATTTGAACTTCTCTGGTTTCATTTTAAATTATAACTCTTAAACTAGTGTACCTGGATTTTTGCAGAATAACTGCCAAATATAGCACAGGCATCAAGCTGTTAGAGAATAGACCTTGTTTCATTTCATTTCAGGAGCTGGGCTCATGATCCTTGTGGGCTTCCAACTCAGGACATTCCATGATTCTATGATTCATTTAATGCCTTAAACATGTACAGAAGTTGCTCACCTATTAAACATGCAAAGGAGCTCTATAAGAACACTTAACTGTTGCTCCTTTGAACCTGAGTCCTAGTTACATATTGTGACTAAAATTTATGAAGCTTAAACTAGAGAACAAGTTGTTTATCTGTACAAATCCACAGTCTGTAATAGAATAGCGGTTTGGGGAGGAAAAATGTTCTTCCTCTTTCATCCCTGTGCCTTCCTAAGAGAGTCTAAATAGGTTACTGTGCGATGTTAACCTGTCTTGCACTAACTGACTTTTTAGTTGATAAAGAAAAGTAAGGTTTCATAATATGTATGAGTGTTTTATTAGGAAGCCTTTGTAATTATATAAAAAAACTGAATTATTAACAAAAAACAGTTTGAAAATGAGTATGAGGTGGATAACTTCCCTTACTAGATGTATAGGCAGTTTCTCTGACCACATATTGCTGACCTGAAGAACCAGCGAGGACATTTACTTTTTTCCAAGTACAGAACTCAAGTAACTAAAATCTGCAGTAAAGCAAAACCGCATACTATCTGTTTACTGAGAACTGCTAATCTTGGCCGATAGAAGTAATAAGTTCCTGTTTTCTTCCCAGTGAATGTTTGTAACTTGATGCATCAGGGAATTGTTTCCAGGTTCATGTGTAACCTCTGTAGGTCTCAACAGAGGACTTGTGCAGCTCTCCCAGTTCTCATGTTGGGTTGATGTGGTATCTTGAAAGTCTTCCAAAAGAATGAGAATTTGAGGTAAAAGTCCTTCCATGTGGAACTTCTCCTGAAACCTTCTGAGTAATATAAAAATTACTGTCTTGGGACCTGATATTTAAAATTCTCTCCCTAATTGTCTCAACATGCTATTCTAAATCCAGGCATCTTTGAGATTTATGCATGTTGTTTATTACAAATAAAGATGGCTCCTGCACTCAGTATGCTGCCCCTCTTTCTAGAGGAACCAGTTGTTGATAGCTGCTGTACGTAGAGACTCCTAATTCCAGTCAGTAGTGAGCTTTGTTATCAAAGACAACAATTAATGTGTGGATATGTACTGTATCTTGTGTCCTGCACAAGCAATATAAGTTGCAAAATAACTTCAAGAACTGTCACTGCTGGACCTCTTAATCTTTATGGCTGTGACACCAACCTGAATCACCTGTGTTACTAAATGGTGACAACTGCTCCTGGAGTCTGCAGCCACTAAATAAACACTTTAATTGCAGCAAGTATGTTTCCTGAGAGAATGGCTTTCTTGACTTCTGAGGAATTGCTGCACACTGTAAAACTTCAAAGAGAAACTCAAATAGTAAATAATTTCTACCAGATTGAGGTTTTATTGTTTCCTGCTGGTTCTAGACAGGTAGCCCCTTCTATAAATGGTCACAGAAATCAGGATGTGAGGTGGCATTGCTCTGCAAGCTGTACTACTCGTCCAGAAGATGAGTCTTGGAACTCCCCATCTATTTTTCAAACCTAAACCTCCAGCTGCACTGTGATAAGCTTTTTCTCTTCTGTATAATACCATGGCAGAAGGCAAAAAAAGGCTACATTTCTCACTTGAACTCAAATTAAACCAGTGCAGTATGCCTTTTATTTCAGTTCTGTCATCTGGCAACTCTTGATGCTTTTAGATCTAGAAAATGGTTAAAAGGAGATTGTTGGTGCTCACTTTTCCAGTGTCTTCCTGCCATAGCTTACTACCTCTGCCTTTTAAGCCTTGCTGAAAGTAAAACTTGATCCATTCAGTGTGCCATTTATACCAGTACTAGGGAAAGGATGCAAAATAACACCGAAGGAATGTACTTATGCTTGCCCTTTCCACACACAAATCTTACCATGCAGCAGTCTTCCTGTGGAATATGGATGTCTGTATTACTTAGAGGAAAAAAGAATTAAAATAATCCTGTAGCATACAGTGTCCTTTTAATGCTACTAATAATTTGTGCTTTCAGGAATATCTCCTCCCCTCCTGCAAAAAGTCAACGTGGTCTCTGAAGTATCCCAGGAAACATGTGAGGCCCTGGCTGACTGCCTCAACCTATTCACAAAGCAGGAAGGGGTATGTCATATGCTGTATGGGTCTATAAAGGGTCTGAATAGCTTACTATATTTTGCTAGTTATATACTTACCTGTTACAAAAATAAATACACCCATGGAACTTCATATTGTTGGTAAACTGTCCTTTTGCATGCTGAGTGTCTGATGAAAACTCATGCTTCTAGAGAAAAAGTAGCTAAATCCCTCTACAAAAAGATGTCTTAATGTTTGAGTGTTCAGAAGAGATCCATATTTTGCTTACAAACTACTGCTTGTAATGTTCAAATTGAATGCTTGAATTCTATAAAGCAGTTGCTTTGCTGATCTGAAGGTTAAAATATTGAGGTGTGTTTTTTGCACTGGCTAACTGAAGTGTTCAACACTATTGCTTCTGAATTTGTTTTTTAGACCATGTGCTTAGTGGGTGTGTGAATGCTCTCTTGAACTTCTGGTTTTCCTAGTGACAAATATCTTGTATGGTGTTAAACATCATGCAAATGCTTTAATTAGGGAATATGTGTCAAACTCATGAATTCCTGGTGTAGGAGATCTGTTGTTTTTTCTCCCCCCTAGAAGATAAATTTATTCCATGGTACTAGTTTTCTTCCAGTATTGTGGTGACAGTAATCCCTCAGTTAGGCTCTTGTTGTCATCAGTAAGCTGTGTTTAAAAATGAGGTTTGTGTTGGTGCTGGTAGTCTTCCAGTTAACAGTGAGCTGCAAACACTGGCTCCATTGTTTAGGTTTGGTTTAAGATTTTTATTCCTTTCCAAGCCTTTTTATCTCTTGTCACAAGGCTTCTAGACTTACTTGAGTCAAGCTCTAGCAGAGTGGAACAAGCATTGGTTTTTTTACTTTGAGTTTTTTCTATAAGAAAATCTAATATTAAAGTTGCCAGTTCCACTTGTGGATGAGGGGGAAATTGTTACAACAGTGGGTGTACAGTGTTAGTTAGTACTTCTTAATTGTGTTGGCATCTTGCTTCAAGCCAGACTAAAATAGCTTTCCAGAGTGGAGTATGGCAAAACATATGGTGAAATTGTAATTTCACCTTACTTGAACTTGAACAGTCTCAGTAGGTGTTACAGAGGCCTTCTTTTAAGCTGGAAGCACATAGGTTTGGGCACAGAGGGATGGGCTGAGGTGTGAAGTTGAATTTCCACTGTAGCTGGTGAGATCAATCAGTCGTGACAGGGAGAAGATGTGATCCTGGAGAGTTTTGTGTCTTGGTATTTTTAAATTTCAAGCTATTGCAATTCCAGAATATGATGCAATCTCTTAAAGATGCCATAAACTTAGAAGGGAAATTACAGCAGCAGTCTCTTCCTAAGATGTGAACCTTCTGAAAAAGTTATGTTCCCTGAGAATTATTGTTCTTAAACCCATAGCATTTGGTTTTAATAAGACAGGTCCCTGTTCTTTGCCTTTCAGTGTTGATTTCTAGATTGCAGTTTTGTTAGCATTGCAAAAGCAATGTATTGGGTTCTGCATTAGCAAGTGATAGGACCTCAATTAAATGTTTCAATATTCCTTCCACGTATATTGAATAGAATTACAGAATCATTTTGGTTGGAAGAAACCCTCCAGATAATGGAGTCCAGCCAGTAACTGAACACTGTCACTAAACCATGTAGTAAAGCATAACTCCAAATATCAAGCTCTAATATAAAAACACTTGTCCAAATCACTGAAAATATTTTTTTTAGTATTTGTTTCTCTTCTGATCATCATCTCAATAATGAAGTTGAGGCTTAAGTGTTGTAAACATTTGGGAACAACTGCCATGAATGCTCTGCTCTGGGGATAATTGGTTGTTGTTAAGTTAAAAGCTGTGTCTAGGAAGGATAACTCTACAACTGCTGTTGAAGAGTAGCTTTCCTGCCCATCCTATTGTGTCCAGGCCTTGTGTCAGTGGGACTGTTTGACTGCAGCTTGTCCTACAGGGACTCCTTGGTAGAACTTCCTCTGAGTAGAGAGGAATTAATTACTCCATGGGACCTTTCAACTGTATTGTGTGTGCCCCATGAAATCTGGTTTTCTCTGAAGAAATGGTTCTCAAGCTCAGCACCTTTTTATCTTGCCTCTTTAAGGAGAATTCTTTTTCCCCTCTGACTTAAATTGTCAGCATACCAGGAGCTGCTGCTTGACTAACGAGGAGGGGCTGCCAACTTTTTGCCTTTTAGAGAGGACTTTTTGTTTGGCATTGCCTATCTCTGTGCCGTGTAAACTGTAGTGTAATTGTGCAATATGGAAATTAAACTGCTAACACAGAACTAAAAAGATACCAAGGTCCAACTGTTTTCTACTTGCGTTAGAAATGGTGCAGGAGCGTCATCTCCAAACGCTCCATCTGTCCGTGGCCTCGCCCGCGGTGCCGCCGTGCAGGGCTCGGTAGCGGCGGTGGTGACGCTTTAGAGTGGCCCGGTGCCTCGCCCGGGGGGCTGGCGTGGCCGCTGCGGTGCCGGCTCCGGGAGGGGGACCCCGCCGCACCGCGCTGCCCCGCCACCCGTGCCGGAGGAGCCGTGACCTCACCGCTCCGCACGGCGGGAGCTGCTGTGACGCCATAGAGGTGAGCGGGGGTTGGGGTGGGTGGGGGAGCTTCCAAAAATAACCCACTGCGGCGGGGCTCCGTGCAGGGAGACGCTGGCGGGCTCTGGGACCCGCGTCCCCTGCGCCTCAGGCTGGGCCGCCCCGCCCCGCTCCCCCCCGGGGAGCCGCAGCCCGTGAGCGGCGGGCAAGCAGCCCCTGCCCCGGCGGCGGGACGGGGGCGGGGCAGGGGCGGGAGCGCTCGGCCCGTCAGGCCATCTTTAGCCGGGCTGGGAGCTGGCCGCTGACCAGCTACTTTGGGTGGGTTTCCTCCGCGCTCGGAGGGATTCGCTGGCCCTGGCGCCGCGCTGCGCCGGGGCGCGGAGCGGGGCGCGGAGCGGGGCGCAGGCTCCGCGGGGCGGGCGCCGCTCCCCCGCCCAGCCGTGCGCCGCGCTGCGCCGGGGCGCCCGCCCGAGCCCGCGCCGCGGTGCAAGGTGAGGGGCTGCCCGCTGCGCCGCCCGGAGCCGCCGCGGCCACCGCTGCGACCCGGCGCCGCTTGCGCCGCTGCTTGGGGCGAGGTCTCGGAGCGACTGCCAGATCGTGTGCCGCGGTATGTACCGTGCGTGGTGGGTTGGGTTCGGGTCTGGTTTTGTTTTCCTGTTTTTTTCTTCTTCTTGACATTGGGATGAACCCTTCTGTGTCAAGCGGAGAAGATAGAGGTGAGCACAGATACTTCTCGTGGAACTATTAAAACATGTGAGGGGAAGACTGAAGATAATGTGATTGCTTTAATCTGAGTGGTTTTTTGAGGCGTTTGTGTCGGAGCTCGTGCAACTTGAAACGTTTTCTGCAGTGACTTTGGCACAAGGTTAGTAAGTATTGTTTCAAAGCAGGACTTCCCTTGTACTATTTGTAGCAGATAACCAGAACCTGCGTTCCAAAAGCAGTTTGATGCTAGTATTTTTGTGTTCTATGGTAATTTTATGTAGCTGTAGGAGAAGTTTAACTTAAGGTTATTTGCACACAATTATCTATGCTAGATTTTCTAGGTGAGTTTGAAATTTATTTCCAGTACTTGAGCTGCATGCGCTTAAGCTGTATGAAACTGATAGGAAAGGTGTTCTTTAAAGAAATAGGCTTTATTTTTCTTTGAAATTGCTTCTTCATTTATCAGTGCTGGATCAAGTGTGCTAATGAGTATCTTGACTCTCCAGAGTTTCACTTTTGCTATCAGAGGTTATATTTAGCAGTAAATTAAGAGCTTTTGTTGTATGACTTTAGAACAAATGGCAGCTGTAAGCAGACTTCACTTCTAGTCTGTGGTTTTGATCTTCCTTTGTAGGTGTTGTCATTCTTTCTAGCATGGGGTTTGGCTTTTTTTTTGAAAAGGGAATTTGTTTACAAGCTGATTAAAAACCTTAGCTGATGAATAAAGGATTCAAGAAAAGATTTCTTCATTTCTTGGTTTAAATGATCTGTATACTCAGCTAGGTAGAATTTGTCATAACAAATTAAGCTTGTCTCTTTTACAGAAACTTTAAGGTCAAAATACTATTGGTTGTAGTCCTTGGATTTTAGTTATCTTTACCATGGGGTAACATGCTATTTCTTGCATGTATAACTGACGTACTGTAAATAAAAATGGGCACATAGTCCAGCTAGCAAATACTAATCTCCAGAAGTGTGTTGCCTTTAGTTTTTTTCCTGTTTCTTGGAAACGTAATTGAATGTCCGAAGGTTAGATTATGCCTGTGTGTGTCTTATGAATGAATTCATGCATGCTCTTTGGGATACAAATATCTGTATTTAATATATGTCTATTTTGTGGTCAGGGAGATATGTACGAGCATGGCTTTTACCACTTAGACCTACTACCTTGCTGGACTATGAATGAAGAAGGTGCCTCTAAGCTCTATCCAAGTGACTCCTTAATGAGACTTCTTCTTATCGATTTCCTTGTGGGGCTGGAGATGAGAAGAGCAGTGATGACACTCTGCAGTCCAGGGATAACTTATTGATGTGGATATGCTGAGCACATATGTCTTCTCCTAGAGTCCATCAATAGCCCTTTTCAGCCACTGGACAATATAGTCAGTTACATTAACCTCTTTCAGGACTTTGGAGCCTTTGTTGTGGGGGAGAGAGAGACAAAGAGGGGGTGAGGGACCCAACTAATATCAGGGAAGCTAAGAAAGAGGTTATTTTTATGATTTCTGCGTTAGGGCTGGGGAGGGGAATATATCTTGCCTGGCTGTTACACTAGTGCTAGAACCATAGAGTCCTTAGTCCCTCAAGCTGTGAAACTAGTGCCTGTGTTTCTCTTTTTTTTCGCCCTCTTCCTACTTTGAAACAGGTGACAGCCGGTTGTTTTTTGTTGGTGTGGTGGGTTTTTTTGTTTTGTTTTTTTTTTTTTTTACTCTCAATCACTGGAGCACAACAGGGCAATTCTGTTGTCTGTTCTGTTCTGCAGCTCTTACTGAAGTAGTGGAAATCAAAGCAAGACCTCAGTGTGTCAAGGCCTGTAGGCAATGCCCCAAACAGCTGAAGCTCTGTTCAGCCTATAAACCTGAGGAAGGGAGGGCAGTTTTCAGACAGCTGATAGTTAAACTGGACACAGCAAGAAGTGTCTGGTGTTGAGACACTGGAGGTGTGTTCTGCATCAATAAAACCTTTATTGCTTGTATGAGTTTCTGACTAGCCCTGTTTTTTCCTTCTAAATGAGTAGAAATGTACTAGAAATAACCTAGTGCAGCTTGAATTTTGTTTGAAGGTAACAAGTTAATTGGAGGGTTCTCTAGGCTGAAATAGATGCCCAGGTGAAGACTGATATGTTTCGTGGAAGAGCATGGACTATAACGTGTTGTGGAATGATGTGCAGAAATGGTATGTAAGGGAACAAAGCTACTGGCAGGAAAGTAATTTGGCGTGTTGTTTCTTCTGCTCGAATATCAGCGGTTCTAGTCATGCCATGATTCTTGCTGTACTGATTTTTGAGTACTGTACATGTACCTGTCTTTCATCTGTACTAAAGCTCTAAATGAGATAATACAAATCAGAGGAGCTTGATAATGAAATGTTTGCAGATGGTGTAGTGTTCTTCCTGTGGAAGCATTTTGTTTCTGCCAGTATACTGCAGCCTTACAGATAGAAAGCTACCTACAGGTCTGTGAATACAGCATCCTCATAATTAGTATGTAAAGGGAACAGTTTAGTGAGTCCAAAGTACCTAGGAGATAGGTGAGGTAGAGAAGGGAACTCTTTTTTAGAGATTTTCCTAGAGCAGCCAAGACTGAATAGGTCACCAGAGTGGGCAGAGAAGCTAAGCAGCAGCCCAGACGGCAGCTTGTTAAAATAACAAATACTGGGACTCCATTCAGGGAAAAGATAAGTAAATAATACTGCTTTTATTTTATAAAAGGGTATTACGTGTGTTGACAGTATGCTTACAATTTGAAGCTGTTGATAAGATCCTTGGTCGAGTGCCGTATATGAAAGGCTTCTGGGTGGCAGACGGTCCTGGCTAACAGAAGGATGCCTGAATGTTGTTATAGCACAAAAGATGAGTCCTCCTGTGTTTTTGTAGTACAGCAGGATCCTTACCTTTTCTTTTTTTTTTTTTCCTTAAGAGTGTGCACTTCAAAAGTTAACCTTTTTCCTTTTAGCTAGTGATACGTTTGAATAGAATCTGTTGGCAAAGTGACATATTAATTTCTGGTGACAGGGAAGAAGCTTGCTGACTTGTAGCTCTGTGAGCCCATGCAAAAGCTGGTCACACAACTTGTCTGAAGGCATTCTCCCCTCAGCACTCTGCTAATCTGTTCTTGCACTTTTCAGAGTTGGGTTAATGCTCTTCAAAAGCTTGGCTTCTGGTTATTTCTTTTTTTCTTAGCAGTTGTTAAGCAGCCTTGCATAAACTAACTTGGAATCTGTTTGTGGGCCTCTGGGGAAACACAATGTAAAAACATGTTAGTTTGAAATGATACCCCCTTCTCCCTGGGCTTCTGCGACCCCCACTCTGAGGTTTACTTCTGAGGTCTTGTCTGTGACTTGTTTGGGGATTTTCTTTTTGTAATGCAAAAACATGGAGAAAAGGGGCTTAGCTGAAGCTGCAGGAAGGAAAGATCAAGCAGCAATCAAGTTTAATAGAATAGTATTTTATATAGTAAGCTTCTAAAATAGGAATTAGCAACGCTGTTTTCTGTGAGTGTATTTGAAAAATGGCGCTCTTGTCTATGTGTGCTGATAGAGAGGAAGAAAAAGGAAATACAGAACATGGTAATTTTCTTTGTGTCCTCACTGCATACTGCTATGAGGATATTGTTTGTTTTCCTCTCTGTCGTGTGTGGAAAACAAACTGGAGTGATAAGGGTTCACGCTTTTATCCTTCTAGTGTCTTTGATTTCATAATGGCATGTAAAGCCAATCATCTTGTTTTCAGTGTTCTGGTTTGATGTGGATCTGATGTGTTTTGGAAGAACGGAAGAAAAGCAGAGTTCTAAAACTTGCTAGGTCCACAGACAGTGTATTGTCAGCCAAGGACTGGTAAGATTTCAGGAAAAACATGAAGCAGCAAAAACCAGCATTTAAGGCTGAACGTCTGTGCACAGCACCATACTTGTTAACTATATGTTTGCTGGGATTTTGCGTGCAAGTGTGTGACACACTTGAGTGCAGTGGCAGTCTGGCTGGGTATCGCTCAGCTGTGTAAGATATCAGAATGCTGAACTGGGTGACTGCAGTCACACATATTTACTAAGTCTCTGGAGATGTATTCTCCTTGACCTTTCTTTCTTGAAACTTAAGGTTTTTATAATTTTGTAGTTGTAAAGATGATAAAAGCTGGTTTCTTAGGATAATAATAAAAATAATTTCTACACATATGAAAACCAAATTTAATGTAGCCTGTTCAGTAGTGGATATTAACACATGCTTTTGAGGGAGATAAAGTATTTAACTTTTTATTTGCTATATGTTTTGTGTGAGGTTGTTTTAAAGGCATTGTGTCTGAGTAGCATAAGTAATTTAAGGCTTCACGTCACTTAACTGTTGTCAAATCATCTTAAGTTAATGTCGTGGGATTTTTGATATGTTTTAATTTGCCTCCTTAAATGACAGGGATTTTGGATCTCTTGCTTTGTGGGCTAGTAGCCTGTCCATGTGCACCTGCGTGGCCTTTCCTTGAGTGAAGGAGGTTGGCTGAGTCTAAACTTAACATTTCTGCTGTTCTTTGTTGTATTTTTAGTTGTGTATTTTAATCACTTCTGATTCCATGAAATATAGGTGTCTTCCAGCTATGAAGAATAAAATGGATGATTTCTCAATTAGACAGTACTGGTGTTTGTGTGAGGATGTGTGTGTTTTGTGTTTGTGGGGGTCTTAGGTTTTGTGTTTGTTTGGTTTTACTTCACCTGGCTTTTCAATGATGGCTTTTCAATCAAAACTGCGTTTTTTCTTTACATTGTATTCAACGATTCCTCAGAGCTGATGCCATTTTTGTAACAGAGGTCAGCCATTGTGGAATTTGACCTCTTGTCAGATTTTTTTTTCATTGTCATTGTCCCATGAACTGAACATGTACCTGTTGCCCCCTTCCCAGACTGCCAGTGACTTTAAAAGCTTCTTTGATTTTAACATGAATATTCAATAGTGTGTTATCTCTGCTTGCTGTGCTGTCCGGTGCAGCAAAGTGTTTGTATAATGCTGAGTCACTGAGGTTAGCACTAGAATTGGTAAATGGGCTGTGTTTAGGAAGTGTTTATGTATGGAAAATATATCACTGGTAATATATTTCTCCTTGAAGATATGTGCCAGGTCTGGTCATCAAGGAATGTTAGTAACCTCTTTCTCCAGAGCGCTCATATTGTTCTTAACATCACCCCCATTTTAAATGCATCAATAATATACTTTAAAAATAAATGTGTTCACTGTTATGTACAAATGGGAATTGCAGGCCTGTGCTGTCTTATAAGAATAGCTCATATACACACATGAAGCAAATTACGCTTTGTTTATAGTAAACAGCTGAGCTGAATGTTGTTGCAAAGGAGTGATAAGATAGAGGGCCTCTTACCAATAAAGTGTATCCATTTGTGTGAGTATCCTGAAGAGTCCAGTATAAGAGGACATCCAGTTTTGATGTAAGGACAGCCCTCATCTGAATATCTTGTCTTTATAGAATGCATTTGGGAGTGACACCTGTGATGTGCTTACTTTGCTTGCATAGCTTTGTGTTAAACCACCTGTAAGGTAAACATGGACTTAGTCACTGGTTTTGAATAGGAATGTTTTCCCTCCTCTCACACTTGTCACTGCTACATTATTAGTGTTAAATCTTAGACATCAGTGCAACAACTCTTGGATCCATAGGTACGTTAGGATACTTTGACAATGGCTTTAGAGCATGCTTATTTGAAGGAAGTCTGCAGTATACATTATAATGTAGGGGTACGCCTACATTTTAGTACAGTTTAGTCACAGAAGCAGACTTTAAACTTTTTCATCTCCCTCAGAGAGTTTTGTGCTGCCAAAGCTACACTGCTCCTGCAATATAAGCTCATTTAGATACATTGTTTGTCACTTGAATAGAAATACAAATTTGTATTCATCTTGAAATTTAATAGTGTTGCTATTGCAGGATCTTTTGAGTCAAGAGCTATGTTGGAAGAACAAAAATATTCTTTGCCTTGTCTGGAAACATTCAGTTTAGTTGGCCAGAGCATCAGCCTCTGGGCCTTGTGTGGATCTACCATAGCAGAAGGGCATCTGCAGGAATTTGGAGGGTTTAAACTGATAGACATAAACTAATAGGACATGGTCGTACAGGAGGATTTTATCATTGTAGTGGGGAATAATCTCAGTTTTTCAAGATAATGGTATTAGTCCTCTAGGTAATATGGTAATCCATATATATCAGTAGTTTATACCTTTCTGGAAATGCCACCAAGACTATTAATTGTGGAAGTATCCTGTGCTATGTATGCAACTTGGATTTTCTATTGTTCCGGTGAAACACTTTGCTGCAAGGTCAGACGAATCAAATTGAGGTGAAAATGAGCTGGCTGAGCCTTTAAGATAGATGCAACTAAGGTTTCAAGCTGTGCTTATGGATAACAAATCTAATTTTGTCTGACCTGTATCTTGTCCAGCTCTTGAAGCCACTCTGATCTCACAGGATAACAAAATGGATGAGGTTGGAAGGTATGTCTAGAGGTCCCCTGGTCCAACTGCCCTGCTTAGGCAAGGCCACCTGGAGCTGGTTGCCGAGGTCTATGTGCAGATGGCTATTCAGTGCCTCCAAGGATGGAGACTCCTCAGTGTCTCTGAGCAACTTGTGCCAGTGCTCAGTCACACAGTAAAAAAAGTGTTTCCTGATGTCTGAAGGGAACTTCCAGTGTTTCAGTTTGTGCCCATTGCCTCTGGTCCTGTCAGTGGGCACCACTGACAAGAGCCTGGCTCTGTCCTTTTGTCACTCTCCGTTCAGATATTTATATAGCTGGGTGAGATTTGCCCTGAGCCCTCTCTCCTCCAGCCTGCGCAGCCCTCAGATATCCTCACAGTGTTTAAGAGGTGGTCGAGTATAGTATTTTTAAAAAAAACTTCCATGGGCCACGTGTCACAGATCAGCTGATAACACATGGACAGTGTTTTTTTGGTACTGTCTTTGCTCCCACACAAGATATCGTATCTACAAAGCAACATGTCACTCTAGGCTGTCAGATCCTGCTTCAGCTTGGGGTGGAAAGAATTCTTTCAATTCTTTGGACTTAGACTTTCATCAAATCTGCCTTCTAGTTTATTCTAGCAGCCAGTGGATTTTTATCAGAGAAGTTCATAAAGAGCTTACTAGAAGTTTAAGCTGGGGCCACTTCTTCCTCTGAGTTGTAGATGCTGCTGGATTGCATATCAGGGAATAATAAAAGATTATTTATTATTAGTAAACAGCTTTGCTTCAGTGTTAAATCTGTATCTCAGAGAGAAGCAGGTTTGTTTTATCTACTCAATTCATCTTTAGTTACTTTTTCACAAAAAGGACCTGAGTAGCAATGAGTAACAAACTGAAATATTGCAATAGAGAAAGATAAACCCCAGCGACAAAAAACCCCACCAGATAAAGGCAAAGGTGTTTGAGACCATTCATAAGGAGAGAAGATCTGTTCCATTCTGTGAGAATATTTGCTTTATCTAGCCATTCTGCATGGCAGTGGTGGTACTCTGTAGCGTCTCCTTGTAATATAGTAGTAGGTGTCATATTTGGGGATAATTGTAGTGCTTTTAGATTCTGGTAATTATTTCTAACAAAAATAAGAACTGGGAGGCAGTATTTCAGATTTCATTCTTGCTATGCTAATGTCTTTTTGCTAATTTGCTCTGAGGTTGTCAACTTTCAATTTGCATTTCCGTGTCCCAAAGCAGAGTTATCTGTCTGCCCTAACTGGAGGACAAACTTCCCTGTGACATACTCTAATTTCAGGAAATGTGTTATCAGCCCACCCAGGGCCCTGCTGACGTCCGCTGGCTGCTGCCTGCTCTAAGGGGAAGGTCAAAACAGCAGCGCAGAGGAAGATCTTCCCTGAGGAGAGACAAACTTATTAATGCTGCAAGTCCTTCTAAAATCTGAAGTAGAAGTGGGATTTCTGTATTTGTGCCTGTCTTTGAAGTCTGGTTCTTTAATATTGGAGAGTTAAGGACTTGTTCTGAGCTCTAACAAATGCGAATGCTTTCCGAGGTGGATTGTGTTTGGAGATCAGAACTCCCAGCAATGTGGTGTGAAACTCACTGTTGATTTCTGGCCTATGTAGGAGTTCAGCTTTCCTCATTTTAAACTAGTTTGGTTAGCATTCGAAATAAAAACTTAAAAATAAGACATCTGAGTTCTCTATAAATGAAGAACTGTATAGCATCTGTGTTTGTTTTGTTAAAAAATTGACAGTTATTCTTCATAAATAATTAACAAGATTTGAAATGCAGAGCTTGTAGAACAGACAACCAGCTTCAGATGTGTTAATTTTTTAATGGGAAGCTGGTTTCACTCTGAGTCAACAGTGTGTCCAGTTGTGTAGCAGCACTAGTAGGCCGCTAAGAGCCAACAAAAACATAGCAAAAACATGACAATTGCTTCAAAAGAGAAAACATTAATACCTGCATTTGCTGTGGTCTGACTGGGAAGAAGTATGGGGGAGGGGAATACAAAGGGGTTGATCAAAGGAACCAGTGGTGTATACTGAAAAATACTCAAGGGAAGTCGCTAGATCAAAACTGCCTTAAGATGTATTTTCAAAACGGTCCTTAAGAATCAAAAGGAAATGTTTCCTGTGTGTTCTTGAGAACCTTTACATCTTAAAGTCTGCTCTCTGTGTGAGACTACCAAACTTCAAAGATGTCCAGAGTCTCTCAGAGACCTTTTTTTTTTGGCATGTTTTCAGGTCTGTCAGACCTGAAAACATGCAGCAATGTACTGTTGCAGTCCTGTTGGCATCGGTATAATACCTCTGCTTGAATGAGACCCATAGTTTGGGTAAGGTTACTTGTAGCATATGCCTCTGAGGAAGTAGATGCTTAATCTTGCTAGGACAGCAAAATATCTTCGGGGTGCGGTTTTTTCTGGTAATCTTGTAGCTCTGCAACTTGAAACAAGGTTCCCAAACATGTACATCACTGCTGATGTCATTCAGCCCCAGCTTGTTTTGGCGTAAACTATTGGCAAATATGAATAGCAGCCATATTTAATTTCAGCTTTACTCGACACAGAAACAATACTTCACAAGAAACAACAAAATCAGGCAGCTTTTTGTTTGAACTCCTGAAATTTGCCTAACTATTATTATAACACTCAAACACAAGTAGGGACAGAGTGCACTCTGGAAACCGGCAACTTCTGCAGCTCTCAAACTGAAGTAGGCTTCATGATATTTATCAGTTTACAGTTAAGTCATCTCAGTAAAATGGAAAAAAAAGCACAAAAAAAGCCCATTTTTGAGAGGAAGACTTGGAATTGCCATGAAGTCTCACTTTAGAAACAGAAAAAGCTCTGTTAAGTCTTGACCAGTGCAGGGTGACTTTAAAGAAAGCAGTTTCTCTGACAGAAAAGCCTTAAACCAAAACTTTTAAGTCAAAACTGTCCTTCTAATCTGCAATCAGAAGCCTTAGCAGTTTGTTCTTGCACTCCTAGATGGTTTCTTGGCTCAGAACTGCAACATTCTCTGCTGGTTAAAACCGTGGTGCTTCATCAGCCTCTGAATAAACAGACTTTGACATAACCAAATGTGGAAACGGGAGAGGGGAAGGAAGGCAGCGAGCTCCCTGTTGGGGAGGAAGTGTCAGTGCCTTAGGAGGGAAAGGTGGGACGCAAACAGTGTTTGTCCTTGGCATATGGGTAATTCAGAAACTGTTAATCCAGGCAGTCTTGAACTCTGACACTTGTATTTGGAAGAAGGGTGCTGACTGCTTTCAGCATCTTCAGCTCTTCTGCTGAGTAACAGTTCTCTTGCCGCCTTGTTGTCATGATCCTGCTGAAGTCTGAGTTTCTTCTTTGTGGATGATAGCTTGGTTCTTGCTTCTAGCAGTGGTTCTGTGTTCTCTGAGTTTTATGATAATATTTGGTCCTTTCCTTCATTAGCAGAATTTTATTAATTTAATGACTCAAGTATAGGGAAATATAACACTGTACTCAGAAGAAGCAGATTCCTCCTCTTGAACTTTTTGAGGTGAATGTTTGTAGTTGACTAACAATGAATACTTGTGTTCATCTGAGGAGTGATTGAGGAAGTCTTATGACTTGATTTTAAAAGTCTTTGGTTTCCTCTATAGGCTTTGAGTTGGGATACAAGTGAATAGATTACCATGACTTCAAATTGGTGTGTGTTGGTATGCTTGTATGTATGGGAGTCTTTCAGTATTTGTACAAAAAGGAACTCTATTGGTGATATTTCCTGCATATGAGTCTGAAAGAAAGCAAAATGTTAGCCTTCTGAGGTTTTTTTTTTTCCTCTTTTGAATTTGATTATCTCAGCAACATGTGGTACTCTGATGCTGTAGCTGTAGAGTCAGCTGGCCAGACTTCTGAGATGAAGACTGATGCTGTCTTGTGATACAGTAAGTAACCCTTCACCCATCATCAGTGAGCTCAGCTTACCTCCTTGATTAACTGGTCACATCTTGTTTTGCATTTCAGTAGTTGCACTAGCAGTAGTTCAAGCCACTGGCAAGTGCTGTCTACTCTATTTTTAACTAGAGATCTGATAGATCTCTCAAGCAGGGTAAATGGGAAGCTTATAGCTCAGAGAGAGACAGGCAACCTAAGCATGAAGCAATGGCTGAAGTAAAGCATGACTTTTTTTTTGGATTAGTGCTCTGTACGCTGGGGTGAGCCAAGGCTATGATGGAGTTTACAAGAGCTGGTTTACTCCGGCAAATGAGGTACAATACAAGGCGTTAAGATAGATGTTTGTCACAAGTCCCTTATGGGTGATGGGGAGTGGCAAGTCGGCAGGGGGACTCTGTGGAAAGGCCTGTGTGTAAACAGATAAGAACTCCAAAAGTTTTGTATGAAATATTTACATGTATTAGGGCTTTAGGAATGTAGTGGTGTGTTCATGAAAGGGACTGCATCTGTTTGGGAACACTTTGTTTTTGCTTTAATGTGAGCTGTCACACTTGCAGTTTGATGTGTCCTACCAGTAGTCATAACGCACTTGTTCCTTTTTCTAGTACTTCAAATACCTGAAGTGTGTTAGCAAAGAAATGTACTGAAACTAAAACTGTCCCTGCGGTGTTTTTTTTTTCTTGGGGGGGGGGGGGGGGGGGGGGGTGAGGTTAGAAGAAAAGCAGGATAATACATATACTAATGCATGCTTATTGGGAGTTGAGTCCTGTGAGTAGAGGTAAAAATCAAGCCTTTTTTTTTCTGGAAAACTTCCTCTATTGAAGATCAAATGTAGTTAAAACTAAGAGAAATCCATGTGAAAGCAACTGATTTCAGTTTTGACTTCTGTGGCAGCTTAATCAACAACTTAGTCCTACTCTGGGTAGCGGAAAGATCTAAAAGCAGTTTTTCATAGAAGCGTGTCCTGTAGAACTAGTGCTGTAGTAGCATGCTTCAAAATTAGAAATAAAACAGTTCTATATATTTGATTAGCTAAACAGATATGCCTCAGGGAAGATATTAATACTCTTTACATTTCTTCCATGATGAAATGAAAAGGCAGTTTTTGTTCAGGACATGGAGGAACACTTGACTCTTCTCCAAACTGTGTAGTTCTCATTCTACATTACATGTAAAATAATAACAGATTTACTCAGCACTGGTTTAAACTGGTCACCACAAAGAACTGGCTTATGCATGGAGGCGCTAGCAATAGGGGATGCATTGTACTATCAGCAAAATTGCAACTATGTGAGCTTCTCTGTTAGAATAGACAAACAGTATACATATCAAACTGCATCGAGGTTGTGATTTACACTGTTAGCCTCATGTTTTCGGTAGCAGTTTTTGTTTGCTGTCACAGAAGAGAAAGAATCCTCGCTTTGGGTTCTTAGTGCTTCCTGTGAGTAGTTTTCCATAGTGTAATGTGTTGCAATGCAGAGCTTTGTAGGTCCTGTCTTTCAGGACAGTATGTCCTGTTGGAGTTGCTGACCCAGGAAACTAACAGTTTCATATAAATAGATGCAGTGGGAAGCAAATGGCAGGCTTAACTGCTATTTACTTCACTACAGAAAGGAGGATTGTTTCTTAATGTCAGGAGATGTCCACAAAAAAAACATCAGTTCTATTGTAGCAGTATTTTTCTAATTCCCAGCCAGGTGTTGGACTAGTCTTTAGCTTCCTGCTGCAAAACTTGCGTCTTGGGTCTATGCTTCATGGCAAACATCCTGTAAGCAGTGATGGTTTTTGGTAAGATGGTGTTTCTGTGGCAGCTGGACAAAGCCATTCATTTTGAAAACCAAAACCCTGCTTCTGAATAGTCGGAGCCGCTGGCGAGGCCGTGTCATAGGCTGCTGCCCTGCGCTCAGCTCACTGCACAGCACAGCACAGCTGGTACACAGCGCTCTGAGGCTCTGGCAGTCAGGCTTCAGATCCCCTGGTGGTGGCTGTGTGAAAGAGGAGGTGGTCCTTCCTTCCTACACAATCCAAAAGTCTGCATGTTTTGGGTGTTCTTATTCCTAACACTGAAGTTGAGTGCTTTTGATAGTAAAATTCAGCTAAATCACAGCGTTACGAAGTCTCTTTTCTCTCAGTCTAGGAGAATGTAGAGCTAAGGTATGCTGTCTTTTAATTTACTATTTTAATACTAAAGGTAGGTAGCTGTACATATTGTTGAGGTGTCTGTATTTGTTCTGTGCCTTTCTTGCTTTCCGTTGTTTTTAAGATTTACTTGCAGCTCCAATAGCATGTTGCTGAGATAATTTATTTGCTGGGCATATAGTGGTGTGACCCTTTCCTATCCCACAAAAGTGCCACTGTTGTTGGGCCTTAATTTAAATTAAAAGCATCCAGCACTAAACAAAGGAAGTGTTTTGTGTATTGTGCTGACATGTCTTCAGGATGGACAGAGAGAGGCCTTGGTTACAGACTGCATCAATGTAGTTCAAGACTTCAGGCTTTAAAACAGAAAAGGAAAAAAAAAAGTGGTTTGGTGCATGTTACTAGTCTCCCACCTACTTCTTGGAAACTGAGGGTACAGAAAGGAATGGGACTGGTGTTTGTTACACACAGATAAGCTTCTTGGTATTTTGGAATAGGCATGTGAACTTTCTGCTAGGAATACACAGTGAAGGAGTTAACTTTTAAACCATACTCTTGTGCTTAGCAGGACTTCTAATAGCCGGGAAAGACAGTAAGAGTGTCTGCAAATAGCCTGTTGCTTTCCTTTTAAAAAATAAAATAGAGGTATGACTGCTAAAATAACTCTGCTATTTAAACTCACAATTGAGTGCTTACAGCCTTAAGGACCCAAATGTTTATTGGAAGCTTTTGGAAGCAGATTCCCATTTGGTTAAACCAGTTACCAGAACTTGGATATTAAACAGCTTAAGCTGGTGGAATTTTTTTAATAAATTGTTGCACTGACCTAGATACTGAAGTCTTGGTGGTTCTGTGTCAGTGTACCAGCTTATAGCTGTAAGGTTAATGATTGAGTGATTGCTTACTTCTGTGAGACAAAGCCTACATAGTTTACATCAGCATTTATGAATCTGAAGTTTCACTATAATAGTATTTTCTTTCTAGAGATGAGAGCAAGACTGATCTGAACTGTCATTGTTTAACAGTGCAAGCACAAGCCCAACTTTATTGATAGCTGTAATTGCTCTTGTGAAGAATATCTCCTGACAAGGGTAATGTAGGGAGCCAGACCAGCTGAACATTGGGAGCTTAGCTGGCCTCAGGCTGGACTCACTGCTCTGTGCTGCTGTCCCTGTGAAGCTCTGTGGAGAGCTTAGAACTGGAATTGCAGGGACCAGCAGCAGGGGTCAAAAAGGTGACAGCTGTGCCATGGCTGGAGGGTGAGGAGCTGGACCCAGTATGATGTGAATTGCCATCTGTCTCTTTCTCAGCTCAGGCACCACCACTAGAGGTACAGAAGCTGCGGCTCTATCACAAGCCGTGTTTTATGCAGGCTGTCAATAAAATGACTCTTCTGATATTTTCCTGGGTATGCTCAGACTGGATTTCCAGAGCTGATGATACCTGCATCATTTTGGTGTGATATTTTACTACCGTATGTCTATCTATGTATATATTTGTGTCACTGTATAAAATAGTGTGGTACTCAGCTAATGCAACTTCACAAAATCAGATGATATTCCTCTGAAAAATATTGGTCTATCTGTATCCAGTTTAATAGGCTGAAATGTGTATGCTTCTGAAGGTGGTTGTTTTTTTTGTCATTTAATGCTCTTTCTTGCTTTATACATATATCCTAAAAAATTGTATTAATAAGCGTTTTTAAAACTAGTCTAGACGTTTCTTCTGTAGTCTTGCAGTTTTTGTGTTGTGACACTGAAGAAAGAGGATGGGGAAGAAAAAGTTTTAGGAAAATGGATTTAGTTGAAGTCCTATCTCAAAAAATGGTGGTGGACTAGTTAGGAGGATGGAATAATTAACCTCAGACCTTTATCATTGGCCAAATCTTGTGAATGAAAAATAGGGTATGGCAGAATTATACATAACAGCAGTCTGCCTACATTTTCTGAAAACCTATCACTCAGTTGGTCAGTTATATTGTTCAGTAAATTTATGCTTTGGAAATAGTGTGAATCTGCCCATATATTTCTTGTGAAGCTTGGAAGAATGGAGTATGTGGTTCTGGAAAACAAAAACAGGCAAACAGAACCACCCTGCCTTTACAGCCACGTTACTGCAAGGAGGTTTCAGGAGATTTCTTGTCAATAATAAAAGACAAGGTGACAAAATGGTGGTATTGCTTAAAGCTGTTTTGTGTTTAAAAAATAAAAATAAATAGTATGCTTATTTCAAATAAGGCTATTTCTCCAGTGATACCTGTGTTTTTAAGTAGAGTGCCTGAAGGGGTTGTACTAGCTCTATCTCTGCAGGCATTGCTTTTCTACAGGTGAAATCAGTCAAATAACAGAAATAGAACTGGCTTGGTTTCTTAGTTCTCACGTTGACACTGTAGAACTGTTTTGGCACTCAAGGACACAGGGTAGTTACAGACAGTATTTCCAGACCACTACCTGAAAAGAGCTGCTGGTGTAAACTCTCACCCTTCACTGAATACTTGGCTGTAGAGGCTGCTAGAACCACCTCTTGACTCTGGATGCATGTCCATCTGGCAAGTTCACTACTGTTGGCAAAGCTTGATATTGGACTTAATTCAGTACTTGGGGACTGGAGATGAAGACTGTTTTAAACCAGTTTTTGCTGTTTTGGTGGTGGTTTGTTTTGTTTTTCCTTGCATACTAGTAGTGTTTAGTTGCTGTGCTAGTGATTGGCAGCTAGGAAATCTGGAAACACACAGAAGTGAACCTTACTGTAAAACTTGCTATTTACTTTCCAAAAGGGATTTTGTTTCCAGTACACCTTCTGCAATTCTGACTAGCTCTATATTATGATAGTGCAGAGGAACCTTAAAGTCAATAAAAGACTGTGGGGAGGGTGTATCTCAAGCATATAGCTGTTGTTGCTTTTTTTTAGTCACAGCACTGTGCTTTTAGGGGATGCCATAAAAGGTTAGTATGGTTTTCTTTAGAGAAATTTTGATTTTTTTTTTCCTTCAATTTCCTGTTAAATAACATTGAAACTTAAGTTTTAAGTAAAGATTTAAATCACTCAAATCATTTATCAAAACAAAACATAGAGAGTATAAAGACATCTAATTCAATACTGCAAAAAAAAATTGCAAATACCATTTTAATAACTGGTTTCACTTTGCTGTTTAATAAGAATGAAAAGTACCGTTTTATTTTCAGTCCTCCACCCTCCCTCTCTTGGGAGAGTGAAATACTGATGCTGTGTCTTCCAATGGGCAGTTAACTGTTTGATAGCCTGCAAAATGTAACTCCTGCAGAAACTGCTTAATAACAGATCTTTTGCAGTGGCATGTCTGATTTGTATGGAACATTGCAGTAATTGGCTTCCTTGGTACTGTCAGAGTGAACTTTAAATGTAAGTGACAGTAACTAGTCCAGATTTTCTTCATTTTCTTTAGGGTAAAACTATTAGACAGTAAGTGACTTACTGGTTTTATTGCTTTCAATTAGCAACCCAGTTTTATACTCTTTTAATTATAATTTAATTGGATTGCCCCTTTACACTTACAGCCTGGCAGCCAAACCAACTGATTTAGTTTTTGGCACAATTGAGGGGGTGAAAATTTCTTCCATAAATCTTTCTTCAGAGAATGTTACTGCCAGCATAGAAACTCTCCTCTGAAGTGGCAGATCTGCTTTAAGATCTCCTTTCTGGCCTCTATATTTGTACCCTTCATTTGTACCCAACTCTGAATCCATTATTTGAGTGGTTGTTATAACTGAGGGGGCTGAAGCCTCCACAGTAGAGCTTTAGTGTAAAGTGTGATCAGATAGGACACCCAAACAGTTCTAAAATTAGATTCCAAAAGGTAATGTCGGTATATGTATAAGTTGCTTAGGAAAGTAAGTTGTCCCTGTAACTGTTCCAAGAGATTAATTGTCATGTCCTTGCATGTTCTTAGTGGAGGGGGAATTAGCTTTGTAAACTGACCTTTGAGAGTAAACTAGAGGAAAAGGCAGGGGTTGGGGATGTTTTTAGAAAGGGACTAGAAGGGAGAGAGGAAGAGAAAGGAAAAGTCAATGGTTTGGGGGACTGAAGGAGAAGTAGCACACTGAAGACTTGCTGGGCTGGGAGAAGAGGCCCTTCTTGAGCCCACATGCTGCAGCGTTCTTCCCTCCCCAGCAGAAACAGGAGGTGGGAAAGCACCAGAAGAAAAAAAAAGGAGGAAATAGGAAGGACATGGTGCTCTCCCATTGCTAGTCCTGGACTCAAGACACGGATATTATAATTTTCTCTGGAGCTGTTTGCATGTGTGGGCTTAAAAAAAACCTCCACCATCTGGTGACTGAGCTTCTGGCTCCTCTATGAACTGTTTTGGGAGTGGGAAGGGAGGGCTGTTTATGTTGACATTAAGTCAGTTAGTAGAGGAATCTATTTTTTAAACCTCCTATAATCCCCAGGGCTAAACGTTTTTACCTCATAGTTCAGTTGCAGTTATTTCTAGCTGGCATTCACTCTCTAATTCAATTTAGATGATGCTACTTGGCCCAAATTAGAGCAGACTAGTACAAAGAGCTTGGTGCATATAGAAACCAATCACCAACTCCATACTTAAGGTCATTTAAGTAGAGTTGTATTTCCCCTCAGTTTTAAGGTATAGTTACCTGTCTTGAATTCACTTATGGAATTGTGATTTATACTGTCAGAGCTTTGTCAGATTTCTCAGCCACTGAAAATGCCAAGTAACAACCTTATTGTCATCACAAAAATACTGTAATATTCTCATTCATCTATGTGGTTTCAGTTCCAGCTGTTTGCCAGTTATTTATTTGAGTCTATTTTCTGAATAGCTTCCAGCTACACATTCTTTGGAGAGGTGAGATTTTATTCATACATGTATCTACTTATAGGTGAGGAATTTGAAACTGGAGCATGAGCAGGAGAAAAACAAGATCTTGTCAGAAGCATTAGAGACGCTCGCTACTGAGCACCATGAACTAGAGCAGTCGCTGGTTAAGGGATCCCCGCCTCTCAGCATCATCAGTGAAGAGCAGTTCTATGATGCTGTTTCAGGTAAGTTAATGATGTTGAGAATGTGCATGTGGTGAATGCATTGAGGGATGAGGGGGTGGGCACAGTCTCACTTCAAGTGAAATCTCTGCCTTTCTAATGTGGAACTAATTTTAGGAGAACGCTTCACGAACAGGCCTCTCAGTTTGCCCCAGTTCAGCTGTAGAATTGTGTTGTTTTACTTCAGCATGACAAAGTTAAAGGGCATTCATGAAAGGTCTGATTGCTTGGGTTGTTACACCTTTTTTTAAATAGCAAAACTTAAGGCTTCTATTTTAGGAGACGTAGCTATATCTGGTAGCCTTCTGACTTGCTTTCTTCATGGTGTTGTACATTTTTCCTTTTATTAAGGTCAGTCCATAAAAATTCCTAGTTTCGAGGCATAATAAAGTTAATAAAGGCTTGTTCTGTTTCAGTTTTGTATACCTTAAGTGTCACAAGTGGAAGAAAAGGATGAATCAGAATTCTGTGTTCATTTCCAAAATACCTTTTCCTTTCCTGCCTGCTCTTCAGTTTACTATCTTTCCTATTTTCATGTGCAGAACATGCAAATAGTGGTGCGGTTTGGTGTTTTGTTTTTGTTTTTTTTTTTTTTGAAAACTCTGAACTGTATAAGGTGATTACGATATGCATTTGTATAGAGAGGCTGTACATAGCGGAGCTCAGTAACAGCTCTAACTGGGTGATCCTGCAGCACACAGCTGTCTACAACTCTGAAGGATCTGGAGAAGCTTGAAGGTGAACATAGTCTAACTGTAGCAGAAAATTTGCTTGTGATGGCATACTTCACGAGCAAGCATGGGGTGACTTTCTGCAGGCTGAACTGTCTGTTTCTCCTGACAGATGAGCAGTGTTCCCAGACTCCTTGATAGGTGTCCTGCAGTGCACAATTTGAGCAGGGGATGAAAACAGGTGAAGAGGAGTCTCTGCTCAAGTGTAGCGCTAGCACAGCAACACAGCACGTTGACAGCAGACTTTGCTGGTTGGCACAGTAACAAATTTAGCAAGCTTTCAAGGAGGATATGAGATTGAGAAACACTGGAAACAGGTTCTTCAACCAGAACCAAAGAAACAATTCTACTGAAAGGCCACAGACAGACAGTAGTTGTTTATCTGGTGCTGCTGGAATGTTGTCTCTCCAGCCAGGCTTGCTTTGTGTATATGAGAGAATACTCAGCTTTAAAGAGCTGTTCGTCTATACATCTCACAACTGGCTTGGTCTCTGAATCTTGAATGAATGTATCCAAAGCCTTATGTATACTTGGGAGAGTTGGTATTTTTGTTGCTTGAAGCTACAAACAAATCACATTGAGTGGATTTGTATAACTGTGAAACTTGTCGACCATATGTATCTGTGCGTGTATTTATATATGTAACATGTATGTTAATTCTCTCTCCTTTGAGAGAAGTTACTTGACATAATTCATCTTGATTGCAATTTAAATAATTTTCCAGGACAGACTCACTTCCTTGACTGCCTGTCAGCTTCATCAGGCTTACGTTAGATTCTCTTCTTTGTTCGCAGTCATTGCTTTGCAGTGGTTAGGGTCCTCTCTGTCTTTGAAGGCGTGTGTTTGGGGGAAGGGCACTCTGGGTTTTTGGGAGCTAGAGAAGGGGAAGTGTGATGTTTTTCTGGATGCATGTTGTGGCCTTCACTGTCAGCACAAAAGGAAGTAGTTTTAGGGTTTTTTTGGTTTTGGTGTGTTTGGTTTTTTTTTTGGGGGTGGAATGGGAGTGGGCAGGGAGGGGATTGCTGTTCACTGACATCCTGGTAATAACTTTCTAACACTCCTGTTTCTGCGGTGTCTGTGGAGTCTCAAGTATAGAAGGCTCCTTGTCTCTGTATGACAAGAATACAGTGAGAGTGGAGGAGTCAGGGATATATGACACTGGCTCAGAGTCTGGGAATGTGGGTCATCTTTCTTGGGCTAATGAGACAGGAGATATGATAAATATTTTTGTAACACAGAGTAGTGACTAGGCCCAGTTGTCAGAAGCTAAAAATTTATACCTCCAGAAATCAAAACTACTAGGACTTTGTCAAAGCTTTTGCTAAACCTGATTTACAATCTCATAATATTTTAGTAAGTTAAATTACTTGATTTTTTGATAAGTAGACATACTCATGAGTTATCTTACTAGGCTGTATAGGAGATTGAGCAAACACTGATGTATTTTTGACAGGGTGGTGTCGCAAGTTATAATGGCTGTCAGTGGAAAAACACCGCTATTTTGAGAGCAGTTTTTCTGTTAGGATACCATCTTTTTCTAGTTACAGTTCTTTGAATTTTTAAATGTCCACTGTAGGAGTGAGTTTAGACGTGAGAGTAATGCATAACTAGGCTTGCACTTCGAGCTGAAGAATCTTTGGCTTCCACTTGGCAGGTTGAGAGAAGCTAGTGCTGCATTTTGGTTTGTTTTTTAGAAGAATGTTGTCTATGTGTTAGACACTTCTGGTTGTTTACTCGCAACAAAAGTTTTGCTAGCTGTGGCAGTTCAGAGCAATGCAAGACTATGATTTTAGAATAAGAGGTGTGTTAGAAAGGATATGTTCACAGCAGCAGCTGCTTGTCCCCACTTACCATGCTCTGATTCACATTGTAGAGTGATCTGATTGCATGAACCAGACTCCTGAATGAAGCTGAATCAGAAGAAAGAGTCTGGTTGCTATTGGACACTTCATCCATAGTAGGAGTAGAGCTGATCTGAAGAGAACACGGCCAGTTATGTATCTAGTTAAAGTGTCAAGTCCTCAGCACCATCTGTTCAGCTTGCAGATCTACTCCAGCTGAGCCCTGCTACCTGCTAATGTTGGCACAGGCTAAATTGGTCACTGGTCAGTCTCTCTAGTTCTGGTTGTAGGAATTGTGGGCACTATTACAGAAATATCCTCTTTTCCAAAATTGGTGTAAGAAAAGTGCTTGTTATGTGGTAAAATTGCTTACTGAAGTAGTAGTTTATTTGCTGAAGTCTTACCGTTAAGTGATATGCTGTTATCAATTTATTCTTACTGTTTTGATAAGTCCTAAATCCCTGTCATGGGAGAGCAGTGGACATTCAACATGAAAGGAAGAAACTACAGGAAATGGGAGTTCACTTTGTGCTGCCAAAGCGTGATATCCAGTGTTAAGAAGAGCAGAGTTAAGGGTGTTATTAATCTGAACTCGGATGGCAGTGGGTCAGTTAACAGTGCTTCCTGGTGCACTGATGCTTTTGTCATGGGAGTGGTGGAAATGTGTAATTAAACTCAATAGCACAGAATGTACTGGAGCTCTCGGTTTCAGGATTGAATGCTTAACATGTGTCAAACTCTTCTGTGTTTAAAGCAGGGGGAGCAGTGCTGGGGAGGGGAAGAAGCACTAAATAAGTAGCAAAATTTAATAAGACCAATGGCATCTCCTGGAGAGCTGGAGAAGTTATTAGCTTTGATTAAGTATACAGACCTCAGGAAGCATATGAAAATGGGCTACAAATCTAGCCTCCATCCACAATGCCAAGAAATGGCTAAGCAGGTCAAGAATTAAAGGGTGAACGTACTTGGGTTTTGCCTTGCAGATAAGATTCCCTGATTACATACAAGTTATGCAAACAATTTAGGAAATGCTTAGAATTATCCTGATTTTTCTCTTTAACAGGTTTTACCTGAGAGGTGCACGTTTTCTGCAAACACAGCTTTTATGTGTGCTGAGAGAAGTATTTATGGTTTTACGTAGATGTGATCTTACTTTAGACGTAGTTATTTAGGTCCAGGAATGTTTAGATAATGTGAAAGCTAGCCTTGTCATAGTACAGTTTCAACTGTTATATACCACTAATGGGTGTTGTGTTTATAAATAACACTGCTAAATGGTGCAACTAGTAGTAGACTAGTTGTGTTGCTTCTGCTCGCTTCTCAATTTGTCTCCAGTTATCAGCTCACTTCGAAGTAAAAATTTTACAAAAAGCATAGAAACTTGCTGCCCTTTCTTTCCATGTTTAGGGTAGTTTGACAAGTGGCACTTTTTTTTAACAAGTACCAAAAATGCTCCACAGTGTCTGCGAGAACACTGCTGGCTGTGGACTTCTTGCCTTGAATATAGTTAACAGAATAAATTCAAGTATCTCAAGAGAGAAATGGGAAACACCTTGTCAGAATTCAAATCCAACCTTGCTAGTGGTCCAACACTACACTTCTCAGGTGTTATGTACTAATCAAATACATTGGCCAAACTTTTCTATCTAGAACTGAAGACTTAGCTGGTAAGTTATAGCAACAGGAAGTGAACTTCCCTTGAGTTAAGTTTCTGTCATTGCTTCTGTTCTTTCTCCTTGCTCTCCCACTCTTGTAAAATGTAGCTGGTGTTTCTGCTGTTACCCTGACACTTCAGCTTTCATGAGCTGGAATGCTTCCTAATCAGCCTGATCTTGTCTCAAAGATCACTTAAATTTTTGGCTTCTGAACAGGGACTCTTATTCCTTCTCCCCCCTTCTCAGCCCACACCTCCTTAAGTTCAATAGAAAAAAAAAAAAATCTTCATTTTTCTCCTAGTCATCTGTTTGACAGCTGCTCTGTAGCAACTTGTGAATATACATCTTTTTTTTGCAGTGATGGGGGAGTATGCAAATCTTAATTCAGAAAAGAGTTAGCTGCAAGTGCATCTGGGAAAAGCTCATTTTGAGTTGCCTGTTGATCTGTGCTCATGATACAGTACTGGGCTTGTTCACTCTGACACAAACTCCCAAGGCTTATTAAGCTTGTTGGGTAAAAGGAGGTAGCTGAGGTTTAGGGATTGGAGGTTGGTATCTTTTGGCAGGAGCTGTTGTAGACACACTCTCTCAACTAGAGCCATTTCCCAGAAAAATGGGAGAGATGTCCCCAGAGAGCAATTTCTTATAGCAGTGTCTGGCTTCATTCTTCCACTGTTCTTTATTGTATAGCATGCTCGTGTTTTATTAAGGCATGTCCACTGGAGGAGGCTGGCTGGTCAGTGTCTACAGCTTCTGGAGAGGTTTGCAGGTGAGGAGTTCAGTCCACCATAATTGTCTCTTGGCACTATAAGGCAAGCATTAGTGGAAGTGATCATGTGTAGTGTTTAAAAATCCATATCAGAGTGTGGTCAGCTGTTCCAGTGAAGCTTATTTATCCTTCCCTTTCCACCTCAGGAGTCCCAGGTCTATTGCTGAAACTCAGATTGAGGGAACTGTGTGTTGCGACTGCTGAAAATGAGGCAGTCCCAGACGGTACAGGAGAAAACAGCCTTACAGGCAGCAGACTCTTTGCTTTGTTACAGCATTTCTTCAAGCTTTTCTTGTCATGGCATAGTCGTTGGCATAGTTGAGCAGCTCTTTTAATTAGAGAGGTGAAATAATTACCTTGAGTGGGTTTATAGTTCATCATGCGATCAGGATGCTGAGGCCCAAGTTGTGTTACTCTGCTGGAGTGTCTCTTCCTCCATGATATTTGGATACCCAGCAGTGTTTTCCTGACTACTTGGGCTTATGATCTCTGGAGAAATCTGTATTTTATGTAACAGACTTGTCCACAAGGAAAAATGCTGCTCCTTATCCTACTTGTTATATACAGTACCCGCCAAGTTAATGCTTTGATACGTTACATCATAATTTGGCACAGAACTAGACTGACAAATTTGGGGAAACTTGTCAGAAGATTCTCTGGAGTGCCAGTCCACTTTTTTTAACATATCAGCACCAGCTGGCAGTTCTTTTCATTCCCTAGCAACTGGCTTAATTTCAGTACTGTCTTGATGAGGATAGAGATGGATGTTTTTTAATGAAAGCAAAGATCTCTTTTATGCTCCCAAATCCCAGTCTTTCTAGAGAGGATGGAGACATTGTGGCATAACCCATCCATTCATCAGGATCGTGTCCTGTTCTTGACCTTTCTGTAATCTGGATGCGGTAGAAGGTCCTCTTGTCGCTGTCCCATTCACCAAAGCAACATATAATTTACATGTTCTAGAGAAGCTATTGGCATATGTTTTTTAAAGAGAAAACAACAAAGCACCTGGCAATGGACAGCTGTGACTGAGATATTGTTTGGACAGACTGTTACTTCAGAAGGTTTTGATTACTAGTTTTGAATTAAAATCAGTGTGTGAGAGAATGACTAATCTCGCAATTATTTCTCTGGGTATTTGCAGCCAAGAGCAGAAGCATATGCTGGAAGAAGTACATGGCAAGGATGGTGTCTACTACAGTTTGGGTTTGCTTTTTTTCAGATGCAGTGAGGCTTGTGTTAAGCTGTTTACCATTCTGTGTTGAACCTGGTTTCTGTTAAAGTATTTCCCAAATGGGATAGAAATTGGTGCATCTTTTCTCTTGAGCTGTTCCCTTGCTTCTTGGAACTCACAATTGGATGATCTTTTGGCAATCTTGTCTAGTTTAAAAGAAAAAGTGAAACAAAAATACAGCCTGTTGCCTGAAAAAATTTAGTTTGTGATTTAGAGCAAGACTGTTTCTTCTCCAGAGCTTATCAAGCACTACCTGACCAAAACACTGGTTGGAAATAAGGTGGAGTTGATGTTGCTTTTAGTCGTAGGCGTGATGTGGATTGTACTATTAACCTGCCTTCCAGAGTACAAAGTTTGTGTTATTGATTGGTGAGCTTATCATTTAGACTTTGCTGGGACTTGCGTGGCTAATATAATGCACTGCATACAATACCTTCTTCTGTTCTTACTGGTTTGGTAAGTTGGGAAGTGAAGGTTGCTGAGCAGCACCGAATGTCTACGAATTTAGACAGAACTGAAATCTTATGTAGGAGGAGTCAATACTTGACGGTTGAGGTAACTGGTGTTTAGTTAGGTAAAATACTGGCACGTACATGATACTGACACTTGTCCTAAGCAGGTTATAGCAGCTTCAGTTTAATAAAAGTGCCAGAATTTGTCTCTGCTTAGAGGATTTTTAATCTACCGTATTTGTGTTCACCTTGCAGTCTCTGTATTCTGTATCTAGATAGAGAGCTGCAGCGGTTTGTGGCAGTACGACTTACTTACCAAATGGATGCTGTCATCAGGACACACAGCCTACTTAGGTTTCAGTTTTGTACAAAGAGGGAGGATCTGTTAGGGACTGAAGTCTAGCACAGGCTGTAGATTCATTAACATGCACCTGCTCTTTTGCAGATTCAGAGTCTGAAAAGTCATTAAGTGGGTTTGAAACAACAGCAGCGTTCTCATTAGAGGACAACATGGATTCAAAAGATACTATAACTTCAAGCATGTCTGAAGAAAAGGTTTGCGGCAGTGGGGAGTTGCTGTCTAATGGAATCAAGAAACACAGGTAGGATGTTGCCTGTTCTTAAGGTATTATAATATGCATTAATGGTAGCAGAAGACCACAGGAATCTCTGAAATCTAACCATGAAAACTTTTAAAACTTTCTTAGGGGTAACTGATGAGAAGTTGGTGGTGCTAGGATTTTATAAAAAATTTTTTTCCGAAGCTAATGTGGTCTGTTGCGTCTTGCTTTTTGGTGATCAAATCTGAATAAGTAAAAATAAAAGATAATGTGCTATGTAAAAATGGACACACTTGTTTTTCGATAGATCTTATTGAAATCTATGTGGATTTTAATTCCTTCATGTATCTTTAATGACCTATGCCTCCTATTGCCTCTTTAATTTCCAGTCATTTGATCCTTCTGTTGGTATCAGGAATGAATGAAAAATATTGCTAGCCTTGCCTCAGAAACTGAAATGTGAACAAAGGGAGTCTTATTCTAAAAGTCTCATCTATGTTTTATGTGCTTATTTTATGTTGTCAAATGATCCATTTTGGTTTGTTCCCTTGCCCATAAAGGAGGACAATAGGTCTGGAGTTAATGAGATGTAATAGACACTACTATTCTCAAGTTTCAGTGAAGGGGCAATACAATTGCTACAGATCAAGCCAGACTTCAGTGTGTTTTGAAAAAGGCTGCTTTGGAAGCATTTTGAATGTGCAGGATGATGATGGGGACACCAGATTTCTGTAGAAACAGGAAATTCATATGTAATTTCACAGAAGCAAACAAGACCTGCTTTGATTACTTGGTATCTTCAACAGTTAAATTGCAGTGAAGTATGTGGTAATGACAAAGACCTGGTGTTTCAAAGTTCAACCTCTGTATGTACGTCCCACCCATAGTAGGCAAAGACTGGGCAAGTGAGGGCTTGGGTGGAGTAATGGGGTGGTTTGGGGAGGGAACATAAAGCAGCTGACTAAGTGTGTTGCTCTGTGCTCTTCTGGTGTTAGCAGAGCTGGTATTTATGGCCTTGGCTAGGTGCTGTTCCTAATTAGAGCAGGAAGTTCAGGGGTGGGGGGCAAGCACTAGGTGAAGGTGGACATATGAATTGCATTCATTGCCTGGGAAACAATGAGGGGAGAGGGGGCAATTTGTGATCAACATGAAAATGATGATGCATGGAGTGAGTTGGTCTCTTCTCTCAAGTAGCAAGTGATAGGATGAGAAGAAATGGCCTCAAGTTGTGCCAGGGAAGGTTCAGATTGGATATTAGGAAAAAATTCTGCCTATAAAGCGTTGTCAGGCATTGGAACAGGCTGCCCAGGGATGTGGTGGAGTCACCATCCCTGGAGGTGTTTAAAAGGTGTTTAGATGAGGTTCTTGGGGACATGGTTTAGTGCTAGAGTTAGGTTATGGTTGGATTTGGTGATCCTGAGGGTCTCTTCCAACCAAAATGACTCTGTTGACATGCATTGTCTTGAAGAGTTTTAACATGAGTTGATCTTCTGTTTACTATAAAAAATAAGTAACTTGGCAAGTTTCTGTAATGCTGCACTATGTTGTCAGAACTGTAGAGAGCAGGTGTCTGAATGAGCATTTTATAAGAGAGAATGAAGAGTAATAAATGATGATCTCTGCATAAGTTATTTCTCTGAGTTGCATGTCTTTTAGTAGTAAAGAAAGTATAGGATAGTGGAATAAAATCAGTGCATAAATTGGCTGGCTAATAACTTACTGCTGAAGAAAAATGGAAACACCTGTTTTGCATGTAGATAAGAATGTATGGTTATTTTTATGTGACTAGATGTCTATAGAGCATGTTCAGTTTGAGCTGTAATGTCAGGCTTTTTTACCTGGCTCCTTGGTGACACATTGGGGTTTGTCCACAAATATATTGATGCAAACTGTTTTTCCCCAGAGCTCAGCCAGTTTAAATTTCACCTCCATGAGAACCCTCTCGGGGGATGTGAGTTGTGTAGCTCTTGGTAGCAGTGATGTTTGGCCTGGTGATGTGTCTGTTTGCCATGTTTGACTGCAGTTCTGACTTCAGAACTGTGTTACCCACCTGGAGCTACCAGCTCCAGTTTGTGCCAGTTTAGGGGCTCCTTAGAGGGCATGTTGCCAAATATGCCTTGTCTCTGATGCCACCTGTGTACTTCTTAGAGCACAAACCTGAATATCTTGATGCTGTGCAAACGAGGTGGTTGTGTTCTAATTCTAATCTGCTTCTCTTATTTGATTAGTAAGGATTTTGCACAGAGAGTTGGATGGGAGGTCTGTGTCATTTTGTTTTGGAGATGTAAGAATAAATCTGTTGGTTCCAAGGAATTAAAAGTGTTAAGATATGCATGTGCATCTTAACTAGATTAAGCCAGTGCACCTATAATCTGCTGGTTTTGTTCTGATTTTTTTAAATCTGTTTTGCATCCAACTGACTCTTTATAGAGTGTTCTAAGGAATGTGAGTGGTGTGACTTCTTGTAGTTTAGGTTGATTTGGGAATGGACTTAATCTTTGGAAACTTTTTCAAAGATTTGAGAGATAGGAGTGTAGTGTATTAACTCTGGAAGCATTCAAATAACTTCTTTCTAAGAGGGAAACTTCTAATCTGAGGGAAACAAAAAAACAAACAAACAAACAACACTTGTCCTCTCTCTGTGCCCAACCCTTACACAAAAATGTTCTGTAATACCTGCCAACATGTAACATCCATTTATCACAGCTGTTTCCCTCTTATTGCTGAGTTTTTGTAGTTAGCTTTCCCTTTGGTCCCCACATTGGAGGTCTTCAGAATGCCAGCATCTTTATGTTTGGCTGTTTGGAGGCCGGGATGTTATTTGATCAGGTTTACATGAAGACCAAGCTAAACTTCCCTCAAAATTCTTGTAGTAGCTGATCTACTGTAGACAGTGCTTTGAACACGTGGTTTTAAGTTAATATTAGACGCATCTTATCTGTTCTACTGCACAGAAATTTCAACAGATGTTTTTGTCACTTAAAGCTAAATTAACTTCCTGAGTTGTTTCTAAAATTGACAACTGGAAGGAAATTTTTGCATTCACAAACCTTCCCCTTAATCACAGGGAGCGTGTCAAGGTTAGTAGGCCCTGTCTTGACTGCCTGTCATTTTTCCACATGTTCTTACTTGTACCTGGGATCTTCCCTGGTGGCTTAAAACTGCTTTGTTTGTTCAGTATGTGGGTGTTACATGGAAAAAAGAACCAACTGTTGTATTAGGTTTTTCTGATATATGTAAGAAATATGGATGAATGGCTGAAACTGAATGCCAGCTTTCAAGTAATTAAACAAATTGAATGGAAGGACAGGTTAACTTCAGTGAAAATGTAAGTTTTAATATGTAAGGAAAGTATCACACAGTATCACAGTGTGTTTGGGATTGGAAGGGACCTCAAAAGATCATCTAGTCCAATCCCCCTGCTGGAGCAGGAACGCCCAGGTGAGGTCGCACAGGAACATGTCCAGGCGGGTTTTGAATGTCTCCGGAGAAGGAGACTCCACAACCTCCCTGGGCAGCCTGTTCCAGTGCTCTGTCACCCTCACTGAGAAGAAGTTTCTTCTCAAATTTAAGTGGAACCTCTCCCTGTGTGTACTTCAGCAAAGTAGACACACGTATTTTACATGCAGAAGGGCTTGCTTAAACACAAATGCCTGCTCTGCTGGCTGCCTTCATCAAAGAATAAAAGGAAAAAAGAAGTAAACACTGCAAATGAAGGTAAGACTGAGTACTTGGTGTACACTGTCCTCTTCTGGGCACTTGCATCAAAACATGTACAGGAGTATTTTATGCTTAATATTATTCAAGACAATCTGTTTCACAAAATATTTTTATATCCGTGGAAAATCAGAATAGGGAGCGAGTGATATTATGTTTGTCAATTAAAATAAATCACCCACTCATCCCCTGCATGGGAGCTGAGTAAAACAAGTCAGTGTGAGGCTCTTAGGTACTTGCTAGCGAAACATATTAATAGTTTGCTACCGTGAGGAGTTCAGGCATGTGACTAGGTTTTTGCTTGGATGGGCTTTTTGTATTTTAAGGAGCATTGTTTTGCTTTTGTTCTTTCAGAAAACAGAAGTATCAGCCCTGGTAAAGGTGTTTCAGTAGCAGTTAAGTATGGAAGTTAACACAGCAGGAAGGGCTATTGAAACTTAAAGACTTAACCCAAATAGATTTCTTATTATTTTTTTCCTCTTGGCAATGTTTATCAGAAAAGCGGGGTGGAGGAGGCAGGTACAGCCTGTTCACACTCTAAAAAAATATCACTTTAGCTGCTTTGAGGGGAGACAAGACCTTCTTGGTTAGGAGGACAGCACAGTCATTTAGACAGAATCAGCTAAAATTTGAAACTCAAATAGCTGATGCAGTTTGAGTGAACTGTAGCAAAGTCTCATCCATTGAGATTTTTTCTCATTGGCAGTAACTTCATGATTCAAACACACATTTTAGTGTTGCTGTGAATGAAGGGCTTTGACCTATATTTGTGCCCTTCTACGGGTAAATTGGATTAAAAGTTGAGCTTGTCGCTAGCAGCAAGAAAACTGAAAAAAATCTGTGCCCAGTTTCTGATAAACCTGAGAAATACAGGCCGTATTACACAGCCTAAATGTTAGTCTTGAAAGTTCGCTTGGGACTTGCTTCAGGATATGCTAGGCTGCTGCGTTTTCTGTTCTTTAGTGATGCTGCTTTTTCTGTTGTCCCTGAGGGCTGATTTTAATATAGGCAATAAATGTCATGGCCCTTCATTGTCTGTATACAGGTGACTAGCAAAAAAGAACCCCGCTGTTTAACCCTCAGATCTGTTCAGATGTAGCAAACATACCTGTGTACCTACTTAGAAATAACTTATTTTTTGTCACAGAGACAGAAGTAAATATCTTAATGGTGCCATTGTGAAAACACTGTTCTGATAAGTGACGTAGAAATTCACTTCCACTGCTCCTATGCAAGATGAAGGGAATGGTTCATGTTTTGGTTTTGGAGAAATTAAGGTTTCTGTGCAGGCAAAACAGTTCAGGTTCTTCAGAGTGGCACTGTCGTTCCCCCTTGGTTTTTAATGTAAGAATCTGATAACTGCTACCTTCAGAAAGAGAGTATGTGGGTTTCTTAGTCATGGTTAGTCATAGAAAAGTTTTCTTACTTCTGCTTCCTTCGCTGTTCTTTTCCGTAGAACAAGCTTGCCATCTCCGATGTTTTCCAGAAATGACTTCAGTATATGGAGTATCTTAAGAAAATGCATTGGAATGGTAGGTAATCAAATCAGAAAGCTGTGATAAAACATGTGAAGTGATCATTTAACTTGATGCCCAAATGAAAATGTGTCGGGGAGAGGGATGTTTTCTTTTGTTTTAATTTGCAGCTTATGCTTTATGTCCTTTCACGACTTGAGAAGGTAAGACTTGAGCAGAGCAATATTCCTTCAGTAAAAGCATTTTCTCTTGATTTAAACCCTTGAAGTACTTCATGGTAGCAACATTTTTTTTACTTTGTGAAAAAAAACAAATAGCTACTTTGTGTTCTTCTCCCTTCCCCTTAGTATCTCAGTCTTCCCTGCCATGGTGTTACTGGCAAGACAGTGGCCACATCAGAGGTTCGCTGGTTGGCAGATAATCCACTTCCAGCCATGGGCGAATTGAGAAGGGTGTTTCTCTCCATTAGATCCTTCAGTTAGTCTGAAAGTACTGACTGCTGCTAAACCTCTGTCAGCCTGGAACAGCAGAATGCAGAAGGGGACATGTGTGTGTTTAGTCACTGTTCCTTTCTCGTCTTCCCCTTGCTGTTAGAAACAGCACCAAGCAATGAGAAGTGGAAATGCTGGGGGATGCCCCCTGTATCAGCAGCTCCAAGTCTCCTGAGTAGTTCTGAAGCGTCTGAAGCTTCTTACAGTGGCTTTAGTGGAAGAGTTTTAGAACCTTGAAATACAGAGAGCAGGTTTGAAAGCCTGTCTTGATAAGGTGCGTGCAGGAAAAAAAATCCATAAATGTCTTAATTCTGCTTTGCAGAAATTGCTGCATAGAAGTTGCAGGTTGGGCGGTGGGGTGGTGGAACTTGGAGCGGTTGTACCGAGGTGTCTGTCAGAGCTGTTAGTGCCAGATGCTGCTGTTATGGTTAAAAACGATGCTGTTCACTGCACACGTTGCCGGCTGTCATATTATATGTGCTTTTAATTTGCTACTGAAGGCAGTTTAAAACATTGCTTTGTTATGCATTTAGGGGGCATGCTTTATAAAAATGGGGAAGAAAATAAATAGCTTCAAAACTGCAGGACTTATAAATTTTTATTCCTGTTACAAAAATTCCTTTTTTCTTCAAGATATAGAAAATCCTTGTTCTTACTCCTATGTGACTGTGTTTCCCTGCCCTTTCTCATCCTTTTCCCCCTGCCTGCCCACCTGCCTCCAAAAACAATAATATGTTTAAGTAATTAGATGGCCTATATCTATGCCTATATTTATTTTAAGAGTATTAAACAACTTAGGTGTTTAAAAGGTCCCTAATACTTCATTGTTTCATCTCACCATCTTAATGCATTTGTTGATAAGAAGTTTGTTTGATGTTTGGTTTTCTTTTTGTTTTAAAAGTATCCTTAACATGAAGACAGATGGGCTTATCAAGCTCATCAGGGATGTACAGGGTTTTTCCTTTAAGCATTAGCAGAGCCAGGTCAAGCACATTGCATTAGCACTAAGAGCATAATTTATTTTTTGCAATAAGCCAATTACACTTGGGTTTACTGCAGGTCAGTGTATCTAATCATTTGGTTTGTAACACCAATTTCATTTGTGCATCAGGAGCTGTCGAAGATCACAATGCCAGTTATATTCAATGAGCCGCTGAGCTTTCTACAGCGACTTACAGAGTATATGGAGCATACATACCTCATCCACAAAGCCAGCTCACTTTCCAGCACAACTGAACGAATGCAGGTACTTTGGGTGGGGTAATTTGTGCTACTTCTTGATGAATGCACTGGGACATTTTTCTTTATAGTCTCATTAGAGGAGGAACTCCTGTAATTAGCTGTGTGTCAGATTCTCTTATTCATTAGCCAGTTTTGCTTATCTAGGAAAATGTTTTGCTTTTCTGAAGACGTTCTTTTTTGCCTTTTGATGAAAACTGTTTATTCCCCTGCCTTGCAAACAGAACCTTGCTAAGCTATTTCTGAAGAGTCAATCTGTAATACCATGACTGCTGTTGATACTTGATAAAAAGACCAAAACCCAGGAGATTAACTGCATAGTTTTACTCTTTTGAAGTGTGTTGCTGCATTTGCTGTGTCCGCCGTAGCCTCACAGTGGGAACGTACAGGGAAGCCGTTCAACCCATTGCTTGGAGAGACATATGAATTGATCAGGTAATGAACAGAAGGTACATTGAAGAGTGGAGAATGGTATTTGGTGTAATTCATGTTTCAGTAGACTTACTATGGCTTACAGACTGTTCTTTGGCTTGTAAGATTCCACCCATTCTCCTAGCAGCTGCTGGAGGTGTTTGCAGTGCGTGTTGGTGTTCAGCAATGCACCTTCCAGTGCAAGGAAACAACTTTTCAACTCAGAGCAGGCAAATGAAATTTGCCAGGTTTAAAAGCAGGTTTTATTTACAAAAATTACCTTTTTTTTTTCCTGAAACCTTCTGAATGAAAAGATGCATGGTGCTTAAGGGAACTGTTAGAATTGTAGTATTTGTTATGACTGTCCAGAATATGAATAGGCAATAGTCTCTTAGGCAGCTGCACTTAGAGCAAATTTATCTCGCAGTTGAGGTTTTGGCCTGTGTTTATGCAAAAGTTTGAGGTGACTCTCAAAAGTAAACATATCATCTGGTCAGGTTTGGTAGTTCTAGTTACATTTTTACACTGTCCTCAGTTATTTGGAAGGAGGGTATTCTGTGTGTTAGTTGATCTGTCCTTTTGTATTATCCTAGGGTTTAACCAGCTCTTGTGCTGAGTACAGCAACTGTGCATGGGTCCAACTGTTTCACCCTGCGGAAAAGAACTGCAGCTTTACACTTGATACGTAGATGCATGCTTTTGGTAATCTTTATTTTGCAGAGATGATCTTGGATTTAGACTTCTCTCGGAGCAAGTTAGCCATCATCCACCAATCAGTGCTTTCTATGCTGAAGGTTTAAATAATGATTTTGTGTTTCATGGATCAATTTATCCTAAACTCAAATTCTGGGGCAAGAGTGTGGAAGCAGAACCAAAAGGCACAATGACTTTGGAGCTTCTTGAGTAAGTTGATAAGTAATAATTGCGTGGGCACAATGGTCACATCCGTAATGATTAGTGTGTAGTAGAGTCTCGTGGCTTAGGAATGAATGTGTTGAACACCCATATCCTAATGTTCGGTGGCAGATCACTTTGCGATGAGGAGGGGGTGAGAAGATGAAAGGGAACTGCCATCATTTCTTCTAATATACTGCATACCAATAGTAGCAGTAGTTGGGGCTTGTGTCTGTATGTTCTGCAGACACCTGGAGGTCAGTCCTGCTAAGACTAGCACGCTTGAGCCCCGTTGCCTTTCTTCATGTCCTTCATTGCTAACAGTAACTGCACTGAAGTGGCTATTTTAAGGAATTTATAAAATCAGTAGCAGTAGGTTAATCTCTTTGGGTCTCCTGACTTATTGCCATGTCCACTTCAAGACTTGGTGCAATTCACAGATGGTGGTTTGTTGCAGGAGTGGCATCCAGTACAAAGATACAGTATTTTAATATTTATTCCCCTTCCTTAGACACAATGAAGCGTACACATGGACAAATCCTACATGCTGTGTGCATAACATTATTGTGGGCAAACTTTGGATTGAGCAGTATGGAAACGTGGAAATAACTAACCATAAGTAAGTTAAGAGTTAGTGTTGTTTGTTTGTTGCAAGTTGGAAGAGGAAAAGCTTTTGCAAGTAATTAGTGCCCTCTCGTCCTGCCTTTAGAACCGGTGAGAAGTGTGTACTGAGCTTCAAGCCCTGCGGCCTCTTTGGGAAGGAGTTGCACAAAGTTGAAGGCTACATTCAGGACAAAAGGTAACAGCTTCATTCCTCATAGGAGCCAAATGGCTGCTCTGTTTCTGGTGGGAGCTATAGAACTGAACGCTTTTAATGTTGTCTGTCAAGAGCACGAACCTGCGACACCAAGGTTATGAATTGTGTGACATCAATAGTGGGGTTTTAAGAGTTGCTCTCAAAAGTTCTTCTTTCAAATGTTTTTGCCTGAAATGATGAAATAAATCTCTTAGCTCTTTTGTAAACTTAGTCCCTTTTTTGACAGTAAAAAGAAAATTTGTGCGCTGTATGGGAAGTGGACTGAGTGTTTGTACAGTGTTGACCCAGCTGTATTTGAAGCTTACAAAAAAAATGACAAGAAGAATGCAGAAGAGAAGAAAAGCGGTAAACAGGTATTAATCACATACAGAGGTGGTATCTCAAAAGCATGATAAGACAGCTAAATATTTTAGTGTCATTTAAGAGAAGTAAGATTTCTCTCTCTTTCTCTCTTTCCTAGTAGGTTACAAAACTGATTTGGATGAGTATCAGCATTAAGGGATAAAATTCTTTGTCTCTCAAGGATTTGTATTTGAACTTGCCAAAACTTAGTGATCTAAACACTGGCTGGTTCATTACCTGCCTCTTCCTCCCAAGTCACATGGAGGAAATAGCATATCTGTTGGCTGGACCGTGCTTCTGATCATATATGATAACGTTTATATTCTAATAGGAGGACTTGGACTCATGGAGGCAGAATAGAGTAGTTTTTTATCTTGATACAAGACCATGTTTTCCAGCTTTTGCAAGGAATTTTTGTATTGCTTTCTATTAAACTTTCACAACCATGGAAACATTTGTTTCCACAATTGCCTCTTTTTTTTTTTTTTCTTCTGGGAAAAAAAATCTTAATTCTTCCAGATTTCTGGTCAGCAGTATTCTTTTTGTTTAAAGTAAATGGTGATGGTGACAACATACAGCTTGATGAAGAACAATCACTATCATAGTAGCTTAAAACAGGAATTGTTCTCCTTTGACTGAAGCCAGTTGTTGGTTTGGGTGTTTGTAGTTTTTATACTTAGGAAAAGAAGAGGCAGAGGTCTGAAAGCAGTTGTTCCTGTCCAGGTTCAGGTTGTTGTTGTGTCTCAGCTTACTCCAGTGCTTCTCATCAGGAGAGCTCTAAAGCACTGGGGATTACTGCTGGTCTCCAGGTCTGATGCTGTGAGCTCTAGGGAGAAGGAGCAGAGAAAAACACACCCTGTGTCTTTGTTCAGCTACCACTTTGCATTTTCCAGCAATGCTTAAAGTGATCCTTGCTTTTCACTTCAAAATGAAGCATCCCATTGCAGAAAGCTCAAACTGCAATGTTGCCCTGACTCTAGAAAAGCCTGCTTTTTCTGCTTATTCAACACAACTGCTTCTGTGTAGAAAACAGAAAGCTTTTTAATGCACACTGTGAATCAGGTGGTCTTTGTGGAATATGTATTCCCACTGCCCCCTTGCGTTTGAGGAGTTGATGTTGTTTTATGGCTTTTGAGCATCTGGGTGGGCCAAGTCTCATGTATAATGTCTGCATGTGTTTTGTCCCTTCATGGTAGTGAAGGATTCATCCAGACAGGAAAGTGTATGGCCTTTCAGATTTCTCCTAATTAGAATTTTCAGATTTATTTAGTTGTTTTCCGTATATTCCTTCATGCTGTGTTGCTGCTAATGAAGAATAACTTCTGTCTCCCTTTAGGGGACCTGCTTGGATGGGAGTTATTTTGCAAATAGCCTCACTTTTTTTTCCTGAATTTCTTTGATTTTTATAGGGATACAACTTAAGGAAAAATAATTTTGCAGGGAGTAAGACAAGCTTTAATGTGTGCAAAGCTGATCTTTTACCAACATCGGAAGTTATAGTAGACCTGGGGTTAGACTAAGATGATTCTGCTCTGAACAAACTAGAGCCTTTTTTTTTAATCAACATGAAGGATTTGGTGCAGAATTTTCAGTGCAAATATGTGGAAGAGCAGAATGTGAGGCAACAGCAACTGCCCTCAATGTGCCTCAGTTACAGACACCAGAGCTCTTGCTTTGGCAAAGTCTGTTACTGCCCTGGTTGCAACATTCTGAGAGGCTCAGTAGCACCGAGTGTAAAATATGGATCACTGTGGAAAGAGCACATGAAAATCCATTTTTTTTACCTAGTTCTTTGTAATTTGTATGACATTTTTAAGGTTGTGTATTGTTGGCACAAATTGCAGTGTGTATTGTAGCCTTTCTGTAAAAGTTGGTTTGGACTTTGACAGTCTGGTATTGAAGTGTCTTTGTTTTGATGTAAGGATATCTTTCTGATTTGTTCTGCTTCAAATTCTGGTTTTCAGAATGACTGATCAGTGTTCCTTACAAGAAAGAATGGCGGGTTGCCAGCAACCTTCAGATGTAGTCAGCTAAAAGTCCTCTTTATCTTCCTAATAGCTGAGGGACTGAGCCTGGTCTCCACATTGTTCTGGTGACTTTGTCACCTGTATATTATTAAAAGCACTGTACCCAAGTACTACACAGTGAAACAAAATCCTTAATACTTCCTGATTTTCTTGGAGATGTAACATATGAATCATGTCAGAGGACAACTGAGTCCAGTTTGGGTATTGGATTTTTTTTTGCACTAAAACATCAGTCTGTATTATCTGATGTAAACATCAGAGAGCAAAGCTTATTAGCAGCAGGATTAAAGCTGTTGGCCTATAGCCAACGTACTTAAAGCATTAGTTGCCTTTAAGTTTGGCTTTACTCTCCAGTGATCTCTGAAACGTGCTGCTGGTTTTAGCTATGATGGGGACACCAAGTTTTCCTGGGAGGGCTGGATTCATTGTCCAGCTGGCTCTCATTCAGTGTTGTAACATAGGCTTGTGTGGTGGAATTAATGTCAGCAGCATTGGACTCCAGCTCCTTTAAAGCTGTACCTAAAAAGGGTGATGGTTTAGAACTAGTTCAGGTCACATCTACTCTGTGACCACCAGTTATTCTCTACTGCCCTGGTAACCCTGGGTGGAATCCTTTTCTGGGGAAACAATGTCATGGTGGCTGCAGCTGCCTCAGGCTGTATATGTCAGCCTTCATAAGATACCTCTCCCAGAAGAAGTAGCTTATCTAGGATATTAATTTAACATCTGCAGTTTGCCATTTCAGGAGCATAGTGGTCAATGGAAAGGAAGGTTCCTCTGAGCAAAGAGCATGAGCGTAGGGTTTTCTGTTGTGTGCCAACTGAAGACAGCATTTGCATTATGTACTGGCATTTTTTGGTGTGGAAAGATGACGAACGTGACTTCTATTTAATGAAGCAGTAATGGACTCAAATATCAGGAATGGAAGTGCTTGCATTTGAGGAAACAGGACATCTCTGTGGTGGAGAAATGGACATTTCTTAACAATTGAACATCTAGATTATATCCATGAAGATGCTGATGCAAGAAACTGTTGATAGTCTTCCATTAAGAGGGAACCGAGAGTCTGTGTGCTATGTTAATGCTGTTATCTTCCTTGACTAGAAAAGTTTCTTTGCTGAAATTTACTTTTGGTTAAGAAATTAATTTTAAGTAAGTTCTGGTGTTGGAATGAATGGCTGTAAGTGGTTTATTTGCTGCTTTTAGGTGGGCAATACTGAGGAACCAGACGAAATGCCATTGCCAGATTCTGAGAGTGTGTATGTTATTCCTGGAAGCATCTTACTGTGGAAGATAACTCCAAGGCCTCCAAATTCAGCACAGGTCAGCTATGCTTCTGCTTATTGGAAGTTTGTTATTGTGTTATTCTGTATGTTCAATACAAAGCAAATTTGTTTTCTTATTCATTGAGTCTGCATTTGACTTTATTGCAACAAACTTTCCATCTACAGTTTTTAAGTCTAGAACGTGGCGTTGACAGGCATTACTAGAATTAGTGGAATTTCTCTGGAAAATGGGATGTTTCATGTAGCTAGCAATATGGGGGCTTTCCCCATCTCTTTTCTCCACCCTGCTTCTGAGGCACCTACCTTGGGAGAAATCCCTTCTGAATGGGCTTTATTTGAAGACAGACACTTCCTAGGAGACACTTGCAAAGTCTGTGTAGCATGAGTTGGTGTGTGAAGGTCTGTGGAGCAGGAGAGCCAGTGGGCAGAACACAAGGGTACGTGTGTAACTGGGAAGAACTGGAACAAGAAAAGGTGCCCTTGGTTGGTTAATCAAGGGGGAAGTATCTCTGCTGAGGGAAAATACCAGTAGGACTGGAAAAAGAAGATAAGAGAGAAATAGTGCACTGAGTAATTGGATGCTGGCCTGCTTAAACAGAAACACTAAGGATCACCTACACGCTGCCTGACATTGCAGTTTTGCTGGTATCTTGAGTATTCCTTGAGTGGTTAAATAATAAAAAAAAAAAAGCACTTGGGTGTTTGTTTTTAGACAGCAGCTTTCTTGTGTATTTAAGACTTGCAGCTACAGACATCATAAAGTCACCTTTTGTCTCTGAATTTCAGATGTACAATTTTACTAGCTTTGCTATGGCTTTGAATGAGTTGGACAAGGAAATGGAGAGTGTCATCCCCAAAACTGACTGCCGGCTACGACCAGATATCAGAGCCATGGAAAATGGAGAAATAGGTAACTGCAGCTATTGGCAAAGATATTTTTATTTTTTGTTAAAACTGAAGGACTGGAAAAAAGGTAAATTCCATGTTCAAGCCGTTAGATAAACTGTTAACTAGATACCCATAAAGACACATTCTTCCATGTTGCAAGACAGCAAGTAATGCAGCCTTCTGGAGGTTGATATGCTTCTAGTGAAACATGTGTCACCCTCCTGTACTGGGGCTCGTTGGGATCAAGTTAATTTTCTTCATAGCAGCCCATACAGGACACTGTGTCTTAGACTGCTGACCTAAAGCAGCACTGATAACGTATCAGTGTTTTAGCTGTTGCTGAACAGCATCTGTGCAGCGTTAAGGCCTCATCTGTTCTGGGGTTGGCAAGAAGTTGGGAGTGGACACAGTCAGGACAGCTGACCTAAGAGAGATTCCATATAACCAGGCCATATAACATCATGTTTGGCAATAAATTGTGTGTGTCAAAGGGAAGTAGCTGTTGCTTGGAGACTGGCCCAATACAAGTCTGCTGGTGGAAGGTAGTAGGTGATCGTCTTCACATCACTTTTTCTTCCTTTTTTGTCTTTCCCTTCGCTTATTAAACTGTCTTTACCTCATCCCATGATGTTTTCTTGCTTTTGCCATTTGATTCTCTCCCTTAACCCACTGGGGTGGATGAGAGCGAACAAGTGGCTTGTGGGTGCTTAGTTGCCAGCTAGGAACCCACCATGCCACCTGCTTGCCCTATGTTCTTCCATATAAACAAGATGTAAACCTCACGTTGCTGTGCTTTTTATGTACCTTTAGGTCCTCTGCTGTGCTCTGTAATCAGGCCCTGTAACTAGAAACTAGTCTGAGACAATCTCTGAGCATTGAAATAAAGTATTTCTGAACTTTTCTGTTTCCATCAGCCTGATGCAGAAAGAGTATTTAGAAGTATTTAGGAGTATTTAGATTCTGAGAACACAGTCTAAACTATTTAAGTGAAACTGCAATGCCAAAAAACATACTAGATACAAAATTATTCTTCACTGGGAGTTGAACACTTGTTGCCCTAGAACAGTGAATTAGAAACACATAGTGAGACTTTCAGTGAAAAAAGTGCACTTTTTAGAAACCTCAGAGATTGTTACTGTAGATGCCATAGAGCAAAAATATGGTGTGGAACAGCCATGCCCTGGCCCTCTTTTGCTTCTTTTTCTTTGCCATTTTGCATATTAAAGCAGGATGGCCAGCTTGGTAGACTAAAAGCATGGGGGCTCTTGCTTTCTCTGGATTGCAAAGTGATTGGGGTAAGTCATGAAACCTCTGATTCAGTTTCACATGTGCAATAGGGCAATGCCTGTGACTACTTCTGATAAATAGCCTGAGATCTAGGTATGAAAAACAGTGACACGGGCATGATATAGTGCAGTTGTACTTGTGTGGGTTTTTTCTCAGAAATTCATTATTTGAGGCTTTTAAAAAAAGCTGATTGGTGAATCCCCACAGTCTCTCCTGCCTGCACAAGATTCTTCTGTGGCCAGCAGGATGGACATACTTGGTTCAGAGCATCCCCATTAATTTGTCTGTCTGTACTTGAAGTACAAATAACGATGGTGTTAGCAACAGACCATACTCCTTAACTATACTAACAGCATAAAGTTTGTATAGACTGGTAACATGCAGTGTGGTGTTAGATGGCAAGGTAGCTGGGAATGGCCAGTAGTCTTCCAGAAATAATTCTCTCAACTGCTTCTTACCAAGATATGTATGAAATGCTTTTTTAGGATTCAGGTACGGAAGATTGCCCTTCACCTAATCTGCTTCTTAGTCTGACGTACTCATCACACTTTCTGGCCATTCTTTCTGCCAAACAGAAGCAACTGTTCTGCTTGTTCAGGACCATAACTCCTGCTACCTTAGTGTGTTAACAAAAAAAAAGAAGAGATGAAGCAGAGAGACAACTCTTTGTCATTTGGAAATTGATATTGCAAACCCCTGTTGATGAGGAACTAGACACTAGTAACAACTTAGCCCAAACCTTAACAAGAAGCAGGTGGCCAGACTCCTGCAATAACTCCAGCATATCTTAATCAGTTTTTCTACTGAAATAAATTCAAGGTATGCCACCTCACCTAGTTCACATTTGCTGTCACATAACCATGTTTTCAGGGTCTTTGGGCATGGATAAATATGTATTTAGCAGTCTTAAAGACTGGAATTTCATTGGCTGGTCTAGTGCCACAGCTGGCCTGGCTTTGTGCTTAAACTAAACCAGAAGCTGCCCTTTGTCACGCAGAATGCTTTTTTAGATGGACAATGTTTACTCCTTTATTTATTTGCTGGGTCAGGTGCAGTAATGCCCCTGTCTTATATTACATTTTAATATCTTCTGTATTTTTATTTGTGTATTTTTATTCCTTCAAGATCTAGCTAGCGAAGAAAAGAAGAGGCTAGAAGAAAAACAACGGACTGCCCGCAAAAATCGTTCTAAGTCAGAGGAAGACTGGAAGACGAGGTTGGTGTGCTTGCCTGTGCGTGTGTGTGTGTAGTTACATACAGGTTTTGAACATTCAGGTTAACTGCCAGTCCACACCAGTGCTGTGTGGAGATGTCAGTGTGAAGAGCTGACATTGTCCAGCGTGGCAGGGTCATGTTCTTTGCAGCCGTGTTCTCTGCAGGCTGTGGTGTTCCCAGAGGGAAGCGTCAGGCTTGGTCTCGATTCCTTCCATATTCAAATACAAGCTGTGTTGGCTTTCCTGAGCACCTCTTGCTTCTGGTACAAAAAAGGTGTTGCCACTGAGAGCTGCTTGTAAAGGACTGTTGTTGCTGGTTACTTTTTAATTGCCTCAAATTTGCATGTTTGGCTGAAGAGAGGAGGAAGCGCTTCCTCTGGTGAACTCAATAGCTTATTGCCCGTGACAGATCAGATGAGTTGCCGTGTGCGGGCAATACTGTAATGCCCACTGCATACAGCTTTTCTTAGAGTTGTTGAAAAGACTTTATAATCCAGTTATACAAGTCATATTCTCCTTTCTGAGAGGGTTACTAACTACAAAAATTAGGAGAGCTAAGGGAAAAGTTAGCTCACAAGGATCTGCTGGGATGTTTGTGTGCAAGTGGTTGGTTGGGTTTTTTTTTAACTATAAAATGAGAGGGGTCAGTTGGGAGCTTTTACACACAGGCTAAGTAGAAACCATGAAAACATGACCGAATCAATCTAGTTTGACCAGACAAGGTCTGTTAAAAGTATGGCAATAAATAGGCAGTCTCTTCACAGAGAAAAAAAATAAAAATAGTAGGTCTAAACTCTCTCAAAGCAAGCAAGCTTCATCTCTCTTCTATTAACTAGTTACTAATACACCTGGACACTGTGGATTAAATACCTTTAAAATGTCTGTTGGTAATTATAAATCACTATTTTCTTTTTTTCAAATGAAGTCACCCATCATCCCAGAGTCACAGGTTTGGACATGTCTGCCTTTGTCTTTTTCCTGTGCCTGTTCTCCTGAAGTGTTTGGGTTTGTTTGCCCTGAGACTGGTGGAAAATAACATCTTTGTTAGGCTTCCAAGTAAACCTGTTAAGTGGTGGGTGGCCTTGCACCTCCCTCTTACTTTCCTGAATTCAGAGTGGTTCTAGCTGTCGCCAACTGTTTTCAAAGCAAGGGATAGTTACACTGTGTTCTTACAGCTGCCTGAAGTAGCTTAAGGGATAGCTCAAAGCACCTGAGGTTGGTATTGGAAACTGGGGTATCCCCAGGGGGCAACTCAGAGCGTGTTTTTTGGGGTGTATAATTAGCGCAGCCACCATTCAGAAGGTTCTTCAGTTGCACTTGCCTGGGATGTCCTTGAAGAACTGTTTTCCAGGATGTTTCTGAAGTTTTGGCAGAGAAGTCCTAGTGTCTGATCTCTTTAATAGGAATGCTGAGTGTGACTGCTTCCAAAGGAGGAACATGCAGTATAGAGGAAGAGTTGTGTTTTGGGAAAAAAAAATGCATACTGTGAAGGGAAACTCCTACGTGTTCCTAGGAGGTCAACTGTACATCTTAATCTGTACATCTGTAAACTGCTGCAATTAACTTGCCACAGAAAAGCAGGCTTCTTACTTTGTATCCTAGAGTTCCTCCCTCATAAGACAATTCTCCAAAGTGCGTGGTGATTATTTTTAAATACTTTGAATCCACCTTAGAAGTGGGGTCTTGGTGTTTCTGAAGAAGTGATTCATGTTGAACACTTGATGTTTTAGAGACTGATGGGTAGTCTTAATTGTTGAGTAAAAGCCTAGTTACATTCTAAAACACAGCAGTGGTGTGTTGCTTTTGGTAAAAATCAGTCCCTTCCCCTATCACTTACCTGGTGAGGTTACCCAATTGCTTTGGGTCTCCTATGTTTATCAAACGTAGTTCTTCCCATCACCTTTCCCCTTCCTATTGAAGTTCGTGGAAGAGTGGTGCATTGTCCTGCCTGGTACAAGTGTTGAAAACACCCTAGTGCGGTATTGTGTGGTAGAATTCCTTAAAGCGAGAGATGAGGAGACAGCGCTGATAGCCCTGCCCCTCAGCAAATGCTGGCTCTGTGCTCTGGAATGAGCTGCTGTCACCTGTGAACCAGGAGGTGAAGCATCCTGTGCAGAGGTGACGCAGCAGTGGACCATGTCTACTAACAGGGGTGAAGGACTTTGTTCACTTAAGCAGGACAGCAGGAGAACCACTGATGTGTTCAAGTCTTCAGTTTACCACTGTGAAGACAGTACAAGGCATTTCTTCAGATATGCATCTCATATCTTTTGGAACCAAGCAAGACTTGCCCTATGAGCTGCACTGCTTTGTAACATGACACTGCAGTGCTGGTGGCCTTTATGCTCTTGCTTTTTGAAGAGGTCAAGTCATACTTGGTCTGGATGAGCTTTAATTTCTGTTGTGAAAACTTGTGGTACCCTAGAAGGGAAGAGCTGAGTTCCTGATGTGCTTGAGTGTTTGCTGCACTGAGGCATGTGAAGCAAGACCTGACTTCTGTGAGGAAGAGAAAAGAAGCTGTGGAGCACATTAGCCACAGAAACAGCTTCTAGCAAGCTGACTTGTGCCATAAACACGGTGTGGCAAAATACAACAAGAACTTAAAAATGTTAAGAGCTCTGGCACTGTGTGCTGTTGAGGCAGGAGATTGAGTAACTGGGCCCAAACAAAGCAGGGTTTGGTAACAGGCTGCAGGTTTGCCAGAAATGGGTGTAGGAGAGGAGGAAGGAGGACAAACTTCTGTGCCATGGAGACTTGACAGGCTTGTACTTGCCACTGGCGGATACTTGCCAGTAGTATGGCCTTGTAAGCACACCTTATTTTGTGGATAGACAGCCCCCACCGCCACAAGGTCATACATGTGTGCAGATGTAATCTTGGCTGTGTACATGGTGCCTCCAGATCAGGTAGGAGAGGGGAAGGAAGGAAGGAAAATGCCTAACTTAAAATGTTTATAGCAACAACCAGCTTAGCAAAAGCTTTCAGGTAACTTCATGCAGATGCAGTCAGCTTTCTGGGCATTAGGTTAGTGCCTCAGTGCCAACAATGGTAATGCTACACATTTAAGTTGTAATAAGCCAGGACTTCTCCTGCAGCCTATGGATTATATTACATTTACACTGAGGGCAGTAGGCACACTTGTTCCATGTGAAGTGCATTGCAAAACACAAAGGCTTTAAGACAAAGGGAAATCCCAGGGAAATGTTTTTCTGTTTTTGGGACTGCAGTGCTTGTGGTGTTGACATGTCTTGCAAAAGTTATTACTGCTCATGCATGCCAAAATGATTGTTCACAACTGCTTTGAAGTAAAACTGTACCTGTCTTCTTTTTATATGCAATAGTCTTGACTGCTTCAAGTGACAAAATGTCAGGCATTTCACTTAGGAGACATTTAAGTGGTGTGGCAAAGGATGAGATCTAGCCATTGAAGATGACTTTAAATTAACTTATGAGCTTAAATCCAAGAGGGCTCTTGCAATCACAATAATTACTTTGAAGAATAAACTGCTGAAGATGCAGCAAAGCAGTTCTGAACTTCTATAAGAGTGCGTGTTAATAGCTTCACTAATATGCTGTGTGTTTCCTTGCAGATGGTTCCACCAAGGCCCCAATCCCTATACTGGTATGCAGGACTGGCTTTATTCTGGCAGCTACTGGGACAGAAACTACTTTAACTTGCCTGATATTTATTAAAACACAATAAGGAGCCTGCGACTGATACAAATAAGTCTTAATCTGTTATAATGTTTTCCCTTGTTCTACTTATCTCCTGAGAAAACTGACATGTTATCAAACAGAATATTCAGCATCTCCACAGTAAACCTGGTGGTACATGATCTGCAGTCCCATAGGTAGGGGAATAATTTTTCTGGCTGATGGTGGGTCCTGTGTGGACAAAACAAGTTGCCATGGTTTTGAGCTGCCCCATTTGCAGAATACACCTATATTAGGTTGTGGTGTATGAGGAATAGAACACCTTTGGCTGTTCTGTGAATACTTTCTTTTGTAGATAATATTGGCACAAGTAAAACTGGTTTTATTTATTGTGACATGGGAATGTTTAAAAGCACACACAGTAATTGCAATATTCTGTTCTTAAAAGAAGGGTGTGTCACTTTTGTAAAGATGTAATTTTTCATAAAGTGACTTTTCTTTTACTAAAGTAACTCCCTTGAATCCTGTGCTCTGGTCAGAGATTCTGGAAGAGTTCCCATCTCTGGAGCATTAATGCAGTTGTTTAAGCTGGTAACATTACTCAAAGGTATTTATTCAATGTTTTGTGCAGTGTGTTTTGAATTTTGCTCTCCTGTTTTGCTACCAACCTCATGGTTTAAGGAATTAAGAGCCATTTAAATATCTACAGATTTCATTTGAACTGCACACTAGTGACAGGTTTTAAAAGAATCTGTTTCATGCACTAGAAGTTCTGGTGTCCAGCACCACTGCAAAAAGGCAAGAACCTCACCAGTGCAGGACCCGGTGGAACACGGCGTGGGGGGACAGGACCTGTGTCTGTACTGTGGGAGGAGGAAGTCTTGTGCATTTCAGAGGTAGTTCAGCACCTCAGGGAGGCCTCCTGTGCACAGCTGCTTTACCCCTTTTCAGTGGGGTGCATTCAATCTTAAGAGTGTAAGTTTATATTGAACTGTGTACAGAGCTTCTAGAGGGCAAGCTGCTCTTTGTACAATATTTTAACTGCTGTCTGGAGGTTAGTGTTAATTGAAATAATTTAATTGCTACTTAAATAAAGGCTTCAAAACTTCTTCCCTCTAGTCTGAAGTGAGTGGTGTTTGACAGCGCTGACCCCTTCTGAGCAAGCCAGCCCCACAAGCTGCTGCAGTGACATGTGGTGCTTCCCTGTGCCTCTGGGACCTCTCTTTCCCTCAGCAGGAACAATCTGTGTCAGGGTTGGAGGGATGGCTGGGGAACTGAGAGCTCCCTCCTTCACCACACAGTGAGGCTGCAGCTCCAGCCTGGCAGGTGGACTGCTGAAACTCAATAAGGCAAGGGGTTGCTTTCTATTTTTATTCTGTGTGCTACTACAATTACCCAGGTTGTGATGCTGAGGTGTATTTGCATAGATAAGGGAAAGCCTTTTCCTTGGCAGTCTTTCATATGAGTGCCCAGTTCTATCAGTGAGTTGAAGATGCAGAAATTGAACACCTGCACTGTCTCTTGGAAGCCCCACCTCTGCACTTGAGCCTCTGCTCTGGCCAGCATTTCCTCAAGTCTGTCTTAATTCCTGTGCAACTCCAAGTGGGATTCTGAGATCTGTAGAAACAGCCTAGCTGTTAGGTCAGTGCTTCAGCGGGTCATGCAGCATTGCACACTTGGTGCTGGGGGAAAAACAAAGCATTTAGTTCCTGCCTGCCCAGCCATGTTCAAGAGGGGGAAACCTTGACACAACATATTTTGTTTTGAGTGATGTCTCTTTTATAAGAACAGATTATTTTTTTTCTAGACCTGTACTTCAAGAGTCTGGTGCAGGTAAGTGGCCATACCTATAGTTGTGAAACCTCTAAAGTAACGTAAAGGGACTTTTTCTTAACTCCTGCAAAGCATAACCTCAGCTGTCTTCCTCAATAAACCTGTAGTCTGAATGATCTGACCATGTGTGAGAATAACTCCTTTCTCTCACTGAAAGTATGACTGTCCTCTTGCTTTGGATATTAATGTGCAGTTCCTTCCTAGAGTACAACCCCAGCAGCAGAGACTATGCCTGGTTATGTTGACAAGCTGGGGCTCTGTATGTAATCTCTGCGTGGCTGGGGCTTACGTGTATGCTATGTTAGTACACTGAAGAAGCTGGGCCACTCTTCAGTGAAACAGCTGCAGCAGATGTTTCCATGGTCATAATTCACACACTCAGGCTGTTGTGTGGTACTAGGTAAAGAAAGTGCATGGGAATGCAGTTCTAATTGCAGGCTGATTTTGTTGAATGTTTGCCTTATTTATTATGGTGTGAACTCCATTCTTCCTGATTGCTTCCTGAAGTTCAAACAGCCTCTTGTCTCAACCTGTTTAAAAAAAAATAACAAACTCAGCAGAAAGTGTGCAGCAAGAATTACATTAATTGCTACCTAAATGCACTCCTTAGTGAGGGTATTTTGCCACATTCTGAGTATTGCACAAATGTTAAAAGTTCAAGTTGTAGGCATAAAGAAGTATATAAATACAAGATTAAAAACTTGGTTACTTTCGACTAAAACTAGAGCAAGACTAATACTACTAACTGTGAAGTTTAACAAGTAGAGGAAGGCATTGGGTCTGCTAAGTATGACAGGTAGTTTAACCACTCATCTTAAAACCTTACTGTATTTTGAAAAGGATTACATTAATTAAAATCCAAACAAACACAAGCATATCCCTCTGCAAGACCCATGCAAGAAGCAACTTCATTCTTCAGGACAATGCTCTGGGGATGGGGCCTGATGTAATTTATGGTAATCCACCCTGTGGTACTGTAACTTCCTCGTAGAGCATTGATACCTGTGCACTTGTCACCATCTGGTGAGCCTTTCTTTGCAGACATCACGTCATCCAGGGGGATGGCAACAAAGAAAACACTGGGGGTGCATGGCATAGCTGTGGTTTCCTCTGCCAGATCTGGTTCCTCATCAGCTGGCCAGGCAACAGGGACTGGGACTACAGTGAGTCTCTTCCTGGCACCTGCAGCTTGTGGTGGCAACATAGTGTGGCCACGGAGAGGTTTCCAGTCCTGTGTGTTGTGAATATTAGAGCCCACTAAAACAAAAGGTGGAGCATTTTCCCTCTTGCATGCTTCTTGCATCACGTAAATTGGAGCAGAAACACCAGCTCCAGCATGAGGAAGGGAGTGTGGTGATTTTTGGCTTAAGTCAGTTAGGCAGTAAAGGGTCCACACATGACAATGTGGTGGTAGCTGTCCTGCTTCACTTGATGCCATGGCTACAAAGATAAAAACAAGAGTGCTGGTATCAGGAGCAGTGAATTCCAGTCATATTGTAAATCTTTATGTCTAAACCAAACATACCTACACTTGGTGAAGGCATGTTTGTTAGAGAAGAGAGCTGGGATGGCAGATGCTTGTTGATATGGGGCTGACAAACACATGCAGCTTAGAAAAAGTAAAACCCAGCTCTTCTGGGTAAATGTTCATCTGATATTTCTGAAACTGAAGTCTGTCAAACTCCCCTAAAACTTTAGCTTGCTCTTGCTTTTTTTTTTTAAAGAGCCAGTGTTAGCTTACAAATCTGCCTAAGCTCAGCTCTCTCCTACAAGATGCTTTTCTGAGACATCACAGCTGTCCTACTTCTGGGGCCTGGGATTCTGCGATACCAGGGAGACTTGAGGCAGGGGAGCTTCACCATGGAAGGTTTCTCCAGCTGGGCAAGCAAGGAGCTGGGCATATGTCACCCCACAGAAAAGACACTGGTGAGGAAGATGAGCACCAGCTCTTTTGCTGTTTGTGGAACTGATGACTAGTGCTCAGCCTACTCAGCCCAGCTGCAGAAACTCACCAAGCTCAAGACAGCACAGGCAGCCACCACCACCACCACTTTTATTTTTCTAAATGGAAAACTTCCTAGGTCAGTGCTGGAATGTGAGATGTTTCAGGGGAGGAAAATCTTAGGTCTCCAACACCTTGTTTTGAGTAAGACCATTTGGCATCAGTGGGCACCTGTCCATCTGCATATTTGCCCACAGGACTTCTGCCCAGAGCCAGTCACCTCTCCTGGAACAGATGGCAGAGAGATCCAGCATGTGTGCAGTGGTAGTTTGTTAGAAGCCACCTCCACCCTGCATTGCACTGACATAGGTGCTTTTCCATTTGATCCCTGCAGGAGCTGTAGAGCTGGAAAAGGCAGATGACACAAAGACCCAAACTTTCTTACCTGGAAAGACAAACTTGCTCAGCTGATTCTGCTTATGCTGTAGATTGCATTCAGGCTGGTACTTGAAATCATCAGCAGATGGAACCAAGGCTGTAGCACTTGAGCCCTGTCTTGCATCTAAAGGCTGCTTAATCTTTAAGAGACAAGTTGTTTGGTCTGCCATGCAGATTATTATTTTCTGTGGAAACTGTTCTACATAAGGTGAAATCTCTGCATCTGTAATCTGCTCAGCATTCAAATACAGTGATACAGCTGCAGCGGCTGAGGTAACCTCAGCTTCGTTGCAGGAAGGCACAGCCTGCAACACTTCTTTAGGAGCATGTGATGATGGTGGTAGTGGTGAAGGAGGTGACGGTTCTTCCCCCAAGAGGACTGAGGAAGCTTGATTTACATAATTTGTTGAGACTTGAGCCTGGCTGTCTGAGGGAACTAGTTCTCCAGCCATGGAGGACTGACTCCACACTTTTGGTTGTGACCTAACAGCTTCTACAGAAGCCTCAGCTACTGGTAAAGTAGAAGCATCTCCAGCAGCACCTTCTAATGGTATAAATGCATTCTCTGAGGTCTGAGAATCTTCATAAAGATTCTGCACACTAATTGCCACATCCCTCAAAGAATAAAGAGAATCAGTGTTACCTAGCACATGGGCAGCAAGCTGTGCAGGCTCAGCAGGGACATACGCCAGTTCAGGTCCCTCAGCGGATGGAACTTGAGCAAGTCCAACGGAGGATTTGCTTTTTGCAGTGAAACTGGGAACTGATGGGCATTGAGTTACTTTAGAGCTATATTCAGTCTCAAAGTCCTCAAGGAGCTGATCTTCCTCTGTGTCAGTGCCCTTGTCCTGTTGCCTGGGCTCCCCAGGAAATAATGTCTCTATGTCCTCCAATGTCTGATCTTGCATTCCCCCATTCCCATTTTCTGCAAGGAAAGAAGAACATAATGGCAATACATGAGCACCTGGTTCCATTTAAATAAAATTAAGAGTGATTTCAGCATCAATTCAATTAAATGCTCTACAGCATGTTTATGAGGCTTCCCAGGTTGCAGAGATGGAATAATTTAAAGAGAGGGTTTGCTGCTTGCCTGTTCATAAGGGGAAAGAAAGTTCAGAAAACAGTGGTACAACTTCAGAACCTAGGAAGACTTAACTGTATTTCTGGTCCTGCAGTGATGGCTACATTCCTATCTACTGCCCACCAACACTGCTACACTTATGGGTTAAAAGATTAAACCTTCGACATTAAGCACATAAGCCAGCTAGAACACCTTGGCTCCTCTTTTCAACACCTCAGAACTCTTGGGATCTATGCAAATTATTTCAGATGCAGAGATGGCAGCATTTTAGCTTCCTCAAGAATCCTGATGAGTTGAACTGACAGGTATCCAAATGAAGAACACGGTAAGACATGAACAAGTTCTAGATACAGAGTAAAAAACGGCTTCTAGATGAGTTATCAAGGGAGGAACACGAGAGAGTACACATGGGATCAAAATGGTGTTCCATCAGGGCAGTTATATGACCATATCAGTAGAGGATGGACAACACAGACAGAGAGGGACAAAGTGGTCTATAAGGAGAAAAGATGCAAGAGGGACCTGTGCTGGAGCTCGGTGAACATGCAGGGGTCAGTTCACAATCACATCAGCAAACCACTGACTGACATTCAGACAGAAAATTTCTGTGTTACACAGCCACGCTCCATCATATTTGAGAAGTCACAGCAGTCAGGCAAAGCCCCCGGTGACCGGAGAAAAGGGAATGTCACACCCACGTTTAGAAAAAGGTAATAAGGAGGACTCTGGGAACTGCCTATCAGTCAGCATCGCCTCCATGCCTGGTAAGATGATGGGACAGATCCTCCTGGAAGGTATGTTGAAACACACAAAAGGGAAGGAGATACAAGCCAGCCAGCATGGCTTTGCCAAGGGCAAATCACCTGACTAATCTGGTATCCTTCTATGATGGAGTGACAGCAGTGGTGGACACAGGAGGTGTGGATGCCATCTACCTGGACTTCTGTAAGGCCATTGATACAGTCCCCTACAAAATTCTGGTCACCAATTGGAGATTAGTTTGATGGATGCACTCTCAATGGTTAAGAAATTGGTTGGATGGCTGTGTCCGAAGAGTTGCAGTTGATATTCTAGAGGGAAGGGATGTCATCCAGAGGCCTGAGGAGTGAGCTCATGAGAACATTATGAAATTCAGCAAGGCCAAGTACAAGGTCCTGTACCTGGGCCGGGGCAACCCCCGGTATCAATACAGATTGGGGGATGAAGGGATTGAGAGCAGCCCTGCAGAGAAGGACTTGGGGGTACTGGTGAATGAAAAACTGGGTAAGAGCTGGCAATGTGCGCTCACAGCTCAGAAGGCCAATCGAATCCTGGGCAGCATCAGAAGCAGCGTGGCCAGCAGGTTGAGGGAAGTGATTCTGCCCCTCTGCTCTGCTCTGATGAGACCCCACCTGGAGTTCTGCATCCAGCTCTGGAGCCCTCAGCACAGGAAAGACATGGACCTGTTGGAGAGGAGCCAGAGGAGGCCACAAAAATGATCAGAGGGCTGGAACAGCTCTGCTGTGAGGACAGGCTGAGAGAGCTGGGGTTGTTCAGCCTGGAGTAGAGAAGGCTCCAGGGAGACTTTATTGCGGCCTTTCAGTACTTAAGGAGGCTTTAGGAAAGACAAAGAGATACAGTATCTATTTACAAAAAGTAGATAAGGGTGAAGTTATCTGTTTTGGGGGTGACAAATTGCACTTCAGTATCCTAAAATGAAAATTACCAAAGGCATCCTGGCTCCTGTACGCTCAAGGAAAAAGTACAGAAGCCCAGGTAAGCATTCTGTTTAATGCTTACCACATTAAACAGAAGCAAGTGCTTGATGAAGGTTAATGTCTCTTCAATAGCCCAGAGCCCACGTGCCTCTTTCTTGGTATTAGATATGGATGGGATACAGTCCATGATAAGTGGAAACTACTTGCACCCATTCACGTTGGAACATTGTCCCAAAATATCTCAAAATAACAAACAGAAACTATCTTACCCTTACTGAAGTCCAAATTTTCAACCAGCGTTGTTATGTCCATACTTGGATTCTCTGAAAACAGAAACAGGAATTAAGCTGGAGTAGGACAGGACTCTCAAACAGCTCAGGTCTTTGGATGAAACACTGGTAGGAACAAACCTTTCTGAAAGATGACAAGCTCTTTGAAATAGAGAGCAAAAAACTGAGGAAGGTCATCTGGGTTGCTTTCAATGACAGCCTGGCAAACTCCCTGAAGCAGGGTCTTGAGGCCGTGCGGAACAACCACTTCGACCTTCGCAGATTGCATCTTCGCCCGTTCCAGCTGCTTTACGGCTTCTCATCTGTACAAACACAACCCCTGGGCTGAGCATCCACCCTGCCGCAGCATGAAGTGTCCCACACCCACTGTGTGACTGCAGCTTCTTATCCTTTGCTGTGCCGTCCGTAACCCCAAATGCTCCTTCCCAAAAGCTCCTTGCAGTTAAAGGGGGTATTTACCACTTGCAGTGACCAAACCCTTCACTCCTCTGCACCTTCAGGCAGCAGGAGGCAAGGTCAGAGGGACCAGCCAACCCATGAACCACTGTGCGAATTCAAACCCGAGGCCATGAATTCCCTTTTTTCCCCCAAGATAAAACCCACCAAACCGCCCGGTGACGGGTCAGAAAAGCCATTCGTGTTCAGGCTAACGTTTACAGGACACTTTTTCCTCCCTCCTCCACCTTCTCCCCTCCCATCCCCGGTACCTGCTGCAGCCCAGGGCCACCACCCGTCGGAGCGTGAGGTCACAGTGCCCCCACGTCACCCACACAGCTTACGACGACTTCACGCAATCCAACGCTGCAACCTGCAGAAAGGCCAGAGCCCTCCCACCTGCCAGCCACGGGTGCACAGCCCCATCCCCCGGCTCACAGCCTGGCCTGTTAAGCTAAGTGATGTACAACACCCAAAGGATTTAAACTGATGCAAGTCTGCAAAATATAGCCCCTGAGAAGGGATGTTCTGTGGGAACCTCTAGCAGGAGCTCAGAGAACATGCTTGAGGGCTGTAACCCCTTCAGCCACGGCAGCTACACCCAAAGAGGAACCAGATTGTTCCTCAACACGGCTCCGTTTATATAGCAAAACCTCATGACTGCAAGGGCAAAACTGGAGACAAACCTCAAGAGCCCCAGTGACAACATTTGCTTTCCAGTACACATTTTCAGTGGATACACACAAGATCATTTTCTGTTCTGATAACACAAGGATAAAAAAAGGCGACCACATAGGGCTGTGTTTTCAAGGTCACCACTAACTGGGTTTCTGAGGATCGTGAAGGCAGGATAAATGGGGTCAAGCCATGATTAGGAGTCTGCTGTGGCATAAAAACTTCTATCCACCAACAATGCTACAGATTGTTCTTCATGAAGGCTGGAAAAATCATCTACTCACCTGCTCCTGCATTCTTGGATGTCTGCATCCTTAGGATAACCTGAGGTGAATCCCAGAAGCACCACAGATTTAAGACTCAAGTGTCACTGCTGCTGAAGCGTTTAGCCTATCTACAACAGCTTCCTTTAATAAATAACATATTCATAATGGTTCATTCAAAATTAATGGAATATTTGAGTTCGTTCACAGGAAAGTATGTTAATGGTAAACTCACCAAAAAATGCTTCTTCCAGAAAAGAATCCTTAGAAAGTAGCTTCTCATTACTAAATCATCTCACAATGGAGCATCAGTCCTGGATAGTGACAACACAGACCATGATATAAAAAAAGTGAAATATGAATATGCTATGTCTTAAGGAATTAGGAAAAATAGCCTTGCTATATAAAGAATAAGACATACTTCAAGAATATATATATATGAAGACTAGAAAATGTATTATTTCTAGAGTCAGGGCAGTAATCTGAAGTCTAGATCTCTATATGGAGAACATACAGAAGCAACAAGACTTCATAAAGGCGTGAAGCTCACCTGTGTGCAAAGGCTGTAATGTGGTCAGGTCAGAAGATAACTTGTAAATTTGCATCTTCTCAAAACTCTCAGAATTCTAGGAATGCAAAGCTCTGCACAGCAAAAGCTTCAAAGATGTTTAAGGACAGATGTCATAAACCACAGAAAAAATTAGTATCAGAGGTAACCAACAGCAGCATAGACCTCCTTAAATATTTCAAAAGGTTTCAGCCCCTGGCAGAAAATTAAGAAGAGCATACATGAAAAAGTACATCTGGAAACTCATTCACTGTGCTGGAACTTGAATGCTGTTTTCAGAAGCCATCTAGAGTAAAACCATCATATGAAGTGTACCAGCAACTCTACCAAAATATGTTGCCCTTTGGCCCCAAACTGAAGAGCCTGCCAGCCTAAGAGCAGTTTGCCCAATTGAAGGTAATTACCTTGTCCCGCCCTCCATCGCCCCATCTGCAGAAGTAATAGCTTCCAGATGATGTTAAAATTTTACCAGATATATATCACTTAATGGACAGAAGTTCAGTGTATCAAGGTCTCAGATAAGCTGCCTTTATATTTCTGCCATAAAAAAAAAAATTAAAAAAATCAGTTCATTCATTAACTCTTCAATAGACAGTTTAAAACAAGTTAATGAATCACGGTAGTTTGAAGGGTGGGTCAGTTTTTTTCTCTAAACCTGTAATCTTTTTCAAAGCTTCAGCTCAACAGGCAGAAGAGGACATGCAACATCTTTATATTTCTGCCTGCCAGAAACTTCAGTAGAATTCTAAGTGGGGGTTTGCATTCATATTCAAAAATCTTCATGAAAACCTTCTTGCTGTTCCTACCACAGGTACAAAATGCTGGATTTAAGGTCCCTTTACGCGTATCTCAGACTGTCTCTCCACCTTCATCAGGGCCTTTGCTACAACCTGTGGAGAGAATCATATGTCCCAAGAGTACAAATACCTTTTTTCAATACAGTAAACACGTTGCTCTTATTGAAAAACTGGCAGTGTTTGGGACATAAATGGATCTGCTCAGCCAGGTTTGACAATCTCTCTCTCCCCCTCCCCTCAAATATCCAACTTTAACACCCTTTTTTCTCTTAACCTCTTTGCCTGGGAGCCTTTCTTGGCATCTTCTGTAGGTAAGCACAGCTTGCCAAAAAACGACTGAAAAAGTCTGAAGACCAGTCGATCATGCAGAACTAGTTGATTAGCTGATCCAATTGTCCACTGGAACACTGTCTTGGAAGAAGTTACATCAAAAGACAAGCAGCGTGCAAAAAATAGGGGTAGGACAATTGAACACAAACTCCCCGCGGCTAAAACACACTGGTGAAAACACAGTGGCTCTCTAGGTCATTAAAATCTTGGGTAATAAAGCAAAGAGGGTCTGAGCAAAAGCAGGAAGGCAACATGTAACCAATTTGCACCTATCCTGGTAACCTATGCTAGGTCCAGTTTTGCAGTCTGAACTTACATTAAAAAAATATGGGGAGAAATAGAAGTAGTTCAGTATTTAACTCTGAAAAGCCTGCCTCATATTGACTTTCTCACCATCTCATTTATATTTTGCCCATGCAAAAGAATGGTAAGAGGCAACCTGAACATTCTTTGTAATGCCTACACTGAGACATGGCAAAGAACACAGCTTCTGACACAGCAGAAAAAATTACAAAGAGCTACAGTGTCTGGAAACCAAAGCTGGAGACCTCCAGGTTCAGAAGAGTTGAGGAACTGGGTCCTTTCAGGTGCTGTCACCCCCCTGACCTTCCACACCTCATTTGCTGGCATGTGCTCCTTTCTGCAAGGACTCACAAGGATGCACGCAATGCCAGCAATCAAAAAACCCACCAAAAATTGAAGGTTTACTGAGTAGTACAATATTTAAGTGTCATTCATTCAAGGTAAACAACCTTGAGTATACACATGTCAGGGGTGGGGAAATCACTTTTTGCCATCTACTAACAATCACACAATTTTATAACTGAAGACTGAAGAAGCTTCAGAGTTCAGAGAGAACAGATTCGCGATGTGGTGATTAAGGTAGGCCTTTTGTAGAATAACTCAATCTTTTTTTCCAGTGGACCTTGTGCATTGGCTAATTTCATACTAGAATTTGCTTTGGCATAAATTAAGGATATGGTCTATAGACAGGGATAATTCAGTGTGAAAACAACACGTTCCCAGTGCTTTCTGAGTTTCTGTATAGAATAGTGTATTTTAATTAGTCGTTGGTTGGTGGGGGGGGAATGTGGTCAAAAAGAACCAGGACTGGACCTTGCCTATGTATTTTCATCTTCTGTAAGTCAACTTTTCTAAATAAAAGCAGCTTTTGTATCACTATTTTCTAGCTCACCTCGAAACATTAGATTGTATAAGCATCTATTTGACCTGTAATCAGCAGAGAAACAATTCCCCAACCCTGTGTTTTTTTTTTTTCCCCCCCAAAGTCCTAATTTATATAAATAATTTCTCGTACAGTTCCCTTCAGGATGGAGGGTTCAAGACAATAACCCCTGCACTTCTTGCTCTCCAAGCCCAGTGGTGCCCAGTGTGCCACCGGCCACCCATCTGCCTTAAGAGACGGCCAAGCCTCTTTACTACTTAACATTAGCTTTAATAACACTTGACAGTGATTGCGTAATTTTTCACTAGAGTGATTGCTACTACTGTTAGTATCTTGTAATAAAAGGGAATTTGAGCGCAGTGGATGGGGTGCGCTGCTTTCCCTCCACCATCAGCAGCCCTGCAGCACCCCACAGATCCCTACCCTGACCTAACACGTGCTCCTGGGCAAACTTCAGTCACGGAGCAATTTTTAAACACAATTACGATCAATTGTTGGAAAGACAGACTGTTGTAAACTGAAAAGCAACTCAATGCAATATTTGGGGAATTTTATTTAAGAATAAAGCATAACTAGAATATGAAACAAGCGTTCAGCATCAGAGAGAGAAGAAATTAAAGTGCTTGCTTTAGAGTAAATTAGAAACATTATTCAAAGGTGTAGGAATACAACAAATACAACTGTGTGTGGTTTTCTTTCTTTAATGAAGAACAGGTAAATCTGATGTCTTAAAAGCATATCTTAAACCTTGTTCACTCTACAGTTGATCTCAACATGACACATGTAACTCACTTTCAGAACCAGGAGACTATACTGGAAGAACAAAGGCTGAGGTAATTGCTGACTAGAAAACTTGATTAGAGTCACTTGACATCCCAGAAGTTTTCCCAATACTTGATATCATCTTGTTCAAGAGGCCACCAACTAAAAGACAAATTTTGAGGAGCAAGGGAACAAAACTCATGTCCACGTTTCTTTTAATTTTACTCAGAAATATAAAAATGCAAGTTCTGTAAATTAACAACATTTACAGTACATCACAATAAATATGCCACTTCGTGACATCTAAAAATTCTAGTTATTTACTTGTAATGAGTCATATTGAGATAAAAACTGCATCAACGTCAACAAAAATACCTGACCCAGTAAAGATAGTCTTAACATATTAACTAGCAAGATGCATATTCCATTATTGCTATTAGACTGTGCCTCCGAGTTCCAAAGTATAAAAACTTATCCGTCTACACAAAATACAGTTGAAATTTTTCTCATCACAGGCACAACCTAACATAAAAAATAATTTTGACATTTACAATGTAGGAGATTCTCCTACAAGGGGAGGGAAAAAAAATAATTAACACAGAAACGGATAGTTCTATTTCAGTGATGACTCGCTAAATCCACAGAAAAGCTGCATTTTGCACAGAGCTAAACTGTTATATGAATATATAGTGTCTTTCCATACCCACTCCAGGCCTGGTGAGAACAACAGGCCTTTTAGTAAGTTTACTACAATTTGCTAGGTACCTCCAAGTATGTAGACCCTAAATATCCCAACACAAATCGCATGCAGGTGCTTTGTGTCCCAAACAGCCTAGTCTCACATTATATATAAGCAGTGTATTTAAAAGGAGTTCTGTCAGTAACTGTATCATTTCAAGCTATTTACCCAGAATGGATTGTCCCTCTCACTGCAAAACATCAGAAGTCACATGGGACAAAATCAAATTTCAAGTGCATTACAGCCCATTTTTAAAATCATTATTTGAATTCTAAGTGGTCACTATATATACAATATATTGTTTTCTAGTCAATACTTACTTGAATTGACCAAATAAAGTTGAACACTCATTTGTGACTCAGTATTACTGTTAAATTTGAATTTTAAAAAACCCCATAGTGTACTATCTGTAACACATCTAGATTGTAGAAAAATAAAACTGCTTTTTTAAGAGTTAAGAGTCTCTCTTCTCCTTCAGGAACTGCAACAAAAGTGTTTAAGTGCTCTAGGAATGCCTTTCATAGCAGGAACTGCTATGAGAGAAATAAGTGTCTCAACCGTTTCATTTGGCCTACCAAGTAGGATATTACTTTCCCCCTCCATATCAGTCTTGCTTTAGATGCGACCTGACAAGCAAATCAATGAAGGTTAGCTGTGGGCAAGGTCTAAAACTTTGGCAAAATACTCTACAAAAAGGTAAGAAAAGGAAAAAAAAAAACAAACCCTTTAAGCTAAGGAACTGTTTAAGGCAACCTGACCAAAGTAAAGATAAGGCTTTTGGATAACTATTTCCAAGGATATCTAGTTTTCCTAGCTTTGCAAAGTAACATAATTCAACTAACTTTCTGGTCAGATTTCCATTCATAAGCTTCTTTAAAAATAGATTTCTTTTCCTAGAATATGATATTAATTGAATGTAAGACATAAGGAGACACTACATATTACAGACAAAAGTAAAAAAAAAAAGAAAAAGCTACAGGTGAGCACACAGATGGCCAAGTATTAGAAATTACATGGTCATGATAAAAGTTTTAAGCTCTCTGAGGTATTTCAATATTTTAACATCACAAGTTTGGAATACCATAAAGAGACTTGGGATATTGTGGTATTGGTGTAACTACCAAGTAGATTTTTGGGTTTGTTTTTCAGTTTGGTTGTTCTTTTTAGTACCTTTAAAGGTCACCGCTACACAGATTCAGCAGCTTGAATGAAAAAATATGTAAACTTACTGTATCTAGCCTATGTATTTTAACATAATATTCAGAATACTAAGAACAGAAATAAAAACTGCCTACACTGTAATTGCATGTCAAACAAAGCAAGTATTTGGCTGGAATGTTCCAGAAGCAGAGATCCTAAATATTGACATAATTTGTACCACAAGTATGAGTTGGGCTGGAGGGGAAGGAATTAAGAATGGAAGGGGATGTGAGGTTTAAAATCCCCACATTAGTCATTAAGAAGTCACCAACATAAGTCACTAAAATTCAGTAAGAACCGTGTTTTGTGGCTGAACAGTTTTGCTCCTCCTGCACATTGGCTAATGCTTGAAGAAAAAAAAAAGAAAAAGCATTCTGCCCATTCCCAACTCCAGCATTTACACTGATTACTACTTCTATATTATTCTAATCAAAACAGAAGTGCTCCTCTTGGTATATTTTGGAACTAGATCTATTTTAAAAGGTAAAAATCACACCTGCCATTATTGTTGAAATAAATCATGTGTGCTTATTTAGGCTCATCCGCAGAGTTACAAATTATCATGGTCGGCTTGGTTTAAACAAAATAAAACCTGAAGAGTTAAAAACACAAGGTCACTTAACCTTCTTCCTGGTTGATTCACTTTTCATTAAAATTGTAATGTTTTACTACACCATACTAATTCTGACCATACTAGGAAAGTGTCTCTGGCACAAGTGGCTTTCAGAAGAAAAGCTGGTCTTCCCAACAGCTTTTTCTTCTGCTTCATCTTAAAGTGCAGAAACTGTGGGAAAGGATAACAAGACTTCCTGTCCGTCACTGTGGAACTACTTCCCTTAGAGAGGCTAAGGCTGCGTGTATGCGGACGTGCAATCTATTCTCAAAGTCATAGCCCGTAAACTCCTCCTGGAAAAAAAAAAAAGATAGATAGATAGATAGATCGATCGATCTATTACCCTCCTTCACTTTAGGATGTGAAGATAACTTCACTACTAATGCATAAGAAGTCATGTTACAAAACAGACCAAAGAAAAGAGGCAAACTGGAGATTCCATGTTGCAATATCCCCTCCCATTATGCAAAGCAACAGAATGATTACAGAAATTCCAAGTTGGTGAAGAGAGCGGAAAGCTTTCATTTCCAGCATGCTGTTTGGATCACGTGTAGATGAACAGCACCTAGAAAGTTCCACAAGTCCAAAAGCTCCAGAAAATCCCAACGTGCCCAAGGTAGGAACCAGTTGGAACAGACAAGGAGTGGAGAGTTGTTATTTTCAACCTTTGTGTAGCCAAATCTTAGTTGAAAAGCTTGGCAAGGTTCTAAGACTCCAGGAGAAGTCACTAACATGGGCTCTGTGCTATAAGTGCCCTAGAAATACATATCTACATAACGTACATAAATGTGTATCATATACATTACTGTATATCTACAAGATAGCGGTGTAGATTGTAGGTGAGAGACATTGACACTTAACATCCGCTCCCCCTCTCCTCAAACCCCCACCAAAAGCAGAATCTCTCAAAATGCCCTCATCTCAGAAAGATAAATTCAAAAATGTATTAACGTATTCGTTTTTACCTTGGCTTGGAGAAGTAAAGTTTTGCCTCTTGGCACAGTCTACAAAAAGACAAACATTGCATTAGAAATGCTTTGCAAATGCTACAGAAAGTATCTGCCTGATCAGTCCAGAATAGCATCTCTATCTTGAATGCAAGGTACCAAACAGACAAAACCCTCTCAAAATAGGCAACTAGAAATACTTATGAGGCACCCAAGAAATGCAGTATTATGTATTTCTAGTCTTCTACAGAAAAGGAGAACTTACAGCTTTAAATTCAAGTTGCTACTGATGATGATGAGCTACAACAATGCACAGGGAAACAAAGGAGGCTACAGATAAATGACTAGTTGTTCAATAGAGTAAATTTTGCTACTTAGCCAAAGTTTAAGCCATTTACTTTCAAAACAGTTTGCTGGATTTTAAACATTAAAAGTTGTTTCAGAAATCTCTATTTCAAATTCTTAAGGAAAAAAATATATGTATTTGCAGATTAATATTTACTACTGAAAAGCTCATGCTTTATTTTTTTTGTCATACAGTATATTTTAAGCCTCACAAATAATCAGCTGCCTGATAAGAGACAGAAAATTAACTTTTCTGATTCAAGCATGCCTGAATATGTATATATTTATTTATATTGGTTTAAGACATCTACAAAAAAAATCTGTAAAATTCTTGACATAACCATATTAAAATCTTAAATAACTTCATTAGAACTAAGTTTAAAATAACAAAAATTATTCATATGACATGGTAAATCAAACATGTAATTATGAATAATTTTAAAGCCAAGTAAATGTAATAACAGCATTTATTTTATACTAAAATGCATATTCATATCTAGATCTGTTGCTCAGGTCTTTAATACACTCCGCCTCTCAGGCAAATGTAATTTATAGAATTCTTGCGCCTTCTCTTTCTTAGCCATTACAAAGCTCCTGCATGACACCTCAGCTAGTAAATGGAATTTTCTATAAACAGCAACCACTTGCCTCTAATTTTAGCTCTTGCTTTTCCCCCACCCCATCCCACTTAAGTTAAGCACCATTTACCTCCTCATTGCCCAAGTGCCACGAGAGGGAGTTCCCTGCATGTCCTGCCCACACTAAGTGCTACCATCACCTCTCAGCGCAGCTACAAGATGAGGCTTGTTCAGTCCTCAAACACCCAAGGTGAAGCACGTTTGGTTACTGTGTTGCACTTACTACATGTAAAGCAGGGAGGAAGGCAGAACTGCTCCCACGTTCTAAATCTTCAGTTAACTTCACTACTCACCACACTTTTTTTTTTTTTTAAGAGATAAAACTTGTACATGAAAAAGGCAGCAGGAATATTACTGGACTCAGACCTCCACATCAGGCTTCAAGGCTCAGTTCTAAGTCACAGGACAGCAGGGTTTTCAAGAAAGAACAATTACTTTTAAAAGTGTTTTTTAGTTTTGTCCTTTTGTCATGATAATAATTTTTATAAAAATATTTTCCTTTCCTTCCATCTTTAAGGGGAAGGTTCAGCTCAGATGATCAAATCTGACAAGATTATTTCATAGAATCATTCCAGTTGGAAGAGACCCTCAGGATCATGGAGTCCAACCATAACCTACCTCCAGCACTAAACCATGTCCCTAAGAACCTTGTCTAAACGCCTTTTAAACACCTCCAGGGATGGTGACTCCACCACTGCCCTGGGCAGCCTGTTCCAATGTCTGACAACCCCTTCTGTGAAGAACTTTTTCCTAATATCCAATCTAAACTTCCCCTGGCACAACTTGAGGCCATTTCCTCTTGTCCTATCACTTGTTACTTGGGAGACCAATGCTCTCCATGCTACAACCTCCTTTCAGGTAGTTGTAGACAGTGATATGGTCTCCCCTCAGCCTCCTTTTCTCCAGGCTGAACAGCCCCAGCTCCTTCAACCACTCCTCATAAGGGGAAACAACTGAAAATGGAAACATAAGAACATGAGATACTATCAGCACAACTACTTTATACCATACGTACAATGACGTGGGGGCTAAGTCATTACCCTGTAACCGCCTCCCCTGACTTGCAATCTCATTCAGCAAGTACTACATGAAGTGGCATAAACTCCACGTATTGGTGTTACACCTTTGAGGAGGGAAACAGCACCAAGGGTGGTGGAGGTGCCCTACTGTAAGATTCTCCTGGCTCCCTAGGAGGCAGGGTACTTGCAAAGACCTGAATGATCAAATGTATGAACACAGACATTGGGACAGTCTGAAAGCCAGGTGGATTTTTTTCGTCTTCATCCCGAACAACAAAAACCTCACTACTCAGGGTGAAAGCCAGAATGCGAACGCGTACAGCTTTAGTAGAACTGAAATGACTGAAATAACTTTACTTCTACATCCCCTTCAATGAAACAGTACGATGGTATGAGTGCCCCTCAGCCCAGTCAGGTTTCCAAGAGGCACTGATAGGTGAGATTAGGAAGACATCTGTCCTAAAGTGGGGATAAATAATCCCAAAGTAAAAAGACTTTTGACAAACACCATATTGTTCCAAATATAAATTTGATCCCCAAAACATGAAGGCACCAAATTCTCTTTGGGGAGGATAACTACAGGTAATCTTTCAACTTGAATAGCACCCAACAGGAAACTAAATACATGAGAAAGGATCCTGGGCATCCGCCACACTAAATGCCAACAGCAGATACCAAATCTCTGCCTACCCACGGCATCCGTGCCAGGCTCTGCTACCAGCAGCTGGAACACTGAGGCAAGTGAAGGGGGAGAGAGGTCTTTGCATCTTGAGGGGTGACAGAAGTATTTTGATACCCCTGTATTTATATACACTGTTTCTGTAAGACACATATGAAAAAAATGGGCACTGTGGCATGTTCAGACAGGTGAAACTGAAGTCTTTATGGTTCATTTTGGGGTGAAGTACTAAATAATAATCCAAACAATGCGGTGCTACACTCATCAAAATACTTGCTCAACTGCTTGCTGTAGGTTTGCAGACTTGTTCATTTTACTGCTAGAGAAAGACACCACTAAATGGGCAGGAATATAATAGTTTCCCTGAAGAATCTCAGAAAGTCTCAGGCTCAGTTTTTCATGTAAAAATAAACCCCAGTACCAACAAGTCATTGCAGTGTTATCAACAGATAACTAAGCTCCTCAGAATGTCTTTATAGCTCTTGATATTGAAAAATTAAGACACAGTTACCTGAAATGCACTGCATTTCTTGGTTTGCAAAAAACAACATAAGAATTTTTTATGGTAGATACAAAACAAATTTTTAAGACTTAACATACATTATTCACCTATAAACTTTGTTTCATTGATTGCATAGCGATATGTTGACTCACCACCCTAATTTTAACAGTTTAAAAATAGGTTATGCTATTACCTCTGGATTGTCTAACAGAAGACAGCCAAGTTCATAGCAAGCATATGGCTGGACATATAAGTTGTTTTGACGGCACAATTCATCTTTAGCAGCTTGCTGAAAGAACTGTAAAAATTAATGAAAAAAAATATTGCAGTAATACGCTAAAATTGACTGATACTTTAAAAAAAAAATCCAGAAGAACTGTTCAACTTTAAGCACCAGGAATTAGTCCAAAGCTAAAATGAGAATACATAAAATTCCAGTGGTAGAGATTCTTTAAGCGAGGACCCTGAGGTTTCCACTGCCACTGCCGTATCAAGGCAAGCTATTTGTTTGGAGTTTTACCAAGTAACGTATTGTCTGTTTCAAGAGTTTTCCAGTTTCATATTGAAAAAAATACTAGGAAGTATCCAGATTATTTAAGATATGCTTGAGAGAAGGAAAGGAAAACAAACAAAAAAAAAGATTTAAAGCCAACACCATCAGCTTCCTTGTTGCACATGTGAATTACATTCTATTCTATAAAGGGGAAAAAAAAAGTTGTGCTTACAGATCAAAACCTGAAGCAGTGGTAAAATTGTTCTTTGGTATGTGCTAATAATCAAACCTCTCAGCGTCTATCTGATAGGTCTGGAGAAGAAGCAGCAAAACCCTTCTTTTGAAAGGTCAATCTCCAAATTATTATTTTTTTAAAAGTTGAATTTTCTTCGTTGGACAAAGTAAACCCAGCAGAGCCAAGAACTTTTCCATTCTTCTTCCCATCTCCCCCTTAACTCTTGCTTCTACCAGCCACTTTAGCTACCATGTTCATTCAACACAGCAAATTACTTTTACAACAGATAGTATGACGGAGACATGCTAAACAGAGGATTTGAAAAGAACCTGACATACTCTGTTGGAATTCACACAACAGTATAATCAGCAGCACTGAAAACTAATGGTTTGCTTAACACTCGCACTCAATAGTATTTACTGTCTAACAGAATAGCTCATAAAATAGCATTAATGGTGCAAATGATCACTTAACAACTTACCTGAACAGCATCTTCAGAGTTTCCTAAGCATTTGTGTATGGCACCGAGAAGCAAATTCCTCAAACCAACAGCTGATGCATCATCAACATCCTGACAAGCTTAATGAAAAGATTCCAGTAAACAAACAAGACGGACTGAAATACTTCCCTAGACAAGAATTGTGGTCTACAGTGATTTTTAGCCTGATGATTAAATTTAACCAGAAAAAGGAGATGCTAATAACACCTCCTTCTGGTGTTGGTTGTCCCAGATACTGAAAAACAAACAAAAAAAAAACAGAACACAAACACAGTCCAAGTTACAAAGAACACAGGGCAAGCAGTCCAGAGAAAGCTGATTTGTTCTGGACTGAAGCCAAGTGATAGACTCACAAAAATCTGTAGCGGATTTAAAAACTCAGACAAGGGTATTTTGACACCACAATTCCGACTGCTGGTGAGAGGATAAGGCTTATTTGCCAGACCTCAGCTAGTCTACAATGTAGGGACAGACCATGCCTCAGCTCAGCAGTGCTTAGTTTCCAGAAAGAACTGAATCATTATGCATGTAACCACCTCTAGATGAATCAGGCTGCCTTTTGACCCAGCTTATTAGCACCAGCTGTGTTAAATGAAAGCTAATTCCACAAGGAGCCATTTGCACTTGTCTGCACCATCACCTTCACAAAGGCCGAGGGGCTAGGAGCCTCGTGGGGCTTCTCATCCCTTCAGAAGGAGCTGAACTGCGGTGCCTGGAGTGGTGAAGCTCCTTTAATTTCCCATTCTGCCTCATCTTATAAACCCTGCCAGATCTCAACTAGCCCTGTATTCACAACACAGTTAATCCCCGATCCAAATAAGCCACCTACAAATAACTAAGAGTTGGCTGTGTGAAGTATTTGGACACTACACAATACACAAAGCTCTCAACTCTGGCTTGTATTGCAAGTCTTAAGTTACTCGGCATTTTACTTAACAGAGTTACACATGGATACAAATTAATTCCTTTATTTTTAAGTCACCTTCTAGTCTGGAGGAACAGCCTGGAAACTCACTCCAGCGAATTACATGCCAATTGTTCAAGAGAAGAGGAAGCAAATAAAAAAAAAATTTCCCTATCATCTTACCATTCTTGAGATGCAATGTAAGGTGCAGCAATAAGATTCTCACTGCACAGAAAATCCTCAACCAGGGATCACTAATGCAGACACATCTGTCAGTGTCATACCTTACAAGAAGCGTATCTCTGAATTTTAATCTATACCTCTATTTCACATTAAAATGCGCACCACCAGCTAGAAGCTTATACAAGATCTACACTGCTTCTGAGCGTGTGGGAGAAAAGTACATAGTCTTTACAACCTCTAAAGCTGATTGGTCTGAAGGCAAATGACTGAAAATCCTGACATTTATTTTATGTAAATAAATATAATTTTAAAGCCTTCAGTATTATCTTTGGGACTAGAAAAATAGGGATCTGAATGTAACCCACTGCCATCACACAATTTAAATGGACAAATTATCTTAAATCAAAAATCAGCACAAAACTCCCAAACTAGTCCTGACTCTCCACTTAAAAAGTTTTCTCACTTGACATAAAAGTCACGTATAATCCCCAAAAGTTCGTAATTACAGAAAAAAAGGAAGTATCTCAGTGGCAGACTTTTTATTTTCTGAACGAGCAGATAACTCGAAACTGTTTGCAGAACATAAAGACGACTGACTGCTGGATGGAGGGAGAAGTACTGAGAACTTCATGATAAACACTACTATCATAAGCTTCACGTGACAGACATCCAAAGACATCTGGAGACCAAGAAAGAGGTAAGCATAAAATGCTCCTTTCACCACTAAGATGGTCCCAGGAGCCAAGATGAACAGAACCTTTATATCATAGATGACCTCACAAGCTGCATATTTCCTCTTAGAAGAAAACTGACATGCAGAAATGAATTGGTAGTTTTATTCTTTTTTATTTTGTAGCTGGGTTTAAATGAGTTACATTTTGCTTAGGGAGTTTGAACAATAACTATCACACCATTGTTTCATTTTAAACAGTGGGCAAACACAACTGATTAAAAAAACAACTGCATGCAGCAAGGCAGTTACAACTTCTCCCAAAAACCTAAAAATATGGTAAAATGAAACATTAAGCTGAATCTTAATGGGTCATTACTCTATTTTTACTCAAACTGTTCTGCTGTCACACATGCACACGGGTTTAAATTTTCATGCTATGACAATCAGCTGCTCTACACAACAGAAGAAAATTATACACTCCATTTTAAAAAGTGAATTAATAAATCAAGGAACCATATTATACCTTGGCTCATATGCTGTAAGTTTGAGAGGGAACAGTTGGGAAGGGCTTTCCATAAGTACAATACTTCAATGGATGCCAGGACACAGAGTTCTTTGGTCGGCATTTGTTTCCTGAATCTCTCTGCCTGCAAAGTGGGGAGAAAGAGGGAAAGGAGATCTGCCATCTGTCCTTTTACAGGAAACATATTATTCACAAACAATATATCACAAACATCATTCTAATTGTTTCATGAAAGTATCTAACAATTTTATGAAAATAAAGTCAGTGGAAACTTAGCTTAAAGACTAAAAAGCAAGATCTTTCTACTAACGTAAGGGCTTGTATATCGATCAAAATTAAAGCTTCCTTATAAGCAGCTTAGATTTGTTTTATTCTGTTTCACAATTCTAAGTACACACCAACTAGATGCTGAAACAGTACATCTGCAAGATCATCAGTTAGGAGGTATTTCCTAGACAACTCCTACCTTTCAAAAAGAACTCAGGCTTTGACAAACAAGACAAGAAGTAAGAACAGCAAAACTAGAAGGAAAATTACCAAAGCAACTACAGTATAATGAATTTTTATTTTTAATAATTACTTCAGCTGTAAAGCAAATAACTAATCGCCATTTCTTTTGCTAGGTCCTTAAAATACATGACACTATTGTCTTTCCAGCTGAATCCTCCCCACTAATTCTACAGAAGCAACATAGGAGAAAACAGATACATTCTTCAAAAATAAATACTGGCAAAGAATCCAACAGAATTACCAAGTGCAATTACTGTACTGAAACAAGTCAGCCTATGCTAAACCAAACCTTTTTCACTGAAAATTGTTCAATCTGATTGTTTTTTCTTTTGAAAAGCTTCTGAACTTCCTTGAACACATTCTGAGCACCATTGACATCACCAGTGGCTCCCTGGCACACTGTAAGAACACAGAAGCAAAAATGTGATAACACTACTGGGACATAAAACAGGAAAAATTAATATTAGATATCATACTGTCACAGGAAAAACATGCTCGCTTGCAGAAAGGATCTAGACAGGGGATTTGATAAACATGCAAATCCCAACTCTCCCAAGTACCCTTTGTGATCATCAGAAAGTCAGTACTTCTTTTTTCGTACTCATTTAATGAAATAATACCACCCAACCTCTAAGCATTTATTTATTAGATCTTTGCAATACACTGTCATATGACCTGTCACTACAGTTACAACCATAACTGTATCTACATCTGGAAGGAGAGAGAAAATACTTATGCACATGAAGGTGTGTGCATGCAAGTGTACAGTATATAAACAAACAAAATGATGTAAGCTAAGTCTGGCATAAAGCTGCATCAGCAGCAGGCAGCGTGGAAGGCACTATGCACACCATTACATTCCCCAAAACAAAACAGTGCCCAAACCTTACCACATCACTGGTTTATCACTTACCCAACACATTCAATATACTCACCTGCTGTTAAATAAGCATAGTAGCACTGGGACCACCTGGATTCATTTTTAAGCCTTTCAAAGGATTCAAACGCATCTTTGAAATTCATCTCTATCATGCTGCACCAACCTAAAAAGAAGACAAATATAACTTCAGAGAAAGCACAGAAATTCAAATTTGGTGTCAACACTACTGAAAAGCAGTCTGTGAGAAGAACTGGACCTAGTTTAACAATTATACCAATAATTGGGAAAAGTTAAAAACAAAACAAATCAGTGACATACACTTAAAGCCTGGTTTAAATTTACTGGGAAATGTAGAATTATAAGATTCCATAAAAAACAACAAATACTCTTTACAACACCAAAGGTCAAAACTTCTCTCTTTCTTATTTAAATACTGTATTTTGTAGGATACTGAAACTTACAGAGCTACTAACTGCTCCTTTATTCTTCCCCACTCTGAAAGATCCCTTAACAAGACACATCTAAAGCTTGAGGCAATCTATCTTTTTCACTCTGAAGACTTGTATGCAAATTAAGAACATATATATTGCTATTGCTAGAAAGAAATGAACATGAATGATATGTCCTGCAAACTGTGAAGCTTCACCAGGCCAATTCGTGTTTGGCACAGAAATGGTGATTCTACAGACAAACCAAATTAATTAATTTCTCATTTTAAATAATATTCTGTAAGTGAACAGTTTGCCCTTGATTCTACAGTCTACTCTCTGATTTTGTATCACCTTGTATTTGCAGAAAACTTTAAAATTACAAAAAGCTGCTGAATTCTACTTGCCCAAACAAGAAAGCAGGATTATTACCACAATCTATCCAAGACAAAGATCAGTGTGCCAAAACCTTTTAAAAATCCTAATAAAAATAATCCAGTTAATTTACTGAAGTTCCTAGTCTGAACTTGAAAGTGAGCTATTTATAGTATGAACACATCCAACTTACCTATTTCATATAAGCAGACATGTTGGATCTCCCTTTGGTCTGTTGCAAGTTCCAAAGCCGTATGAAATGAGGTCAAGGCACTATTGATTTGACACTAACAAAAGCGAAAGAAGAAAAAAAAATGCACATAAATCAGACGTCTGAAGTTTAAAATTTGTTGGATAATTCAATTTCGATTAAGAAAACGTGCAGATTTCAGTGAATAGGTATTTTAAAATAACTATAAGGTTAAAATAAAAAATGAGGCGTCTTACAGATTACAGCCTCTGGTTTGATTAAATGAAAGAGGCAAAACATCTAATTGAGAGGAAAACCTCAACATTCATTATTTGAAGGAGAAAGGTTAATATTCAATATGCAAGCTCTACACTGCAATTCCTTTGACCAGCTTCCCCGCTCCCAGCTCTCTTGACCTGATCACTTTTAAACTGAAGTATGGGCAAATTATTTACAATTATAAATCAGCATCTTAAAAAGGCCCTATAGTGAACAGATCTTTCCATATATTACATATTCATGAGGTGAAATATAATACAAAAGTCAAATTGTAACAGACAAGGGAAGTAAGAATCACTCATACATTTAAATACGAATCTGAATTGTAACTGTAGATGAGAATGCAAAGTGTTTGCTTGCAAGGTACTAACAATCAGTTCCACCATGTGTAACAGTAAAAATTAAAACATACAGCAAGGAACTTACACTCCGAAAGTCATATAAAATGAGAAATATAGAACATTACAGAGTTAAAAAAGGGGGCAGAGGGATAGTACAGGAGTTTAATACTGTAATAACATCACTAATAACTTAAAACCAGTTCAGATCCATCTCTCAACCTTAAAAATCAGTAGCTTTATTCCTTCTATTTGCTATGAAGTCTGAAATTCATTGTTTTGTGCAGTAAGCTTTTGAGTAATCTTATTTCTACTCTTATTAAATAAAGTCATTCCACATAAAAATCATCTATTTTTAACTTTCTGCACAATAAGTTTATCTTTAATGTTTATTTTTAACTATGCCACCTTTTTCCACACCCCTCTGTAACTACTTCAAGCAACAGTTAGTAGAGAATTCATAAATGTTGCATGATATGTAAGAAGACAAATATGCATATGAGGTAAAAACCCACTTTGATAAAATCATTAGTTACCAACAGCTTAGCAAGAAGAGGCTGACAGTTTTGTAAGAACTAGAACAACAGTTCTTTTGACTACCTTAATTTCTAGTTTTCTCTATCTAGGATGGGACTTTTCCACAACAACCGTCATAAAGAAGGGGATGCAAATCAGCATTTGTTTTAGACACAGACACACTATATATCCCGACACAGCCTATACCACTTTAATAGTGTTCCTACATTTGTTCTCACATAGAAGTATAAAAATTTATACAACAGAAGAACCTTTAAGCCACTCACTGCTGGCTAAGCATGTAAGTGAAAGAAACCCTTGAAAAAGCAAACATGTCACCTATGCAAGGATAACTGAACCAAAGAATTCCTGCAAAAATCTGCAGCATTGTGTGCTATGACCACACACACAGACCTTTGAAGCGATTTTATGACATTTTCTTCTTTGTCTCACCAGGGAAAACTGTTTTAGTTGCTAAGGAACAATTTAACTGTAAATCATATATACTGCATCAAGACATTACAACTGCCAGCAAAGGGATCCACAGCTGTACCAACATAAATACTACACAGAGAAAAAAAAACAGTGATTAGGCTGAGATGCTTGCTGGTGTGACAGAAGATAGTACACAGGAACACAGCTGAGTTATATTCACTCTCAATGTTACCAGGGAGCCTGAGCAATGTACACCTGATTTACTTTAGTGTAGCACATTCTCTCCACTACACATTACTGCACTGATGCTGCATCAACCCAACACAGCTTCCTGGAAAATAAGTGTGAGAAGCCCAGTCTTACAAAAAAATAATGTCAGCTTAAAAGTTTACCTTTGTGCTAAGAAGTTTAGAAGTTCAGTAAATCCGTGTTTTGAATGCTTCTGAAGAAAACACACACACACACACACAAAATCTAAATATTTAGTCCTCTGTGAAGATGCTTTGCCTTCTAAATACCCTAAACACTTGAAAATATAAATCACTTATTTGCAGGGCAAATGACACAACTAACAGCACCTACATCTTTGCAATGCCGGACCCCAGCCTGGGGCAGTGCATGATGTACTGACCACTTAGTAATATACAAGTCCACTTTGTTGAATATTCAATCTTCTATAATCCATTTCTCTAACTCCTAGATCCCTCAAATGTTTTGATCTCTGCATAAGTATCAAGCTCAGTAAGTACGTCTCAGAGACATTCCTTAATAACTAAAGTTTCAATTACCTCCAGGGATTGCGACAGCACACTAGAATATTCATTTCTACTCTTAGTAATTAATTTAAGAATTAACACTATCTGTTTACTGTTTCAGAGAATAAACAGAAAGAATTATAACGTCCCAAGAGTCTGTAAGTTTAACATCACGGATGACACCTGAAATTTATGTTGGGATTTAAAAAAAAAAAAAGAAAAAGAAAAAAAACAAACCACCCACACATATACACATGTGGAATTCCTTCAACAGGCATCACTCATGTCTCTCTTGGACATAATACAAAGACAAAAGAAAAATGAATCCATAAAATGTGTAATATACAGAACTGCATAAGGATAATTATTAAAGCTAACGTGAGAAACAATCTTAGATTTCTTGACTTCAGATTAAAACCAAAACCATCCCAATCCACCAACTAAGCAACTACAGAGCTTCCCAAGTTGACATGTTTCCTCACAGGGTTGTTCTGACATCTCACGACACTTTCCCTCCCCCAGAACCTCTACATTCTCAATCCACACAATGAACCTTTAAGGAAGTCATGTTCATAATCAAGGGGAAACCAGCAAACAATATCTAAAATGGGACAATTTACACTGCAGGATACTATATTGAAGTATAGTATGGAAGTTTGTATTCCTTAACACCTCCCCCCTCCATTTTCCCTAGAAAGGCCACAAAATCAAAACAGAGTAAAACTACGATACTGTATTTTATAACCTAAAACAAGTAAGCAGAGAGGCCAGCATGGTTCTTGAAAATAAAGCTTGACATTACGCAAGCTCTGAAAATTTCTTTACTTAAGACATCATTGTGACTTTATTCTAGAAAATTCATTTAAGATTTTTAAATGATTATCACTCTTGCCCTCAAGTCTACTTTTCCATGCCACAACTCCCCAGCCCAGAACAGGAATGATATCACTGACACATGTGGATGTCTACAAAAGGTAACTAAAAAAGCAACAGTACTTGTCAGCATTACATTTAAGTCCACAATACCACTGCAACATTTTCACTAGCCTGCACATCAAACACACGAGTGCACCACTGGTGTTTGGCCTGTCAGCTGGAGTATTTGGTACTTTTTCCTCCAAACTCTTAATCTGCACTTATACCAGCAGGAAACTCTGGATTTCAGACCAGTGGCTTTCAACAGCTGTTATACTAACTACATGCTTAAGTGTTTGGTAGGCACAACTATAAAACACGATTCTCACTTGTTTTCAGTAGCTTAAGCTTACACAAAATATCATGATCAGCTTTAGTAGAAAGTATTTCAAAGGCAGAAATATTCTGACGTTCACAAAGAAATACTCATGAGGCTGGAATACACACCATGCAATCACAAGTCAAGCACAGCAGTAGTTATGTCCATTAAAATGGCCCAAATGAATTACATGAAAGTCAGGAAAAATGCTACTTTTAATACGCAGTCTCTTAACCTGCTCTTTGGAAAAAAGGGACATTTGATCAGTCTATCAGTGCAACCTGTAACTTTCTGGTGAACTTTCATTCCAAATTTCCCAGACCATCCTCCTCTCCTTTCCCTTAACTCATTCACTGCAACAGCCTCCAAACACTTTTCAGACTTCATTTCTCAAAAATGTGAATCTGGGAAAAACGTTGAAGGATAATTTGATCCATGTTTATAGTACCTGTAAAGCCCCTTCTTAGAAACCAAAATCTGTTAAAGCTTTTACTGACTAATATTCATACATGCTTTTTGGTGCACAAAGTCACACGTTCTTCATTTGTCTGTCATAGCACTGTCACTGTGAAATCTTCCTTTCTCTTCAATTGCCTTCCTTCGCAATTTTCTCCTTTGTCAGATTTGCGTCTTGCATTATTGCTTCTGCCTTTTGAACAGCTTCCCTGCCTCCAGGTGTCCACAGCTGAACTGTGCTCCTTACTGTCTCCTTTCTCCATAGAAAAGAAAAAATAGACACATACAGATATACAGGTGTATGCAGACTTGCTAATGGAAGCTGAATATACCATCAGCTGAAAGTTACAAAAAACATACGCAGGATCAAAGGCTATTAAAAAAAAATCCAATGGCCTGAGTGCCAGTAGGCTCTAATACGAGGCTTAAAATGACCATTACTGATCACTACTTCCAAAATACACAAGCTCTTCTGTATAACATCTAAGCCGCCTTTCATCCATGTACAATTAAATTTTATCAGAACTGTTGAATATTATAGATGGTAAAGAGTATAAAATACATAATCTTCAGCTCAAGGTATATTTTTAAGTGCACATAGCTTAAAGCACAGACTTTCCTGTTTCAATGAACCATCTAACAATAACATTCCCATGCCTGGTGGAAAGAATTCAAACCTACCTGTGCTTTAACAATTTCAAGGAAGGCCACATAAGCACTTCCCAGGCTTTGCAGGTGCTTGTCTCACTCACCTTGGAGATGAGGTGGGAATTACAAATCATATTAGTTTGTACTCCAAGAGTACACATGCACTTCTGGTTCAGAATGTTCAGTGGATGCTGAAAGACTAATGCCCAGATTTGAGATGTGTGCGACCACAAGCGTGTTGTGCAGAAATCTGGTGCAGCTTGCAGCTCCCCATGTCATTGCCACCAGTCACATATCTGCCTTCACTATTATGTCAACAACATTTGAGCAAATTAAGTTTATAAATTCCTAACAGAGTCTACAGAAGAGCCCGAGACATTTAACTAAAATATTTAGACACAGCAAAGTCTCAGCAATACAGTACTACTTGGAACAAAGCAATGATGGTGAGCGGGTGGAAGAGGCTGCTGAATGGAAAAGCTCTCATGCAAATATATGAATAGCAAAGGGATATTTTAATTCCTTTTAGCAACCAACAAGCTTTCTGCCGACTTAAGGGTATGTCAGCATTTCACCTGCCTAAGCTAACTGACTTCAACTAACAGGGCCATGCTGTCTCTTGCACAAACAATTTCACTTGCAGCTAATCTTAGGTGTCTATATACTGCCTCATTTAACGCACAAATACTGTAAGATAACGTGTAAAGAACTCTCCTTTGATACATAATGGTACTCCAGAAAGGGACTGACTACACAAAACTGACACTCATCCCAAACCTATCCTCTGTATTTACACAGAAACATATACTCAGTTTACTGACAATTTATGTTTACGGTTTTGTCCTAGCTTGCCCTGACAGTCAGAAGAATGAGCTGAATTTTATTCTTCATTACACTAAACAGGAAAAACAAAAAAAAAAGTTCCAAATACCAAGTCATACTGTGGTAATCAACATATTTACATTTTTAACTGCACTTGCATTCATTGTGTAGCTATTCCCAACAAGGTTGATTTTTACCCTAAGGACAGAATATGAATAGAACTGAACAAAGACCACTGAAGTCATTCCCACTCAGAAGGTAGCAATACTTCCCAAAGACTGACAGCTTGCCTCTGACAGTGCAATTCCCCAAATGCGCTGTTGCTTTTGGAAAGATGGCAAAAAATTAAGAACAACATCCACATCCCATGCAAGAATAGGCCTGCAAAGTCTGACAGGCCACTGAAGCCTGCCCCTCTGTTGCGTTACTTTTGCTATCTCCCTCACAACATTAAGCTGTATTTCAGAGAATTAGCTCTTGTAATTATGATGTTAAGATGAAGGGTTTGAACATTCTGGGTTTGTGCTTTTGTTTTGGGCTTTCTTGTTAATGTAATTGCTCTGGAAATATTCTTGTCTTATAAGGCAGCAGCAAGGAGTTGAGTAGTTTAAAGTACTCACCACCATCTGGTATTATCACAGATTCTTAAAGAATAACTCAGCCAAAAAACCATGAGGCTGCTGAAGTGTTTGAATAACACTCTACAGAAGCATCAATAAACACATTTTAGGTTAATACATTTCTGCTTGGGCCAGAGCTCACCCTCAGCAACACAAAACATCCTGGTTTCACCTCTTAGAAGCAAAACCAGTTATTTGATGGAAATTATTGCAGAGAATTAGCCGTTTAAGAACAATGCATAAAATGAAAAGGGGAAGATAAATGCTATGCACTCAGCAGATAATACTTGGATTTTAGCTGGATAAGCAAAACTGAAATAGCTATTTATACCACAAGAAACTCATGAGTGACCAAAAGCACTTCCTTTTAGCACAGAGCTATAAATGTACCAAATAGCTAAAAAAGAATTTCAAAGTGCCATTAGTTCAGCCAGAAGTAGTGGAACAGCAGGTTTGGCATGTGAACTTGAGGCTAGGAAGGAGTTAATCCTTTCCTATTATCCTTCCATATATCCACATCTTTAGTTACAATTAGCTGAACCTTGCACAGTTCATTCACATCAGAAAAACAAAGGGTGGAGAAATCAGTCAAAAGGAAGAAAACATGCAATACCTCTAATCGCTGTATCCTTCCCTTGAAGAACATGAACAGAGAAGAATTTGGATAAGCAGATTCTTTTTTTGCAAGAATTTCTTTTGCCTCTTTCAATCCTGCCTTGTTATCGCTGCCGTCAAGGGCAAAAAAGGGACGAACAACTGTGTGGTACCACAACAGAGCTAATCTAAAAGAAAGAGAAGAGTAAAACAGATTACAGCTCATAAACAGAAATCTAAGGATAACATTCTATACATGCAAATTTTTACATTATTCTGCAAGACAAAGATACAAATATTTTCTTCTACAATCTGTCTTTAAAACAAACACAGTATATTGCTATATATCAATGGATTCCTACACTGCACCCGAACATACAATTCAGTGAACATTACCCAAAGGCAGAGTAACAACCATGCCGATATCATCAAAGCCGCTGACCCTTTAGAACTCTACAGATCTTAAAAAAAATAAAAACCCACAGGAAAACTTTGAAAACAAATTGTTCATTAGAGGGAGGAAAAAAAAAAAAAACCAAACCACAAAGTCAATAACAAAAGTAAACACACATCAGCAGACACACTTGAAATCAATGTCAAACAGAAATATATCCAGTGTTCAGAAGGGCAGATGTCTACATGACCCACATGGCTCCTGGAAACAAGAGCAGAGCACAAAGATGTTCAAGACCATGTGAAGGAGGAAAACCACCCCCAAACACCATTTTCCTTCCCCAGAAAGGAGAAAGAACAAATCAACAGGAACATTTAATTTCAAGCTTTCTTAACCAACCAGAAATCAAGTTCTACTCTTCAAGCCCAAAATACTTTAGCTCTGCAGTCAGTGTTTCAAAAGTTACATCTGAAGGTATCTGCAGTAGCTCCGGTAATAAAATAATTAATTTGGAGGTAATGGAACAGTAAAACCATTTATAAGGGCATTTTAAATTAGGTCTGGCTAACCCTTCACCTGATAAAAAGACCTGAATGCAGTATGAAGGCATGGGAAAAATAATACACAAAAAATACTCCTCTAAAACGACTATAAGGGAACATCTCATTTTACTCAGATGCTGAACTTAAAAAAAAACTGGAAGAGATCTTTGGCTAAGAGTAAGGATAAATAGCTACATGACATCAATGACTCATACAAAACAGCATCCTCTCCACAGCAGTGAATATAACTCAGGTAAATCTACTCAGCCTCCAGGGGGGTGCTTTATTTATTCTGCTGACATATAAATCACTAGACATTGGAATAGCAGGTACTGAAGAAAACAGCAAAATACTGACAAAAACCCCAAATACAAGTAAAAAACTAACAGCAGAGAGATCTCATACACTAGTAAGTGATGAATTTACTAAACCATTGCATGTTAAACAACAAACTACAAGTTTATTTTTACCTGCTGTTGTTTCCTTTAAAGCAACATGACTTTTTGGTTTTGACTTTTTTCCACTTACTTTCAGTACTAAGTTATCTACCAAAGCATTTCAATATAGCTACTCACGTAGCTAAAGGGGCCTTCATGTCCTTACTTTCACTTGCATACATCAGTGAAGAAAGCCCCTGTAGGCGGTCTCCAGGAAAACCCAGCAGGTTGATGATTTTGAGCAGGTTTGGGGGCACCATGGATATGCAAAGATGAAAAAGTCCATATCCAAAGCTAACAGCACCTTTCAGTCTGTTTAGCGAATCCTCCGTTACACCTTCTGCAGCAATATGATTATCATTTGCAGCATCAGAAGTCAAGGATTCCTGAGTTTTCTTCTGATATATTTCCTGAAGTGTATTAATGTCCGTATAGCACTTATTGTAAATTTTCCAGGCTTTTCGGAGTATCCACCCACCTTTTATGTATGCTAAAAAAACAAGGAAAAAAAATATTTCAAGGACATATTTCAGAAGTGGAACACAGTAAGTAGTAAGTGCTATTTCACGAATCCTAGGATACTCTATTTGCATTCACTTATTGTATAAAGGTTTTTGTAATAGGTACTGTACTCTCATAGAGGTTTTTCATACCAAGCACTAGAAACTTCAGTTCTTTTCAACTAGAGACTTTAAACCAGCATGTAGCAATACAACTGTCAGACAGAAATGCAGAAAACAACGCTGGATTCTGCTCCACTGTAGAGTGGAGATTAACTGGCTGCCTTGTAAAGAAAAGTAAAATTCAAAGAACAGATGATATTAAGCACAAATAATGTTAAAAGATAACTGATGGGAAAATACTGTTAATACTAATTTTAAAAACCCTTCCTTTTGGATAGATAGCAAGATTTTCAACACCATAATTCCCTCACGCCTTATATGAGCTGTGTGATACACCATCTTAAAATTAAGAAAAAGGTCATAAAAAAAGCATGCTTTTATGTTTTTAAAACATTTTTCAGTTGCCTAAATTTCTCAACTTCAAATACAAGCTGGGTACCTATACTTCCTAGAAATCTGATCTTGAGCATTTTCAGTTGAGAACGAGAGAATTCTCAGTCTCATTATCCTCTTTACAGGAGGATAAAGAAAGGCATGACACCAAAAGAAGTCCAATTTGCCTATTCACACAGCTTTCCTCCTGGTTACAGCATATCCTTGAACAATGATAAGTGGTAAACAGAAAACAGACACAGAATTTATTTGTACATGTTAACTGTAAAAGCAGACACCAAAATTTTGTCTGTGATAGAGCCCTGATAGGTAGGAACTGCAGTGACAAAGCAGTTAACTAAAAATGAGAAAAAATAAAAGCATAGTTATAGCAGCAGTGTTCTAAACAGAGGTCCCCAAATTTGCAGAGATCAGCGTTACAACTGAGGCCACAGTTAGATCATAAAAGGAGGGGTGTGTCAAAGGAAAACACTATTAATACCAAATCACTCTTTATAAACCTTTAGCATCTTCGACAAAATCCTTCCAATTACAAAAAAAAAAAAACCAAAACACAAAACCAAACAAAACCAGAAACATTTATAGAGAAAGTACCACGGCTGACTAGATTAACTCTTCTTGAATTCTTGTTGTATGAAGAGGGAAGGAAGCTGGTTTGGTAATCTTAAGAAATCGCACTGAGAAAGACAGGAAAATTTGTATTCTCAGTTGCGAGAGAAGGGTTCTGTCAATATGAATTTAAAGTATGAAAAACATTTAATCCTCTATTTTGAGTTTCATATTGAAGTGTTATAATAAAAAATGTAAACCCTGCCATGATTCAGCTGCATTACAAGACTAACGCTACTTCAATTTTAAGCAATTAGGTCACTTATTGGCTGCACAGAATATTTTAAGAGTTATGTGGTTCACCACAAAACGGATGCTCGTACAACTACACATATCAATGCAGCAGACAAATAATAACGAGAAACCCACATTTTACTTGTCCTACAGATAGTGTTTCTGCTAACAGCTATCTGCCGTGTTCTGATGCATGCTTCAAGTGGAAAGGAATGTGGGGGGAAAAAAAAAAAACAGGTATTGTTTTAGGTTTTACCTCCATTATTTTGCTGTCACAAACAGTTCATTAACACAGCATAACCCTAATAGATTTGCTATACTAAGATAAAACAACCTAACACATGAAAACGATGAATACCTGACTTTGTAAACATAGAAATTTAATCAAGCCCAATCACTGAGCTGATTTCCCAGCATGACCTTCTGAAAGTAGTCAGACCCATGTCAGCAGTGGTAAATATCAAGAAAAGGTAGTTCAATATTCCTGTGGGAAGCTGACATAAGTTGTTTTGTTGCTAACTTTATGACGAAACTATTTCTAATACATCCATAAGCGTGGAAAGGAAAATCTACAACATTAGGCATATGAGAAAGCAGCTTACATATAATCATATGCTTCTTGTCAAACTGTTCTGTGAAGATAACACAAGAAATTTTTCACCCATTCCCAGATGAAAAATATTTATCTGCCTTCAAAGAAGGCATTTGTTTAAAATTACAGTAATTTCAATAATCTGGCTGCTCCTTCTACGCAGAAACACAATAAAAACAAAAGACGTTTATACATAATCAGAAAGATAATATACTGAAAAAGCTGATATAATGGATCCAACAGTTCACCAACAGCAGTAACTAGCAGTTGCTGAGGTGGCATTTAACTGCTTGCAAGACTTCAGGTATATTTTTACTCAGCAGAGTAACCCAGATATACTGCATGTTCTGCAGAACTCTGCTACCCACTTCATTTCACCAAGCAGCAGACAAGAGCAAGGGAACAGACACCACCCTCAGTTACAGCATCCAACCCACTTATGCAGCTGCAGAAAAAATACTGAAATAAGAAGAAAGCTTCAAGAGGGGACAAACAAAAACAAACACCCCACAAAACAACACAAAAAACCCAACCCCTGTCCCTTGGCCCCCCCAAAAAAACCCAAACAAACCAAAAAACCCCACAAAAACACTACCACAACACAAATGAAAACCTAGAATTGCAGCAAAAATAGTCAGAAAATATTTCTACAGCACTACACACAGCAGGCAGAAATACCCCCCAAATTTCTGCTGGCTAGAACCAAACACATTCTTGATGCCATGGCTTGGAAGAAACCAAGTCTGCACATCACAGAAAGCATTATGTCATTGATTGAAGATCTTAGTGATATTTTAAATAATATGAATAATATTCCCCCAGTTCCTTTCAGCTGATCAGCAGGGTTATCACTGACAATCTGGTCTGACTGCCACCTCTGTCTCCATTGATTTGGTAAGAACCTGGGAATGCACTTACTTTGTATTATGACCTTGACAAAATTTCCTATAAACTCACAGATGAAGATATGTTTTAAGATTATGCAAGAGATCCAGGGATGCAAGAGGACATTAGAAACAGCTCTGCAGCTGAGACAAGTAGGTTTGTATTCAGCACGACAGGATTAACCTCTTTGGCATGCAAGGACACACTCTGGTGACCAGAGAATAAGAGCTGATTCAGCAGTTCCACCTTCAACACGCTTCATTTAGAATTACTTCCGCTGTCAGTTTGTCATCCCTCCGAGTTGTCACGAACATAATGCATATGGAACATTAGGATTTTATTGCTGGCCTGGACTTCAGCTGTTGATAGCCTCTTTTATCTTGCAGGCCACAGATGCTACCCATCTTTGCACCAAAACGCCTCTATGGCAGGGGTGTCAAACCCATTTTCATCAGGGGCCACATCAGCCTCCCGGTCGCCTTCAAAGGGATGAATGTAAGTTTAAGACACCCCTGATTTATGGGAACATGCAAAGGATTCCAACCTAAGGAGAATCAGTTCAATACGACTATTGGTATGAAATAAGCAGAAAGCTGTAATCTGTAGAAATCCAATTCATTTTAGATATTACTACCTACACAAAGATAGAACAGAACCTCTGCAAGCATACCAGTCTTGGAATGTTTCAAATGGAACAGTGCACTTAAAAAACAACTACTTCTAATGATAGTCATCTTGCCACTTTATGATCAAGCTTTATTAAAAAGATATTGTGCAAAAATATATCTAAACATTAAAGCCACAGCACACCTGATAACTCTTGTTTTACAAAGGAGAGCACGGCCAAGTAGACTTGACAGTCTGCTACAATTATTTGTCTTTGTAGACGATCTATCATGGACAGAGTTGATTTTCGTCCATCAACCTGTATGGGATATAGAAACACAGAGCACAGAAAAATGTTAAAAAAGATAATACAGAACACTGGTTTAAACCTAACAAATTAAGAAATCCAAACTTAACTGCAAGTGGTAGTATTGCTACTAAATTAATGCAGCATTTTGAAGTGCCAAACTGTGCTAAAAGCTCTTTGATAGCTCAACAAGCTCCTAATTAATAAACATGGAAACCTTATGTATTTCCTATCAACTATTTTTCTTAAGATTCTGTGAATACTCAGAAGATATTTAAATTTCATATAATGATTACCAAATCATCAAACAAACAACTAAAAATGTTAGATAGGAAGAGTAAAGAAAGGGGTAAATGACAAGTGGCAGGGAAAATACAGTGTGTCTTAAGAGCAGAAAGTTAAGTATGTCAGGTTCAACACTTGATCAAGTAAACTAAATATTGCAGAGAAACGGCTTCTTTTTCTCCTGTAGGTCTGCTATGTCACAATAGGCAGGCCGCTCACTCAGCATTTCCATGCTACTGCTTTAACTAGTTCTCAATCTGCGTGCTTCATTTTTATTCTTCCTTCATTATTAAAAATGAAAAACCTAAAAAAGGAAGGAAAACTCCCTGGTGCTAGGCCTGGCACACAGCACTATGCAGCCTCATTCTCACAACTTCTGAACATTACGAAAGCATGTATGAAGTTAGCCTGAAGTAAGCCACAAGCTTTGTGGAATAATTTCAGTTGATCACTAATTTGAGGTTATGAAAAAGTGTTAAGAAAATAATTACCAATATCAACACAACCTGCTGCTTTAGAAGAGGAACCACCTGAGTATTTTATGATACTTAAGAAATCCAAGTAAAGTATTTGACCTGATTTCTAAATTTATCATTAATCTCAACTGCTCTTCAAGTATCAAAAATCATCTATTCAAAATACAAAGAGGACAGAAAGGAACTTTCCAGAAATATTTATCCAATATACAATTCCATATTTTACAAATAATGTTCTTACATTCTTTTTAATCTTATTCTTGATCGTTTCTATAACTCCAGCTTCTTCACTTTCACAAAGTTTCTCTGTAGCTTTTAAGTCATCACATGCCAGCTGCATTTTCTCTTCTTCAAATGTCATCATAGCATTCTACCAAAAAACAAACAGATCTGAACAATAACACTAACAATATTTTTATTTCTACAAAAGCTATTGGATAGTAAAAGTCTTCATGAGAACCTGATGACAAAACTTACTTTTTAAAAAAATGTATTAAGATACAGATCAGTAAACATACTTCTATACAGAAACACCAAACTAGAGATTTGAGAGTTCTTTACCAAAATTTCAAGAGAAATCAGATCATACTAAGCCCTAAACCTTGTCTTAACAAAGGCTCATATGCAGTCAAACTGAATGTGCTGTCACATTACATTAAGCGGAACAAAAACTCATATAAATTAATTTTCAATTATTGTTATGTGAGGCACAATTTGCATCTGTGCAGATATTGCTTTTATGTAATTGACTCACATAAATAACAGGCTTCCAAAGTCAATAACAAGTAACAGCTACTGCATTTTTCAAAATAATAACCACAATTCCTACATACGTAGGAAGAAAAAAAAACATCTGACTCCAACTACTGCTGAACCAATTTAGAACGAATTTCAGGACAAGTAACTTCTACTCTTGAGGCTTTCTTAAACAACAGTTCTGAATGACACAGGCATGCAAAGTGCTGCTGCTATATTTAGAACAGTAGCTAAGCAGGATATTTTCAAGATCGACTGATGCTGCACTCTGATGTTACACTGGTTCAGCACATCAGTTCAGATAAGCAAGCCTGAGAGATTCTCTCTCTCTCCCCATTCTCCTCTCCATTGACTTAAAAACAAGCATATGCCCCAGGAGGCCTCCTAACCAATGTATTTTTCCTTATTGCACAGTCTACAGACACTAAGGAGAATTCAAATTAATTTCACTTACAACTTATCTATTTCTGGCATATTATAATAAATTCTGTCTTTAAAAATATTACTATCATAGATAGTTTCTGGCGCAATCTAAGATTAAACAGCAAAGTCAGAATAAGGACAGTTTAAAAAACAAGATCTAAACATTTTCTAATACACCAGCTCAGTTTTTGCAGGAGATATTCTTATTTTTAATCCATTAAAAAAGGAAAAGCATTTAACAGACCCAACTTGTCCATTATGACTCTTTAGTCAGTCAGTATTCTGAGCTCTCATATATTCAAAAAGGAAGCAATGTGAATGAATCGAATTAAAAACTTTCACTGGGCAGTATGGATGGAGAAATTTTCAATAGCAAAAGCTATCAGGAAGATTGCATTTACAAGTATTATTTTAATGTACCTCTACTGCTCATTTAAGAGAGGTTTTTATTATGGCTCTTTTAATGGAACACATAAATATTTCATACATTTGAGCAGCTGGATCACAGAGCCTTTACTTTCTATTTAAACCCCATGAGTAAACAAGTTTTATATTACATAATGACTTGTTTTCTAGCTACATTTATTCTAAAACTTCGAAGAAAATAAGTCTCACAAAAAGAAACAAATTAGAATATCCATCACTATGAATACATGCATGCACATACAAACATTAACCACAAGAGCTATTTTCTCTCAGCTCCTGTCTACTCACCAAGAAACTGACAAAACTGGCTCCAAAGCTCATTAACGGGCTATGGTTTCTGCAAAGAAAATAAAATGTGGTTATTTTATTTCCACATATTTCCTAATGTACACATCAATACTGCATTTCTTGATTTTAACTTATACATCCGTAAGTAAATCTTGGGGTTTTTGTATCAAGTTACAAACAAATGTGTCATTCAGATATAAAGCTTTTGGCTTTCAGTTGCCATTGTAATTTTCACAATGACTTAAATATATCTTTAATTTTTTTTTTCAAGCATTAAGGCGTATATATTTTTAAGAGAAACCACTGCCATCAAAACACAGTGCAGGTAAAAAAAATTTAAGAAATGCAGAAAATTTTACAACTCCTCATTTTACTCTTATCTATTATCTATCACTACAGTTTTGACCTAGGAGACAAATGTCAACTGATTCTATTAAGAGGTTCACACTTTTCCCTGTTCCTATGAATTTAAGTAAATTTACCCAGATTTCAAATAAATGCATATTACACATAACATAACTTGTTGGAAATACGAAGTTCTTACAAGGCTTATGATTTTACAGCTGCTTTGTTTCAAGCCCAGAATACATACCTTACTACACTACATGGAACATTTTTAAGATGTTTCACCTATCCTGTTTGCAGGGATATTTGAAAAGGGATATTCGAAAACTGCTAGAATAACTGCTCTGCATTACATGGAGAGGCAGGAATCGGCTCCTTGCTGCAGGCGGCACTTCCAGCGCCAGCTCTCACGTCAGAGGGCAAGTGGCCACCTCATAACCCACTTTTCAGCCCACTAGACATGCGGGACCCACTTGGCTTCCTGTCTTATCAACCCTGCTCCAACAGCACGTAACCTCCACCAGACGTTTCAAAGTCACACCTACAGCACCATCAACATCTGATGGATCTAGAACTGCAGAAAAGTTGAGCACAAGGAATTTTTATGTTTATGCCCTTAAGTACAAAGCTACACTTACGTCATACTTTAAAGGAAGCTCAAAAACAAACGTTTTTGAGCTTTCTTAGATCTACAGAGAAAAAGCAGTTCTGGGGAGGCGAGCAGTTAAGCATCTCCAGATAATGAATCTTTCATACTGAAGGTCATTCAAAACAGAAAATTGTCAGAGAAAGACTATTTATCAGAGGGAATTGGAAGTACTCAACCACAACAGTCTTTGAATATAATCAGAAAAATAAAATTACATTACATAAGAAATTAGGTTTGCACTTCTCAATAAGATCCTTAGAACATACTTCTTGAATATTAAGTTTCCATCCACACTAACAATGTTACTTCGCTACTATGCATGGATCGAAAGAAATTATTTGAAATGGGATGACTAAAATTTGGGCATCTGAACACCTGTAAAAATTTACTTGTAAATCTGAAAAGCGTTACACTCTTAATAAAACTTTGCACAACAGGACCAATATTTTGAGGTGGTTTTTTCCCCCCTCTGAAACCTGGATAAGCAAATCAAATAAGCTTAGCAACATATGCATTTGGCTCTCAGAAGAAAGTAGCATCAAGGCATTTCTTAGGACTTGGCAAGAAAGAAGCAAGTCTTGTCAGCAAAACATAAATATAAATCTAATATTGTGGAACTACAGATTGAACAGTAACAGTGTTGCACTTGACTACTTTTAATTTCCTATGAATTTATAAAAAAGAACCTCTTGTTGTAAAAATAGTTACTGAAGCTTAAAAAAAATTAAATACATCAGCTTTAGAGGTAAACTGGTTCTCTACGGCAGGGGTGTCAAACTCATTTTCACTGGGGCCACATCAGCCTTGCAGTTGCCTTCAAAGGGCCAAATGTAATTTCAGGACTGTATAAATGTAACTGCAACTAAAGTTTGCAGTGAAACCACTAAAACGAAACTGAATATATATGCTGTTTCAGCAGCTCAAAACATATTCTAATTTGGGCATACTATTCATACATTTTTAAAAATGTGGTTTTCTTGTCTCTTCAGGACTTTAAGAACCTGTTCTTAAGTGTGCACATACATATGTGTGAAAGTTTCTACACTTAAATATACATTTTGAAAGCTTTTATATTTCTTTCTGGTAAATTTTAACACAATGTTGAAAAATGAGGCAGCTAGTTACAGCTGAGAACCAACTGTTCTTCCTAGACTACAAAAGCTAGTGAAACACTTACTGCAAGCAATCAAAATTCATCCAAGTATCTTTACGTACATTTGTTCTAGTAGAACTGAGAAGGTTTTTCCCCAAATAAGTATTTATCTTTTCAACTGATCTTTCAGAGCAGCTTCCTGCTTGTACTCTGACACTCACAGCTCACTTCATTTACAATTCATCCCCCATGATCAAAGATGAGATAACAAAAAACTCCAGAGCCGCAACACTCTATTCTGAAATTATCACTAGCTGTAATAGACGAGGTACAATTTTGCAGATCAGTTCTTTTTAATTTTCAGGCATACAATCTATAAAAAGCATTGGCATTGCAGCACATACGGGCTGTAGCACATAAGGACCCTGAAGCAAGAAAACATGATGTATAATATTATACTATGTCTGGGAGATGTTTCTGTTGAAACCCTGGAGTCTGGCAAACAAAATATAAAAACCTGACTGCAGGAGCTCCTCACCCAGAGTTTGGGTCATCAACAAACAAAATAAGGAACGTTTGTACCGCATTCCTGGCTAAGTCACTAAGTAGAGACTACAGTTACAGCTTAATGGAAGATCATTTGCTAAGGTAATTTCAGTGTTTAAAATTCATTTTAAACTACAACCTCATTTAGTGCCAGTCTTCATGAATATTATGTTGACTGATGAATTCTTCAAGAGCTTAGGGTTCTCTTTTCCTCGAGAGCTAAGAACAAAATTGCAATGGGACAGTACTGTCCCAGTAAAAAACAAGGCATAACTGTAGATGACAGTAAGTTTCTGAGAAAAGCACAATTCCATGAAAATAACCCTTGGCTCAAACTCCTTATATGCGATTTTACATCTTTTGACACATTCCAAAAAGATACAAGCAAATGAAGCAGCACTTGAGAAAATACTAACAGCAAACCAATGGCCATATTGATGTTGACAGGACTTAGGGAACTGAATACAAATGAACATTAAGACATCGTACTACCAAGGTTGTACTTTCTACTTCAAAGCAATAATCTCTATTAAGTAAAGAAAAATCTCAAGACTCTTAATTAGATAAAAGATGAAAAATAATTCAGTCTCCACACATAATTTGTAAAATACTGTTTGCACCTCACCTATCAAACTAGGACTCGGAATACATTGCTATAAGGAAGTGTGCTATTAACACCATTTCTACAAGATACCACAGTAAAAGGTTGTACATATTAAAAAAGTTGGTATGTATAACTAAACTTAAGTCCTATGCTTAAGAGCACTGAAGTAGACATTTCTTCCAGGTATATAAACCGGCCTTACAGGAGACATTGCTTCTCCCAATAAACCGTAATTCATCTCATTTCATGGCATATCTAAGATGTTAATTCACTTTCAGAAGAAAGGTGTTTGCCATGCCCATTTTCACACATGATGATAACATTCAGGAGTTCTAAGCCTTAGTTTAATAAGGCTGAGATAATACAGCCCAATTTTACCACAAAAAATAAATCAGAACTCAAGCACATGAAAAGAAAAAGCAATCACTTATCAGTATTTTCTTTTTTTGCTACACCCATTTCCATGATAGCATTTCACTTTCAAACACATCACCTTCTAAAGCTACTACAGCCTAGCTCAGGTTTAAATTTAAGTAATGTAAATAACCGCCAACATTTCCTCCCTACTTTTCTAGGCACTGCTACTTTAGTCATGGTCCACTAATAATGCCAGTCATCATACTGATAGTGATGCTCAAGTTGAAACAAAAAAAATTTTGTTTTCCTCTAAGGTGGAAAAGGAAAGTATAATGAAAAATTAAGAACTCATTTAAGTTCAGAGATAAATACAGAAGCAGCTACAAACAGAAAAATGTATTACCTACATAAAAAGATAAAGAATTTACTGCAAAAACATATAAATCCTTTGGTCATTGTTCCACCACAGATTATTCTAGACTATATTCTAAAAATTACTTGCGAGACTACAAAAGTAAGCCTGATCTTTATACAAGTACGCATCTCATCCAGCATTGGTATATGAAATAGATAAGGCAATGTAAGTGTCATGAAAACATCACACTACTAAGACACACATTAAGAACTGCAAACATCAGATCTAGGTTCAGTTTATATTTCATAATCAGGCCAAATTTGTTTAAATTGTTAAATGAGCTCTTAGCATGCACCTCTATATCCAACAGAAATACACAACCAAAACAGAAAATCAGGAATATAAAAATAATAGCTTTGTGTCCCTGTCCTGTCCAGTTTTTACTTGATTTGTTTTGTCCTTACACAATTTAACAGTGAATTGTCTTGCTTCAACTTCAGGCTGTTAAGTTTAGATGCACAAGAATATCAGGACACTGGGTATTACAAGAAGCATTTCAAATTGCACCTTTACTTTGAAAAGTAATTACAAAACTGAGAGACAAGCTAGTTATAACACATCAATTGATTTGTACTAACTGTCTGATTGCACACTGTTAATCCATAAGAATTATGGACTTTTGCAAAATCTTTTTCCACTGTAGGTTCAAATAAGCTGACCAAAATTACTTTTCAGGGCAAACTACAGCAGGTTAACTGATATCATATAACTTAATATCTACAAGCTTCTGAAGCATATTAAACCAAAAATATATCCACCGCCTCACATTAGCCTGAAATAATTTATTAGAAATAGCAGATCAAAGAATGGGTATACAAACATGAGTAAGAAGTCTTTACCATATCTGTATCTTTCAAAAAGTTAATTTCTCCAGTTTTAAAACAACATCATCTTACTATAACACCTCTTCTGTAATCTCCACCCAATCTGACTTCTGAATTATAAACTCAAATTTTTGTTTAACTTTCTGTCATCTTCCTATGGATTTCTTGCCATTAGATTTTGCTCCATAGGTGAAAGGGATCTCTCAACCTCCCTCTGTCCTTTTTACCACTTCTCTTGGTGACAACACCTGTCTCTGTCATGAGGGCCACAAAACTAAACATCACATTCAGTGTGATCATCTCTATGTACCCAGGTCTGGAAGATTTAAACTGTAAAACAACCAAAATTTTTCTAACCTATCCACATAACTGGAAAACTGATGCTCCTTTTATGTGCATCACTATTACTCTAATGTGCTCTGCCTGGCCTTGATAAATGAAATCTTACCTCACTAAGGTACACATTTAGTACATGTTTAGAATATTGCATCTAAAAATCGCTTCCCTCATGCATAACTCTCTATACATCCATCTAGCAGCTGCTCATCTGCTTATGGCTGCAATAAACAATAGCACACAGGGCTGCTAACAGAGCACTCATGACTTATTCTCACTCTGCCAATCAAGATGCCATCATTCTTCCCCCAGCTGACTCACGTCAGTTTGTACCCTGCTGTCCTTATCTTTAGGGAAGCTATCAAAATATCTACTAAATCACTTAATTTTTGTTCCTACAGTTCCTTTGCTAAGCTCCATAAACAAGAATTTCAACAGTGGTTAGATTGCCCTTATATGGGTCATAATCTACCTGCTGATCAATGCTGGCTTAATGTCACCTTGTCTCAACTTGCATTTGGCTTCAAAGTATTTTAAGCCTCTGTTTTAAATTCGTAATATTAGGTTCAAACACCTACCCACAATGGAATTCCTGGTCCATTACTGAAGTTTGGATGTCTGTTAATACATATCCTGTAACATATCATAACTTTAAAAATTTCAAGTTTTTAAAGTCAGCATACTAAGCTGTTCTTTCACTTCACCAACTTACAACTCTTCTCCACGTTCTGTTTTAGCCTAGCAGGTTGTACAGCATGTTTTCTTACACTGAATCCACTCCTTAAATCTTAACACATTTTGTCTTAGAATCACATTTCCTCTACATCACATTTCTTCTACATTATCTTCATTTTCTTGTTTGGAGATGATTTTATTATATACATTTTACTTATCCATCTTGCACGATTTCCCTTTTCACTGAGATGCAAGTTGAAAACTTTATCAAGCCTTCTCAGAAGTAAAAGTCATTCATGCAGAGAGTCAAACATTTCCCCGGTAAGAGAGAGAAGACTGCTGGATTTCTTATAAGATAATATTCCTGATCTTCGGCTTTATGTCGAGAGTCAGTATTCAGCTAAAAAAGCTCCTGATTTTATTTGACACTGCCTTCTGTCCTCTTAGCTGGAGGAAGTTTTGAAATAATTTTTGACTTGCAAATGCTCTTAAAAAGTGAATAATGGGGGGGAAATAAAAGGTCATCTTCTTCTTCCCTAATACATTTAGGAATCCAAGACAGAAGGAGAAAAGGAACACCACGATTACCGTTTTCTTGCTAGTGTCAGGGTGGTTCACCAAAACAATACAATCCCACAAGCTGATTGTGGGCTTTGTCTCCAATGTGACCGTCCTTGGTTCACCTCCACATCTCTTGTTGGTTTCACAGGTACTCAAAGTACGAGTTAGCACTGTGGGGACCTGACACAGCTACAAGCAATAAAGATAGTGGTGATGTCTGTGTCGGATTTATGAAAATATTATATCCATTGGTATTTGATTCATGTTCAGAAGGCTGTCACCACTAGCAGGGGGGAAGATCTGGACTTCTTAAAAAAAAAATAAACACATGAGAAAGCATGTGCAGATGTTGATGCAACTTGCATATGAGCTTACAAACCCTGATATCTTCCCTCAAGCATAATTTAAGACAAAACAAGTCACAAAACACACCTGACAAATCACTGTTTTACAGTGATAGTCAATGCAGTTCCAACTACATGTTATATCTGACATACAACAGATACATTCATTTGACTTACCAGGTTCTAAACAGATATATACAACTCTAAACACCAAAAGACAAAATATTATTCTCCCATGCCCAACACAGGAATGATGGTTCTACAGCCAATGACTTTAAAGTATCACCACTCTTCAAAGCCAAGACTTTACTGTTGCCGTGACACATATGAAACAGAGCTGCAATTTCCACCCTGGTTTCCTCAAGGACTCCATTATGACCAGCTTTCAAATATAACCGATATTGGGTGCAGCCAGCTTTCTAGAAGATGCAAAAATGCAGAACAGCAAAGAAAGAAACAGATCCAGCCTGCTTTGGAATGACAACTGTCCCTAGGCTCATCAGGGATGTCTACTGTCCCATTAAGATAGCAGCACTGATTTGAATTAATTTTTCACAACATCCTTGAGGTAGCAAATGAAGGAAAAATATAAATAATGAAAAGCAGAAGCAAACCAAATAGTTTATAGGAAACAGTTTTAACTGGTTTAAATGACATGGTAAATAAAACCTAAGTTTTGCTGAATAAGTGAGTTTCCAAATAGTCTTGTGGGTTCTTGAACAGTTTCCATAAGAAAAAAAACAAAATTTCACTCCTCCCTTCACTTCTAGGATTCAACTGGTAACCGTCAAGCTTCTGAAACAGAACTATACTACCTGCATAGGCAGCAGTCTAAAATTAACACTTTCTGTAAGAAAAGTCACTTGAAATACAGATAACACACACTCTTTTCAAGTTCAAAATGCTGCATTTCATCAATATTTGAGCTGTAATGCTGCAAATTAAAAACATTCATATTAAATCATGGAGAGCTCCCATAAGCTGCTCATTTGGCTCACCAGTCCCATTTAGGATGGGTTCTATTTTTCATAATTTCAAACATACACCAACAAAAGTATACTCATTTAAGGCCGCATGCAAAGGAACATCTAATAGCATTACTTGTAGTCCTTGTAGGAAGAACACATCCAAGACAAGTATAAAACAAAAAACCGCTGTGCAAACAAAAAGTGGACCTCGCTGCATGTGTTTCGAAAATCTGAATTTATAGGAAGTTGAACATACTTTGCTTTATTTTCTCTCCCACATGTAATGTGAAGTTTCCACATACAGGTAAACTGCAATTCAATAATGGTCTACTATTTCACAGCAAGAAGAATCCTGCTACAAATTTTGGCATGAGGTAGACATTTTCACAGTCATTTACAAACTAAGACAGCAATTATCAATTTATGAATCATAAACCCACTTATTCTAACAAAGAAATTCCTATTTACTCCTTGCAGTTAGTGTTTAAAGGCTAAGATCAAACTGTACGCTGAACTTAAAGGCACTTCTTCATAAAAATCAAACAAAGAAAATCCTGCACCTGGAAAAACAGTAAGTTTCTGCATTTAAGAAATCTTTAGGAATAAACCACCTAGATAACCAAGGGAACAATTTGCAGAAGATATCATTATTAATGCTTTCAAGGGAGGATTAAACTGCATTTTTGAAATAGGAATCCTAACAATTTTACTCCCTAGCATTACTAACTATACAATATAATAAGCATCACATCTTTAGAATTCCTAGACTACTTCCAGATTCACACTAATGAGAGAACGCAATAGCACAACACACCAAAAAGTAGAGGAAACTTCATCAAGTGCTCCTTAACTGGCACCTTAGAAAAAAATACACACAACACAAAACCAAACAACCAAAACCAACAGGTTCCTTAGACATCTGAACAAGCAACAGCTCCCACAGACTCAATAAATAAGTAACTCATAGGGTGCAACTTCATATGAATGTGAACTGCATGTTATGCATGAGAGTGTTGGGACCTTACCTTTCACCTGCAATATTCCAGCTGGTTCTACACAATATTGTATATGTAACATAGTAGTGTATACTGGAGACAGAATGACATGTTTACTATTAGACCCTGGCAAGTACACAGTGAAGTTATTCTTTCATTATTAATAGAGGCAGTTTTCTTAATTTGTCTCACTCCCCCCATTCTACTTCCAAACATCCTTTTTGTAAATAAGATTCAGGTACACCACCACTAGGAAGTATTATTTTAAGTCAAAGTCTTTTTTAATCATACAAACAGCAGTATAGTGCTTATTAATTATTTAGGATGTATGTGCAATTAGAGCAGCTCGAGCTTGTGTGGAATGCATTAGTCCTCAGACAAAAAACAAGGACAGGTACAGGCAATCTTTACGACTGACTTACACAGCTGTGATAATGTCATTCTTACCAGATGACTACTTGAGGTAGAAACCTAGACACGATGTATGTAGGGATTATGAAGATAATCTTGCAGCCTGAAGATGATCACAGTAGCATTCAAGACCCTTTTGTCGGCATCCCTTTTGCCGGCTGAGGCCAGCATCAGATCACACAGGAGCATCGGAGCGAAACCCCCCAGGGCATAAGCGCCTTTAGGCACTCGCGTGCGTTCATTCACTCCCGCCAGCGAAGCGTAACCCACGTTCCCGCGGGACCCGCCGACCCCTGCCCAACCCTCCCCACCCTCCCACAGGCCGGCGGGCACCGTCCTCAGCAACACGCCGCCCGCCGCGCCGTCCTGCAGCCCCGCCGAGACCCCGCCGAGCGGGTCCGCAACCTCGCACCCACGGCCACGAGAGCGAACCACGCGTGTCCCATCCCCACCAGAGCGCAGGCTGAGGCGGCAACCGGCGGCACCACCACTTCCCGCTCCGAGGGGCCGGGCAGGGCGAGGCTGCCAGCGAAAAGCCCCCCACGGCCCAGGGCAGGGGACCATGAGCGCCTCACGGCCCCGCCGCGCTGGGGAGACCGCCTGAGGAGAGAACGGGGCCGCCGCGGCCGCGCAGGTGGGTGACGGGGACAGGTGCGCGGAGGCCGGGCCGTGGGCGGAGGGGGCGCCCGGGGCCGCGCTGGGGGAAGGCGCCCGGGGAGCGGCCGGTGGAGGGGCGGTCGGGGCTGCCCACCTGTATTTCTTGAAGAGCTGGTCGGACTCGCGGAAGCCGTTGTTGAGCAGCATGTTGATGCCGGCCAGCGCCAGCTCCGCGTCCTCGATGGGCAGCGGCGCGTCCCCGTCCTCCCGCCGCGGCGGCGGCTGCTCCGAGCCGGCCATGACGATAAGGAGGCAGCGGGACCCAGCCGGCTCTCCCCTACCTACCTGCCCACTCACCTATCTATCTGTCTGTCTGCCCGCCACCCCTTCCCGGGCGGCTCGGTGCTGCCTCTGCGTGCACAGAGGCAAGATCCGGGAGAGCCCAGTGCGGGCAGAGGCGGGAACGCGCTGCCCGCCGCCGGGCTGTGCTCCCCCCGCGCTGCGACGACGCGGGGGCCGCCTCGCGCCCGCAAGCCCTCCAAAAGCAGCGGCGGCCGCCCCGCTCCCCAGCGCGCAGGCGCCGAGAGGGTCGCGCATGCGCGGGAGCGGCCGCCGGCGAGGGGCCGGAGTGAGTAACGTCTGTGAGGCGGTTAACGCCGTGCTCTGATGGCTGCGGGGTTGGTGCTTGTGCCGCCCCGCGGAGCTTTCAGCCGCCCTTGCTTGTCCTCTGCCCCGAGGCCGCCGACCGCCCGAGACCGGGGAATCACAGAACGTTGGGGATTGGAAGTGATCTCGAAAGATCATCCAGTCCAATCCCCCTGCTGGAGCAGGAACACCTAGATGAGGTTACACAGGAAGGTGTCCAGGCGGGTTTCGAATGTTTCTAGAGAAGGAGACTCCACAACCTCCTTGGGCAGCCTGTTCCAGTGCTCTGTCACCCTCACTGAGAAGAAGTTTCTTCTCGTATTTAAGTGGAACCTCCATGTGTTCCAGTTTGTACCCACTGCGCACGGCGGGCCCGGTGGGAGGGAGGCGGGCGCTGATGCCCGGCTGGGTGGGATCTGTGTGCGGCGCTTGTTTTGTCTCCTGTCAGGTTTTTTTCCCCCTCGGTGTCCCCTCCCGCACACCTCTGCTCGGGGGGGCGCAGCTGCTGGCCGCCTTCCCGCCAGGCGGGCTCTCCGCAGGCCTGGGGCTTCTCGCCAAACCCACTGGGGTTTTCCTCGGGTGGGCTGCGGGAGCTGGGGCCACAGCCAGGCCGTGGGTGTGAAGTGATGAAGCCCTCCTGTGATAACGCAGCTTTCTCTTATCATGGTTGTGGGTTTTTTTTTTGTTTTGTTTGTTTGGTTTGGTTTTTTGGTTTGTGTTTTTTGTGTGTGTGTGTGGTTTTTGTTGTTGGTTTTGTTTTTTTAAGAGATTTTAGTCAGTAGCCGAGGTCATTAGCCCAGAGGATGAAGTTCCTCATTTGTACAATGGTGACCACCACCAAGTGCAAGTCTGGGAAACTGTGGGGTTTCTAGCAGCAGTGTGAACTTGCCTGTGAAGCTGGCACCAAAAAATAAGCATTTTGCAAGGTTCAGATGCAAGCTAGTCTGGCAGGTGTTTCCTGATGCAGGAGGGGTCAGAAAGTATACTTGCATATACCCATTCCAACCCAAAATGGCCAAGTACCTGGACACTGAAAATACACCCACAATGGTTTCATTCTGCTTTGCAGTAAGAGACCTTTTTTGCTGGACATAAATTTAAGTGAAGACAAAGGCTATTACCTACAACTTGGTCTTGCTTCCTGTCAGATAGGACCATGCTACAGCTGCTCTTGTGAAAATTTAAGGATCAGACTTCACCCCATTGCTAGCATACAGAAGAATGGGACCATGCTCTACTTTGAGTAGCAACCCCTCTTCCCTGTCAAGGAAAACATCTGTTTTCCTGTGAATCAAATAGCAATATCTCTGTACATGCCTTATGGGATTCGCTCCTACCGCCTCAGGAAATACTCTGTACCAAAAACCTCTTGAGACAATGCTTTTTGAAAGGCAGGGATTGTCTAATGCCAGGAGGCTTCTGAAATCTGTCAGGTGTGAATCAGGTCACTTGCCTGATTCCCAGCCACTCTGTCTTACTGAGCAGAGCTGGGTACTCAGAGGGATGTTTAGAAGAGAACATGCCTTCTGTTACAGTACACATCTCCAAAACAGCATGATCTACACAGCCTAGAAATCTTCAAGGGCTTGTTGGAAGTCAGCACAGCATGAATGGGGAATGACATGTTCTGCCATGTATTCACAGGTTATTTGTGAAATTTGGACTCTAGAAATTCAAGCAGCCTTGCTAAAAGGAAGTTACAGTTTGCAGTTTCACCACCTTTGTTCTCTGTTTCAGGTGTGTGCAAGACACTGCATTCCAGATGAAAAAAGAAAAAAAAAAACAACTTCTGTGAGGTTATCTCTAATGAAGGATTCTGTGGGCAGAGGTTCAAGGTGGAGTGGTTTGTAATATCCTTTCCCTTAGTCATATGTAATCGATTTGATCAAGAAGCAATGAATCTTCTTATGAATTCCCTGATAACTTGTTACAGAGAAGGCTAACTCCCACCTCCGAGTAACATTTCTGAGGAGCAGTGAAGAGCCAAGTCCTTTGTGAAACACCTACTCCATTTCTCTGAAACTAGACTGCTATTTCCTAGCCCCTATGTTTGAATGATAGTGTAGCAGGGCTGTGTTCTCTCTGCAGGTTTTTGGCCCCGTGCACAAAGAGCTAGAATTCTTGGGGATCTTCTTTCTGACACTGCATTGCTTCAGACATTGCTCAGGGCTGGCACTGACAGTCTGACTTCTGTAACAAATGCTTTTATAACTATCCAGTAGCTAGATATTAATTTTGAAACTTGAGATGTGAATAGCTAAATCAACTCTCTGGAAACACGGCTATAAATCTATGGAAAAAATTGGCAGAATGAAACTGCGTTTCAACTGCTCCAGTAGAGAAGCAACGCATTTAAACCCCAGCGATGAAACAGTATTACGTCTGCAGTTTGACTTCAACAGCTGAGTAGCAGCAGTTTTATGGTCCTTTTGTTGTGAACTGCACTGGAACTGCATTTTCCTGCAGAACTGGATTGGAAATCAGCAGGGCTGTAAGTCTCCCTGCCTACCCTGTAACAGCAGATGAGGTCTTGTGGTGGGTTACAGTTAGGTTGATTCACACGGAGGATGTGGTACCGCTGATTCAGCCTGCTAAAAATGGCCATGGAAGTGAGGAAACCACAGTGAACAGAGCTACATGGATGACTTGTACTTGGTAATCAAAGCTTGTATTTGCCTACCAACATTCTAAATGTCTTTCTTGTTTTTGTTTTTAATTTCTGGTAGCATACTATCATCAGTACGATAGGCACTAAACAGTCTATAATTTCAGCAGAGGCCAGTGAGTGGCCAGCTTTCCACTTGCCCCACGCTTGCCGCAGTGCAGTATTGAATAGCCCATGCCACCGTGGCTTATGTTACCTCTTTTTTATGAAAAGAGATTGAGACAACTGGTTTGTAATTACTGAAGGACAATAAAGTTACTGATGGTGAGAAAGAATTGTACTTTGAATAAATTAACTGGCCTAAAATATGCAAGACCTTGACTCTGGTTTCCCAGAAGTTGTTAGATAGGTAAAAGGCAAAGTGGCTAAATATTCACAACCTAAGAGACACAGAACTGTGGTGTTTTATAGTCCCTTTGCAGGACACTGCTGTCGTAGGTCAAGATAGCTTGTGCCTTTGGCTACTCAATTGCTCTTTCCTTTGATGAGCTTTCCAAGTTTCTGCCCCGTTTGTGCTTCTGACAGGGAGAAGTCCTGCAAGTCATCATCTTCACATACTGGTCCGTGAGTCAAAAATTGTTTTTCACTGGTGTTTTTCCTCTGTAAATCTAGTTGGAATTTAGCCCTGCTATAAAATCCATGAGCTACAGAGAATGGCAAAATTTCAAGTATCAGGGAATCTAACCCCTTGCTTCTGTCTCAGAGTGCCCTAAATCTGATTTTACTGGGTTTCCTTTTACCTATCTTATTCCAAAACTCTACCTCTATCCTGGAACACCTCAATAAGCCTGGTACAATTTACACTTTTTAGGATGGAGATAAAATTTCAGCAGTGGATTTAGAATATTTGATCATCAGCAATTAAGTTGGAGTCACTGCTTGTTTACATAGAAGAAAAATCCTTCAGAATTTAATTACCTTTTTTCTTCTGTGCTTTGGAAAGTATGACTGTGTCTGAAGTGTTGAAAATACAAGTTAAAATCATAAAGACATCTCCCACATTTTTTCAATCTCAGACACAAACCTGCAGAATCCACTCCTCTAATTTTGAATTCCTTTTGAAGATTTGCTGTTCTAGTTAAATAGTATCAGATGCAGTCCCACTGTTGATTATGAAGGGGTGTTACAATCCAGGGTATACCCATCTTTTCCACACCAGCTGCCAAAGGGGTCTTATCTATGTCAATGACTGTCAATAATGGCTAGTGAATACAAAATTGTGAATATCTTCCCTTTTTTAATATATTGTTTTTGTTAAGAAAAAAGTTACTGAGTTCACAATTACATTTATAAGGAAATGTACTTTTTAAGGACCTAAAGCCATGTGTTCTTAGGCTTTGTGCCTCATGCTGTACCTCTGAGTTTTGCAACAATTAAGGGCCCTGCTTACTGTGTCTTATCACTGAAATATTTATGAGTGGTGAGCTAGGCATCTGTTATCATCATGCATTTTCCATACAGCGCAGCAACTATGCAATACTACAAAGCCAAGCTAATCTTCAGAGCTGGCTCTCCACATTTTCCTTTTAATATGCATTGTCATATTAAGGGCTAAACCCCACCTAAGAACACACATGAAGTGACTATTAAAATGACTTGTCCATTCTGTCAATAGACAAGGAGCATGCATAAGTATCCTGGTAAAACAAAACAGGCTTAGTGACCCTCTTCATCCATCATATTCCAAGGATATTGGAGTTGAGTCCTTTGGCCCTTTCCTCTAAATAAAGTGCATTACAGTAATAACAATTAGAAGAATAAGCTCTGTTTGTTGCAGTGGACTTTATTCCAGAATAAGCTGCTCCTTCCTCTCACAAGCTTTCTGGTTTCCCTGCCTATTTTTTGCAGGAAGCCTTTTGTGTATGGAGAGCTATCAGATGGAAGGTAACTGACCTCTCAATCCCAGTCTCTTGAGCACTCATTCGTGGCTGCTCTCATCTAGTCTGTAATAGGAGCTGTGCTGTGGCATTTCTGCACAGAGAAATCACAGAGGTGGCTGAGTCAGAGCAGGTGAAGTTCTTGGAAAGTCAAAAAGGAAAGGTGAGACAGAGCAAGCCAGACCAATTTCATATTTGGGTTTTTTTTTTCATGTTTTCATTGTATTTGACAATGTTTATTTTTAGCCACACTTCGTGTTGCTCTGGACCCAATATATAATCAGTCATATAATGGGAAAAATTCCTGTAGAGTCACAGAGAGTTATTTTTACTGAAGCATATGAAGGTGTGTAATTTTTGCTAAATAAAGGATGCTAAATGACAGAGCTTTTTAGTGTTGGGTTTTTTTGTTCCCAGAATGTGCTAATAGCCAAACATACACACACAGTTCCAGAGAAAACAAAGGAATACAGAAGTACTGAATACTAGCAGCTGTTCAGGCAGCAGCCACATGCTGGCCTGCTTTATAAAAATTAATTGGAAAAGCTTCCACACTAAATAATCATCCTACTTGAATTTTTAAGAGCCAGTTTAAAATATTTTTACTTTCAAAGGAATGACTTCCTACAGAGTTCAGATCTACATTTGGTTGTAAAAATACTTGCCCCGTATTGCCAGAGAGCATGTAATGTAAAGGCCAAAGTGATTGTTAGAAATCCACCAGTTTTAGCACAGTCCTTTCTGGAGAGTCAGAATAAATTCATCTTTATCTAAATGTCATTAAAATCTTTTCAGTATGGAGATTCTGCAAAATAATTTTCCCTCTTCTTGCTCCAGTGACCAGTGAAAACAATTGATTGCATCTTTGTTACAGAAGCAGGGGGAGCAAACAGATGAGCTTGACAGTTTTGTGTATGCAGGGTGAAGTAGGATGTCTTACCCAAATTGGAAAACATAAACATTATTTGTCCCATACAATACCCCTGTTTCTACATTATGGAATCTTGATTGGGGCCTTATTGGTCTTTCACTTAATCTTTCACTTTTTAGAACAAATAAGAGCTTGCTCACTTTGACCTTTCGCAAGCAGGCCATAAATTTTAATACCATAATAATTTTTGCTGATCTGCTTTGGAGTTTTCCTGCATTTTTCAATGGTGCATGAAGTAATTTGACAGACCAGATGCATTTGTGAAGGATTTTTCTCTATATATTCTTCTATACGCATGTACATGTATCTCACTATAGGTATAGCATTCACCAACCAATTGTTTGCCCAGTTACTGAGGATATGCCTTTGTACTTTCAAGCCTATGTTAAAAAATGAGTAGTCAGCAAGGCCATAGATGACCTTTGGCAAACATATCAGCCTTAATGAGCACTCTTTGTGTTAGTGCTCCCCCTCAATCCTTGTAATGTAAAATAATCAAAAATCCTTGTAAAACATATTTTGAAATGTTTGGACTGTAATAAACATAATATCTTGCTAAGGCTTATTTTCCTTTCACTAGTTTAGCAGTAAATATTTTCTCACAGGTGTCAAGCAGCTTGATGCATAATGCGATTTGAAATGAGATTATTTAAAGATTACTTGTCAGCAACATTTGTACTTTTGTACTTCCATTTGGGACTTCTGGCATTATAATGTGTTTTATATTTAGTATCTTAACATTTTTCACTAGCTTATTCCTCAGTTCTTCACTACAGAAATAGAATGGCCTCTATTGGGCTAGAGAGGTTTTATTTTGGCCATGTTAGACATCATGTTTGTTTTTCAGATTTGAAATCTGTGCCTCTTGCCCCTCTTCTTTTTCCTAGCCTGAGAGCAGGGAATATTTTGCTAAAAATTCTAGGGGCAAAAAAACTCAGTAGACTGCACTGAGAACATTTTTTTTGTGACACAAGTTTATGTAGACAGAGTGTCCCGGTAATCGTCTAGAGGAGACTGGGCAAGGCTGCATGACCCAGCTTTATACTCATCTCTTTGAAAGGTATTCATAACTGCAATGACCAGTAGTTGAGGTAAACAGAAAGGAAGGCATGAAGGAAAGAGCTGGTGGGCTTATGGTTGGGTACTGAAGGCAGCCAAGAGCTCAGTTTGAGAGGCAGAGGGAGGTTATGAAGCAGCCTTGGCTGAGCTGTGAATCTCCTTTCCCTGGTATTAGAAAAACTGCCAACACTAGATTCTCGTGCAGATGTCTCTTTTTTCCTCTTTTCACATTTTCTTGTTGCCCTAGGCTTGGAGACAGGAGTACCACTTCAAGGCCTAAGCAAGCATCGCCAACTGATAGTCGTATGTCACTCAAATATGAGGCAGCCTTGACTTACCTGTGTCTTTCAGCCAGCCACTTAAATTCTCCATGCATTGGTTCTCATACCTAGGGATGCGGGTGTAATGCTCAATAATTTTATGCATTAATGTTAATGGCTATGCTGCGTTAAGGCGTTCGGTAGTCTACAACTGCCGCAAACTAGAGCATCTTGACTTTCTGTCACTGGAATAGACCACAAAGAATATGTTCATTTGAGCAGCTCTGTCAGCAGTGGATATGCCTACAAAGATGGTGAGCTGCTTCCCTTGCATATGTTCTGTGTTAGCTACTGATATCTTTGTCCTTGATGATTTCAGTCCCTTATGTTTTGGGAGTTTAATCATATCTTCTGGAACATAGTGCTCTGTTCTTTACAAAACTCTTCTCCAAGGCTTGCACACATAGATGGGGCAACTGGCTTTTAAAAGAAGCAGTATGATTTGCAGCATATATCATAAGACAGAAAAAAGCCTAAAAAAACATATTGAGAGACAGATGCTACCCCAGATATCAAAGTTTTTATTTCTGGATACTAGCTTTTAATCTGTGAAACCTATACTTTGGTCTGAACACTTTTGCTGCTCACTCAGGAAAATAACTAGAGGTACCATTTAAAGAACCATTTAATTTTCGAGAAAAGTGATAATGTCTATTTGTATAAACCTAAAGTAAAGGATAATCTTCTATTAAGGGTGTGTTCAGGCAGTATGTATATTTATTTACACTCAGGTTACAGCATTATCTAGAGGTAACAGCTGAACAGAGCTGTGCTTAAATAATCCTCAGTCTTTTCTTCTTTGCCTTAATTTGGTTTTCTACAATCATAGACATTAGCTTATGTGAATGGACTGACAGTTTATATGAATGATTATTCACATTTTGATGTATAAAACTATAAAGCAGACATTCAAAATACACATTTGTAATTTGGTGATATTATTTTCTGTATCTGACATTTAAATTAAAAGAGAATTTAAGAGAGTGGAAGATGATACTTGACCAGCTAGATTTTGAATTGACAGTTCCAGAATGAAATTAAGCAAAACCAGGAATGTACGTGTTATCTCCTGGTACTTAATGAAATAAGCAGCATCTTGTTGACTGAGATTGCTATTCTCTAAAATAAGTGACTTCTCTTTTGCTTACCATTAGGTTTCCCCATTCTTCCACTTCTGAAAATTTAGGCACTTTCTTTGGAATACGTACTCTGTTTGAATTGGTTTATAAAATGTTCCTATTTGGGCACCTGTTAATCAAGATATGTGAACTGGGAAACACTCTTAAGAATTAAAGATTCCTCCAAATAGTGACTACCAGAATCAGTTCCCACTATGGGAAGTAGCAGCATTTGCTCTGCAAGTGAAACGCTGCATTGCAGATAAAGGGAGATGGCAAAGTCAGGATTCTCTGTGCATATAATGGTAACCACAGGAGTGACTTACAAATCTTAATATGCAACAAGACTTTTACTAAAGTAATAACAGAATAACAATTTTAATAACCCTCCTCTTTTTTTAAAGCGTATTTCGATTCTGAAAGTACTCCTGCCCATAAACAGCACAGTGCATTTTAAAACCACGTATTGGGTGACTTATTCTTTACTGACTCACTATTTATTGTTCTACCAAGAGCATTTTGTGAGGCTGGGAGCTACGTACCAGGCAAGCATCTTAAATTGAGTTGTGTAATTTTAGCCCTTATGAGTTATGCACAGCAATAACCAGGATAATACAGTGAGAAAAGCTATGCTTTTACTGCAGGCCATTTTTCAGAGTTTCTCTTCCAGACATAGTGCAAAGAGAAATCATCTTTTATTTTCTCAGTGCACTTTCCCATTTTTCATTCCATTAACATTTTTCTCAAATGCTTTTTTCTACTGCAGTTCATCCAGCAAGCGTTCCTCTCTTTTTCCTTCCATTCTTTTCATTTTAATAGCTCTTGCACTTACCTATTTTTAGAGGGGTTGTAAGTACACAAGCACACATAAATACACATTCTATCTCACATCTCTTTATTTGGTATGCCTTTCACTTGGGATGCAGCCTACGTTCTCTTCTTAGGTTCTCAAGTTTTAGATCATACAAAGCACAGAAAAAAATAGTTCACACATGTTAGTTTCCTTGGTGTAAGGTAGAAACTAAGAAGAGATATATGAGGCCACCAATATGTCCAGCTCATCACAAAAGCAGTGAGTTCAATAAAGATGTCTTCCAGTGGTAGCACCAAGACTGAAAGAAGGTGAAGAAATGCTGGCAAATCCAGTGTCATAGGGCCAAGCACTGTCTTAACATCATGATGAGTCACAGCATCATCATAATGTAGATGCCAGGAGCTAACCACGCTACTTTTGGGTAACTCAATACTGAAAAGGATGAGTGACAAAATCATTTATAATGACAAAATTTCACTGTCTTTGGAAGCAGGAGATAATTCCTTCTGGCTTGTTCCTTTTTTCACTGAGGCCTGCTGACAACACTTGCACAATACTATTTCTATAGCTAGGTTGTAAGGCAGTCTAATTATTCCTTAAGACTAAAGTGTAATCAAGCCCTGCATCCATCTTCAGGGAATTCATTCAGTGGGTTTCCTGCTAGGAGCTGGGTTGGCTGCCGCCAAGTCCTCTTATTGTATATGTTTAAGATGGTGTGTGGGTGTGTTTTTGTTTGGGGATAACTAATCCCCCACTGTTGACTATAGGAGAGCCTAGAGTAGATAGCCAATTTTTGTACATCTGAAGTTGTGAGATGAGTAAGCATACAACTCTGCAACTGCTGTGAGTCTTATTGAAGCTGGGTAGGTGTTATACAGCAAGTACCAACGCTACTGGCCAGTTTCATATGCACACATCTGCCTAGCCATTCTATTTGCTTGAAATCAAGTAGGTCCACATATTTTTGAACTCTTTGTGGATACCAAATGAAAAATAATGAGTGTATCTACTCCAACAGTAAAAGTCTTAACATTTTTGTCTGGATTTGGTGGTGGAATGTGCTTCTATAAGCACAGCTATGCCTGAAATGCAGATGCATGTGACAGTGTTCCAGTGCTTGTTGGTGCCAGCCAGACTTGTTTCATGCACTGATGTTACAGGACATTCACGAAAAACCTGCATTAGCATCCCACATTGAAATGCGGGAGACTTCATTTTACCTATATGAAAAGCAAACTTTTATTTCCAAACAGATCTCTGGGCCATAATAAGTTTCTGAAAGCTGCAGCTATATTTTCAAATGACTACACCTTTTAATAAGGAGTCAAATGGAAAAGACGAGAGACAATGGGTACAAGTTACTCCTGGGGAGATTCCAATTGGACACAAGAGGGAAATTTTCCACAGTGAGAATAATCAGCCATTGGAATAATCTCCCCAGGGAAGTGGTGGATTCCCCAGTGTTGGACACTTTAAAGCTTCAGCTGGACAAGGTGCTGGGCCATCTTGTCTAGATTGTGCTTTTGCCAAGAAAAGTTGGACCAAATGATCCTTGTGGTCCCTTCCAACCTGGTACTCTATGATTGTATGACACTTGGTGCAAATGCTTTCTCCAATTTGTGTGAATTTGTTGTAGCCAGGAATGCCTACATACTATTGATACACACAAGCAAATCCAATGGAAATGTTGCAAATTATGGCCAAGAACATTACTACTCTGAGTGTACCTGCTTCAGCAGATGAGTTGGACTAGATGATCTCCTGAGGTCCCTTCCAACCCTAACCATTCTGTGATTCAAACACGCACAGGAATTACACAGCTATAAGACTCTTACCCCAGCAAAAGCTTTGATCAAGCAGCTCAGTTATACAATGAGCAAATGCAAAGTACTACATGGAATAATTACTGTTGTCCAGATTGTGAAGACATTCCATTGGGTCTAATCCCTGCTCGAGGCATGACGGCCCCTTTGGTCACGCTTTAGCCATTTTTTCTCCAACTTGCACCTGCCCTTGCTGAAGAATAGAATCATAGAACTGTTAGGGTTGGAAGGGACCTTCAAAGGTCATCTAGTCCAACCCCCCCTGCAATGAACAGGGACATCTTCAACTAGATCAGGTTGCTCAGAGTCCCCTGCGGCCTGGCCTTGAATGTTTCCAGGGATGGGGCATCTACCACCTCTCTGGGCAACCTGGGCCAGTGTTTCACCATCCTCATTGTATAAAAGTTCTTCCACATGTTTAGTCTGAACCTACATTCTTCTAGTTTAAAACTATTGCCCCTTGTCCTGTCATAACAGCCCATGCTAAAATGTCTGTTCCTTTTAAGTACTGAAAGGCCACAATAAGATCTCCCTGGAGCCTTCTCTTCTCCAGGCTGAACAACCCCAGCTCTCTCAGCCTGTCCTCACAGGAGAGGTGTTCCAGCCCTCTGATCATTTTTGTGGCCTCCTCTGCCCCCTCTCCAATAAGTCCATGTCTTTCCTGTACTGAGGGCTCTAGAACTGGATGCAGAACTGCAGGTGGGGTCTCACCAGAGCAGAGTAGAGGAGCAGAATCACCTCCCTTGACCTGCTGGCCACACTTCTTCTGATGCAGCCCAAGATATGATTGACCTTCTGGGCTGCAAGTGCACATTGCACATTGTCCAATCTTTTATCCACCAGTATCCCCAAGTCCTTCTCTGCAGGGCTGCTCTCAATCCCTTCATCTCCCAGCCTGTATTGGTACCCAGGGTGGCCCTGATCCAGGTGCAGGACCTTGTACTTGGCCTTGTTCAACTTCATAAGTTCACATGGTCCCACTTCTCAAGCTCGTCCATGTCTCACTGGATGGCATCCCATCTCTCAGGTGTGTCAGCTGCAGCACTCAGCTTGATGTCGTCTGCAAACTTGCTGAGAGTGCACTCAGTCCCATTGTCTATGTCATTGACGAGGATCTTAAGCAGTACTGATCCCAGAATGGGCCCCTGAGGGACACCACTGGTTACCGGTGTCCATCCAGACATTGTGCCATTGACTGCTGCTCTCTGGATGTGACCATCCAGACAGTTCCTCATCTACTGAACAGTCCAGCCATCAAATCCATACCTCTCCAGTGTTGTGGGAGACCATGTCAAAGGCTTTATAGAAGTCCAGACAGACAACATCCATAGTCCTTCCTTTGTCCATTGATGTCATTACTCCATCATAGAAGGTCACTATGTTGGTCAGGAAGGACTTGCCCTTGGTGAAGCCACGCTGGCTGTCTCAAATCACCTCCCTAGCCAGTCCTATTACTACACTCTGTTTTAGCATCCAGACAAATTAAAAGAGACGATGCCAGAGGTTGAAATTTAGGAACATGCAATGCAGTCTTTGGTTCTGACCAAACTAGAAATTTGTTGTGCTTTGTAAATGATTCTAAACCATGTCTTTTGGTTGTGGCTCTGAGTAAATTTCTGTTTTACCTGTCTAGTAAATTTCTGTTTTACCTGACTCTGTTACAGGAGAAAGAAGGACACCTATCCTAGGCAAAAAAATGCTACCTATGGCTTCACTGCCAGGGGACTCTCTACAACTGAAAAGACAGGTGTAGGATATATGTATTTATTTGACATGATAAGATTTTATAACATGCCCTTCATAGGCCTCGGGTGGAAACTGTAGGGCAAACATAAACTTCTTTATAGCTGCAGGGAGTAGACAAGCCAGTATTTACCTTGGGCAATTGCAAAGAGGCAAGGGGCAGCCATAGAAAACACCAGCAGTCAGGAACGATTCTCAGAGCTCAGTTTCCTTAGATGTGAGAGGAGGAACCAGGAATGAAACCTCCTTATAGCCCCAGCTAAGCTGGGATGCAGACACAGGTGTTTGGATTTGGGTCACTTGCATCATGTCTTATGCAGAAAGCAGTTACTACTACAAATAGATATATCAGAGGCAGTTCATCCTAGTCAACGTTATATTGAAGGGTTCAAGCTCAGCTGCACAACTGTCTTCACAAACAAAGAGGAGGCCAGCGCTCTGCACGTCTCAGAGATGCAGGCGTTAGGGGTCCCCCTGAGGTGAACAGAAGACTGGGCAGGCAGGGGTGTGGAAAGCTGTCTTATGAGTAATTGCATGCTATATGCATGCAAATTTGCTTTGCTCACTAGAGTCCAGATGTTCCCTTCCATTATACTATAATAAGTACAGAGAACAAAAGAAAAAGGGTTAGAGAGTAAAATAAAAGGGGTCAGGAGTGGCAGCTTTGTGCTGTTTTCCTTCCTGTTGGATGCAAAGCCTGGCCTACCGGTTTTCTGAACTCCCCAATGCAAAGATCTGTGAGGAGCCCTGTACTGCTGAGGCCCCAGAGGAAGTCAGGACAATGGAGGAGTTTGCCTCGGTTGATGAAGACGGGGTTAGGGAGCAATTAGGCAATCTGGACATCCATAAATCCATGGGTCCAGATGGGATGCACCCGCGGGTGCTGAGGGAACTGGCTGAAGTCATTGCTGGACCACTCTCCATCATCTTTGCCAAGTCTTGGGAAATGGGAGAGGTGCCTGAGGATTGGAGGAAAACAAATGTTACTTCAGTCTTCAAAAAGGGCAAGAAGGAGAACCCGGGTAACTATAGACTGGTCAGCCTCACCTCCATCCCTGGGAAACTGATGGAATGACTTATCCTTGGTGCCATCTCAAGGCATAACAAGAATAAGAGGGTCATTAGGGGCAGTCAACATGGCTTCACCAAGGGGAAGTCATGTTTGACCAACCTCCTCACCTTTTATGAGAACATAACGAGGTGGATAGATGATGGCAGAGTGGTGGATGTGTTCTACCTTGACTTCAGTAAAGCATTTGACGCAGTCTCCCATAGCATCATTACAGCTAGACTGAGGAACTGCAGTCTGGACGATCGAGTAGTGAGGTGGACTGTGAACTGGCTGAAGGAAAGAAGCCAGAGAGTCATGGTCAATAGGGCAGAGTCTAGTTGGAGGCCTGTATCTAGTGGAGTGCCTCAGGGGTCAGTACTGGCGCCTGTATTATTCAATATATTCATCAATGGTTTGGATGAGGGAATAGAGTGTACTATCAGCAAGTTTGCTGATGACACCGATTTGGGAGGAGTGGCTGACACACCAGAAGGCTGTGCTGCCATCCAGAGACCTGGACAGGCTGGAGAGTTGGGCAGGGAAAAAATTAATGAAATATAACAAGGGCAAGTGTAGAGTCTTGTATCTGGGCAGGAACAACCCCAGGTTCCAGTATAAAATGGGGAATGACCTATTAGAGAGCAGCATAGGGGAAAGGGACCTGGGGGTCCTGGTGGACAGCAGGATGACCATGAGCCAGCACTGTGCCCTTGTGGCCAGGAAGGCCAATGGCATCCTGGGGTGTATTAGAAGGGGGGTGGTTAGTAGGTCGAGAGACGTTCTCCTCCTCTACTCTGCCCTGGTGAGACCACATCTGGAATATTGTGTCCAGTTCTGGGCCCCTCAGTTCAAGAAGGACAGGGAACTGCTGGAGGGAGTCCAGCACAGGGCAACAAAGATGGAGTGGAGCATCTCCCTTATGAGGAAAGGCTGAGGGAGCTGGTGCTCTTTAGCTTGGAGGAGACTGAGGGGTCACCTCAATAATGTTTACAGATATATAAAGGGTGAGTGTCATGAGGATGGAGCCAGGCTCTTCTCGGCAACAACCAACAGTAGTCTTTCTTTCTATCTGTCCTCTAGGCTTACATCTGTTCCTTAGGTAACTTATTATACTGATTTAAAAATACAGTATTTTTTCACAGAACATTAATTTAAACATTCTTTAACTTTGTAGCAAAGTGCTTTTCATAAGATTGATACATTGTGTTCCCAACATCTAAAAACAAGTGGCTACATAAACAAGACTAGATCCTTTTCTTCTGTCAGCCCAAATCAGGGAACAATAGAGCTGTGTTGATTTGTACTAATCATGCACCTGGCCTTTGTTCAATGGCATTCAGTGTCTTTTTGGAAGATTTAACCTATTAATTCCTTTTTAATTAAATAACAATGATGATCATTAGTGGTTTTGTGGTGTCTGTTTTGAATTAAATTTGTTCTGAGTATATACGTCATGTTGATTTGTTTTATCTTTTGTGATAAATGCAATATATTCAATGACCACATGCCCTCTTAAGTGGCTCAGCAGAGGGAACATTTCCTTTCTTTAGCATAGCAACATCAAGTTATAAAAATCTGACTGAATACAACTTATCAGTTCAAAATTTGGTCCTACTCTTGTGTATGCAGGGATAATGAAATTCCCAGAAGGGTTTTCTTTTCTTTAAGCCTGGTAAAGGCCTAGTGGGCTGACTGCAGGTGCTTCTGATTCTGAGCAGCATGGGAAGGGCTGAGCCCAAGCGGGCTTTTTGGGCATCGAGGCCAAGGGATCACAGTTGGTAGTTTGAGATCAGCCCTCTGTGCTGACGCTCCCCAGCCAGAACGGTTTATCTATACAGTCCATCTATACACTTATCTACACAGTCTACACATCTATACACTTATCTATACAGTTATCTATACACTTTCACTCCTATGGCTGATGCAAATACCCTTTACGTTTGTGGAAAGTTTTCTTTGCATAAAAAAAAAAAAGAGTTATATTAGGTTTTTTGGTGACTGTGTCTCACACTGTATTACATCACAGATTTTATCTGCTATAACAATTCTCTATAAACCTTGGCAATATCTTAGAATACATTTTTTATACTCTGTACATAAGATTTTCTGCATGTTTTAATGAGGTGTGCGAGCCAAAGTCCTCTGAAGTGATTAGACCTTTCCACTCAGCCACTGAACTTTGGGTCATGTCTGTGTTTCCTTGAAGAGTTGCCAAGAGCACCTTTAGCTTCTTTACTACTTAGGTTACTGTCCCCAGGGGTGTGTCATTACCTTTGACTTAACTGAGTACAGTGAAGGGGGAGTTAGAACTTCATTACTGATTTGACACACCTTGTTCTTAGGTAAATTTGATTAGTTGAAATCCTTGCCTTAGCCAAAGGAACTGGCATCCAGGTGCATTTCTGACTCTCTCTGTTTGTAGCATCCAGACAGTAATTCTGATCAGAAACTAATCAGAAGTATCTAGAATTAAGATTTAAGGCAGTTGCTGTTACCTAACAATATAAATCCTCTATTAAGTAGTATCTCATGCTGATAGATCCTGGCTCATTATGTTACTAACACACTGAATTAAAACTGTGTCTGCAAGAGCTGGACACAGAGCCATTTATTTCTGCATCCTTTAAAATTGTTTTCTTCATTATGACTTCAGGCTTCAAAAAACAGATCTGAACCATTCTTTCTGGATTGAAATTCTGACAGCATTCTTTCATATTAACTTAAAAATTACTGACATTCCTATGAATGTAATTATTCATTCTTACCAGTGCACAGTCCTCCTGTGACAGGAATCTTAGGCATAGGCTCCTGTACAATAGAGAAATCTGCTGCTGTTCCCAGTTTAAATATAACTGAACAGAGACAAAAGATCTTGATGCCAACTATTTGTCTTTTTATTGTGTGTAAAAATGCAGCAGTGCTCAATCTTTATCAACGAGCAGGTGACATCTTAACAAAGAAACCGCATCTCATGGAACAGATCACGTATGCTTCACATTTGGAACGACCTGTAGGATACTTTGCACCTCAGCCAATTACCGTGTAAGACAGCAGAATGTTTAAAAAAATCTTACGTATTTTGAATGCTGTGAGCTGCAAACCAGGAGACACGGTATGATGTGAACAACAGGTCATAGTTTGGTTTCGTTGCTATAGAGGAGCTCCAAAATTAACAGAGAGAACATAAAGACGCGGGCTATTTTGCTTGCAATTCTTTATGCTCAGAGGATGCTTCATTGCAGCTCTGGCAATGACCAGCCTCTTGCAGTTTTGAGATGTCTGGGCCAGCTGCACAAAGGAGGTTTATGCTTATGCCTTGCAGTCTTAATGCCTTCAGTGAAGCTGTAACATTCTGTTATGGCACTATCCCCTTGAACGTAAAGTAGTTGCTTTTGCCAGGAACATCCATTTAATGTATTTTTAGAAAATACAGACAGATTTACAGGAGACTGGACCTTTGTGCCCTAAATTTCCTTACATCATTAGAGAAAGATGCAGAAGGTTTTGAGTTTGGGGTTTTGTTTGCTTGTGTGTGTGTGTGTGTGTGTCTTTTTTTGGTTTTGTTTTGTTATTTTTTTAAATGAGGAAACCACAAATTCAATGGTAAGAGGCAAAAAGCATGGCAAGAGTGCATTACAAAGCCATAATGCATTCATAGCATTTTCAGTAAGACCGCATTTTCCAGGCTATTTTATGAGGGGCAGAAAAGAAGCAGAGGGGAGAAAAAAAAACCTAATTCAGAGGACCCCAAAAGGGGCAAAGCTACTAGCAGGAGGGAGAGCTAAAAATGAAATGGCTCACAGGTGACTCCAAAGAAATGGTTACAAAACTGGAGAAAATTAACTCACCCAATTCATTTCGCTGCTGACAGAGGGAAAGGTCAGTGGCTCCGTGTTTTACATGAAAGCTCCACAGTAACAAAAGCACAGACCTTTGAGCTCAGATACGGGAAGACTGTTAAAAAGTTTTACTTGGAAGCTTCTGTTACTGGAAGCATATGTTACAGTATCATTTATAAGCAGTGAAAATTAAAAAAGTTTTCTTTGAATATATATGCTTTTGTCTACAGTGAATGTATATTTCTTTCTAGAGTGCCCTTTGATGCGTTTCGTTTTATTTGCCTGCAGTTCTCACTGTCAGGCTTCCAAACTGTCAGGTCCCATTAATCTGGCTGTGGTTTGTAGTTATGATAAATGGGAACTCACAGACCTTAGCGTAGGCCACCTCAGATAACATGATCCTATTAAATCTAATCCAAATTAACTAGAGAAAAACCCTTTGCCCTTGTAACTTATATGGATGAGAGAGAGATTTGACGCTGGCAATAACAACGTGGTTTATTCTAGAGAGAAATTCTCTCCTCCTTATGCAATTGATTTGTGATTCAGGGGAGCCATTATAGCAATCTAAATACACTGTTAAAGAGTGTGGGTTTTAAGCCATGTACTCTCAGTGTATTGAACACCGTATTTGATCCATTTTCATTAAACTTTTCAAAACTTTCCTCAGAAGCTGGAATTTCAAGAGGTACAAACCATATAGCAAAATTTTGCCAGCAGACATTAACATATGCATTTGTTTGGTTACCCTTTTTAATTTTAAGGTGAATGCAAGCTACAATACCTTTGTACCCTTGAACACCGCAGGGAGTAATAATGCAGGCTTAGAAAGGATGACTGAAGTTGAGAGTTTTTACCATTGAAAATATTAGTATTACTTAAAGGCTTGAATAGCAAATAGTAAAGATGACTAGAGAATTAAAAATTACAGGGAAAGCATCTCCCGGGAGAGCTATTTACTTTTGTTCTAACACGGAAATTGGTAGATACAGGGGAACCACCTGAAATGCTGTAGCCAATTATTATGTATGTATGTATTATTATGTAAATAATCCATGGAAGTTACTGTCAAATGGCAACACTTGGATGATGAAAGCCTTGGAAATACTACTTATAACAGGAAAAAAAAAAATGACATGATGTTTATCCAAGGCTCACATTGCTATTTATTCTCATAACATTTCATCTTACTACAAGATTGGGTCGCTTCTGGTCTGCTATAAAATGTATTGGGGGAACACCCGCTACCTGAAAAGAAGGAATCTTTACAACTAAAATTATGTCTGTAATTCATTACTTGAAAGTCTTGAAAATTCAGGCTCTTCTTTTCCAGAAGATGCTTCCCACATGAAAAAAAATCAGAATATTCTAAGCACAAAACAGATAATGCATGAAATACAGTTCAGTGTCCATGTGGATTTCTTCAATAATAAGAGTTCTGTATCAGACTAATCTAAACAGAACAACTTTCCTCATGTAAAGATTATCCACTGGTTCTTCAGGATGGAAAAGCTGTTTACTGTTTTTCAGCCTGATATAGATTTATCTACGTTAAACTACAAAGCCTGAAACTCTAGCTGGCTTTTATCAGTTGTGCCAGCAATGTGTGACAGCCTGACTCTGTGGAAACAATACAACTGAAGAATGGGTGGGAGGGGAAAACAACCACCAAGAACCTTAAAACTGAAGAGACTTTTCTATTTCTTTCTTTTTTTTTCTTTATTTATTTTTTTAAAGGAATTAGGAATTTATTGGAATTAATACTTACTGATCATTATAACTTGTATTTACTCAAGTCTTCATACATTTTTCATTTCTTCTTGTCAGCATTAAAACTACTTCTGATAAAATAAAATCGGAAGGGAATTGGCTCCAGGTTGTGATGCAAAAAATCTTTGCCGTGTTGGCTTTTACTGAGGAAGGGGGAAGGAAGAAGGGAAGGGCTTTTCTTTGTGACCAGGGAAAATCTGCTTCAGAGCACAATTGAGTGAGCATTAGATATGAAAGGTTACTAGAGAATTACTTGATGAAGTTTAATTGTTCTTCCTTTCTCCTTATGGAAATTTTCAGTGCCAACTAAGGCTGGTAAGTCAATCGAGTATTTCCACAGTTTGGGTCACCCGAATATTTGACAATCTACTTCGCAAGTAGGTTTTACATGTAGAAAGGATTCAGTTGTTGCTGTCCAAACAGATGATTTCCAAAGGCCACCATCTCCAGGGTGATGGCTGTTTCTGTCCCACGTGACAGGCAGTGGTACAGGAGAAGCTGTTTCTGCAGAGCATCTCCAGAGGGAGGGCTCCACCATTCCCATCCTCTGCTCCTGCAGAGGCCTCAACCTCGGCACGCTTTCACCTCATCCCATTCCCTCCATAACCAGCTCTACACCTAAGAAACCTCTACACAGAAATAGATTTACCTCTAACAGAATTGCCATAAAAGAAAAAGCAACACAATATTTGGTGTGAAGGACTTCCTGATGCTTTTGCCACCCTACAAAGCTGCAGAAATTTGATAAGGGATTAAGGACCAAAGGCATTTGAGCTATTGGTCTGGTGTCTTCTGCTATTAATCCAGCTGAAACCTCCATCTGAGCAGACTCAGGACACGCTGCTGCACCTTCGGCAGGAAGACAGTAGAAGGCAGGAGGAAAATGCTGAGTTAGGTGAGAAGGAGGGTTTGTTTGCATCACTGCCTAAAACCAGCCTTAGAAAATGTTTTAATTTTGCAAAACAGGGTTGGCATAAGGGAAGTGAAAAAAACCCAATAACTATCAAAATGCTGCTTCTGAATAATAATGGAAGAAGAAACCATATCAAGTCTATTCAGTCCAGCCCTGTATTCAGAAGAATAAAGCAAACTGTGCCCTCCACCATGGGTCACAATCACATACAAAGTAAACATTTAAATGTCAAAGAAAAGAGTTTTGCTGGTTTGGTCCTGTAATTCATGCCACATAACTGTAACAGGTGCAACTGCAGTTCCTAATATAACATGTCTTAATTTAGTCAGAAAAAAAAAGAAGCCTATGGAGGAGACTTTCTGGCTCTGAAGATTATATGGAATATTACACTTTGAGGTTTTTATATAACCAAATTCTAATAAGCAGAGATTATGGACTCCTGCTCATTCAGGCAGATCAGCTTATTAAAACTACATAAATATTTGCATAAAGCAAGCAGGATTTACCAGCCTGTAAAAAGCACATAAAAGAAACATCATGTTCAAATAACCAAACAAGAAAATGAATGGTTTACAGAACATACTGCATTTATTTGGCCTCAGAATTCCTAGCATTGTAACAAACTCCCAAAATTTCACTCCTTAAAGTGCTTCAAACTCCATTTATATTATTATTACTTTTAACATTAATGTACATTTCCGTATAAACATCAATCCAAAGAGATCTCTATTTTTATAGAATTCTTTATATTAGTGGATCAAATTTGCTCTCAAGATCACCAGCATTAAGGCAGATTTCCAGAATCAAGACACTGGAGCTACTCAAGTCTATGCTGTTGTTGATGAGAGCAGAACTTGACCCAGTCAGGTATATACAGTTCTATTTTCTGCATATATTTCAAAAGGCACAACGGATTACCTTGGAAATCAATAACATTTAAAAGGGAGTTTATCAAAACAAATACTTTCAATTCGCTTTGGCACAGTCCACATCCAGAGGATGTATTTGCTCACCAGCTGTCCCGAATAACAAGCGTGATGACAGTGACACGGTGATCAGCAAAAGGGGAACCCACATTGTGTGACTTCAGCCAGTACTTCAGCAGCCCCAGCCTGATGTGTGTACAGGTACCATAACAGCAAAGTTACTTTGCTGGGCACCCATGCAAACTCACAACACCATGAACCTCTGAAATTCTCCTGGTGGAGACATGTTTGTCGTTGATGTTAATATTCCGAAGACAGCCAACAAATGGGTCTTTAACCGGAAGCCACGCCGTGTCCAAATTTGCTAAAACAAAACAAAACAACACAAACAAGATAGAAAGATCAAATTAATATAATGAGAGTGATTTTAAAGAACATTAAGTACTGCAAGGCTTTAAAAAGAGGGGGAATGACATTGAAATACATGCATGAATGGGATTTTGGTTTTGAAAGTAAAAAAGCTACATAGATACATGAAAAAATAGGCAGCAATAATATTACCTGGAATTTTGCCAAAGTAGAGTGGCTGATGTATACGTCTAGGAGGAAGGGGTGGAAGTCCAGTTGTATAGTTACGCTGTGGACCCACCTCTAGCTGCAACATGTTCTCCTTCTGAGAGACTGCAAAGAAGCAGGTAAATGAGTAGTCTTTCTCAACCCTATTAAAGAATCAACTAGGTATGGCATTACTTTTAAATAGCATCTGTCTTGAAATTTAACTCACAGGAATATTAGATTTTATTTGAATTCAAAGTCAGATTGACACATCTCATCTAAGTACTCTGGTTCTAAATACAGCCCCAAGCCTCCCTCTTACGTAAAGGCTTGAATTAACACAAGACACTTTGTTCTAAAGAGTATTCTCAGAATAAACAGAAGTGAAATTATTAATAAAAACCTAGAGCTGCAGCATTCTTTGCTCACCATCCTTTTGAAGTTTCAGAAGAACTGTTAAGATACAACGTACCTGCGATAGTATGCCACTGTCCGTTAGACAGAGGTCGCTTAGGTGTGACTGATGTCTGGAATTCTCCAGCACCGCTATTTCCAGCAGCAATGACCTGTACCAAAGTTATCTTTTAAGTTACTGTGACAAAGAAAAGCGCAACAGAAAAAATATAGTACTTTACGTAATTTACTGAACTTGTGATGGCTGCATTTCACCTAATAGTTTCACAAGTTGCAGTCATTGTATACATATTATCCTCTCCAAGAGGAAAGTAAATTTCCTCAGTAGAATCCCAGGAGAGGATATTTGACAAATTTTACAATCCTAAGTATATACCTTTGTCTCTCCCTCTCCATCTTACCAAATTGTGTTAATTCTTTTGACATAAGCTCTCTGAGACAAAGTCTTTCCTACTAGGCCTTCTTTTCCTTTCTCAAAGCAGCCTTCTACATGCTCGGCATCTCCTGAGAGAATCTCTGCAGCACATTTCTCTGGCCTTTCACGCAACTTTGGACTACTCATAATTCACTCATGTACCTTGCAACCTGGCTATTGATGGTGACATTTTGAACAAGCACCTGCTTGTGCTTTCTCACATCTTGCTTCTCATTCCTTGCAAGTGCATCGTTTTATTTTCAAAGCTTTCCTTTCAAACTTTTTTTCTGGTGTGATAGTTACAACAAACTTGGTAAAGGTCAGGTAACTGATATGCTGAGGCCACCTCCTATCAGGCTGATGGATGGTGTCCCACTGACCTTTCATTTCTTCCTGTTGCATCCTGTCCACGCTGACAGCCAGCATGAATCTAAGTTACTGCTGAAAAAAGTGGTCAGTCTTGCCCTTAAGGAGTCCTCAGCTGTTGATGCCCCTGCTAGTTGTGCTAATTGTGCCAGCTGTATCTTGAACCAGATCAGTGATCTGGGGGAAACTAGCTGATGACAAAAAGATAAACAATAAAAAGAAGTTCCCTAATCTGCGAAGAGAAGAGCAAAGCTGAGCTTTCTGAAGTTAGGTAGACTCATGCTGGTTTAAACTGTGCCATGAGACAGCAGGTTGTGCGGAGCACTGACATCTTTCTAGTTGATGTCCCTCCAGCAGCAACCACAATAGTTTTGTAGTCCAAGACTCACATTCTGAAGCTGTGACATTATGAAAAAGCAACACTGACAATAATCACCACCATGACACAACTAGAGGAGAATATGCTAACATGAAGAAAGACTGCTTGTGTTGTATAATCGACATGGTTATAGAGCTGCATCAGTACAGCCATATAATGACTGAAGAAGGAGTAGGAATATGCTTCAGAGTTCTATAGAATCATAGAAGCATTTTGATTGGAAGAGACCCTCAGGATCATCGAGTCCAACCACAACCTAACTCTAGCACTAAACCATGTCCCTAAGAACCTCGTCTAAATGCCTTTTAAACACCTCCAGGGGTGGTGACTCCACCACTTCCCTGGGCAGCCTGTTCCAATGCCTGACAACGCTTTATAGGCAGAATTTTTTCCTAATATCCAATCTAAACTTCCCTTGGGGTAACTTGAGGCCGTTTCTTCTCATCCTATCACTTGCTGTAGCCCCCCCATGGATTTTTGCAAAGGCCCAGAAGCCTGAGAAAACTGAGACTGTGCTCTATTGCTGACCACTCTGAAGAAAGCACATGCAAGTTAGTGTGCACACAATGGAAGCTGCTAACGTAGGCAGAGAGACAGGTTAAATATATGATTTTCCATGTGATGGTTTTAAATAACTCTGAGGAAATTGTTCAGTGTTGTACCTATAGACAAATGTAATATGTAAGTTCAGAGTTCAAGGTCAGAATTCCCCTGCTAAATGAGGGCAATGCAGCTGAAATGGAAACAGTGTGTACTTACCTTTCCTCTTTTCATGTAAATAGTCAAGTAGTTGTCTTGCTTGCTTCCAGCATGGAGGAGTATACCTGTTGAGCTCCTTGGTCGAATAGTAAATACAATCCTAAAATCCAAGCCCAGCAGCAAATTACCTGTGGAGAACAAAACAGTGGGTAGAGGAGTAGTCACAGGAGGAGATAATTGGAAAACCACATTAAAAATAAATGAAAAAATCCTTACGCATGCACACACACACATTTAAGACATAATTCCATATACTATAATCTCTACACATCTTACCAATGGTGATATATCCTCCTTCATTAAAGAAATAAATCCCCCTCTCTGCAGGAGCATCCAGACATGGAAGTACACCATTTTTTTGCTGAGGTGCATTCAAGACTTGTCCATTCATCTTAAAATTCCTCAGGCAACCCTTGAAACTGTTCATTGGTATGTTCTGGAAGCACATTTCAAAACATTAACACTAAAGCACGATGGCATTTTTTTAGTAAGAATACCCATTAGTTCTTATGTATTGTTGGACTGCAGAAAAACAAGTGGCACTCAAGGCACCTAAAACCCATCTCTGACGCAGTGAAAATGTATTTCAAAGTTTAGAAAAGAACTTAAAATATGAAAGTAACAGTTGATTTTGAGTTAATATAATTCCTGCTTGCAAAGCAGATACTTCCCAATGATGTGTCAAAAAGACAACACAAGTTGTGAAATGCCAAGCACACCCTTCTTAAGAGGCTGTTTATTTAAATCTGATTTTATAAAAGGCCCAGCATCATTAGTTGTCCAGTTTTTAAATTAATTGGAACCAACATATTTCCAATTAAAATCCAGTTCTACATTAATAATTCTTTAATGAGAAGGATTCCTTTGCTTCTCTACAGATTATTGCTTATGCCACTGAGGCAAATATTCTGTGGGAAGAGGATGTGCCTGGAATTACAAATGTGACTTTTTTATTTTCTATTTTTTAAAGAACAGAAATGAAAACTGTACACAGCTGTCATCAGTGTCTCACCAACACACATGGAAAATATTGATTCAGCTGAGATGTCTATTAACATGTGAGGGAAAAAGGTCTGTAATGAACAATGGGAAACAGCACTCACAGATGGTTCTCAGTCAGTGCTTGGAAATACCCCCCGAATCTTTTCAACATGGAAATCCTACGTATTAACACTTTCACATGTAATTAGTGCAGCATGAGGACTGTGTGTGGGTGGATGTGTCTATTATTTACCTGTCTTTTCAGTGACGGCAGCCCTCCCACGTAGACTGGCGACTTAATGCTGATGGCAGAATTTGTTGCTAATCTCCCATGCTGGGCCCTTAGACCATCAACAACAAGGCGGACGTTCTTCCCATCTGTGCCAAAGACCACCTTTGCAGGGCGCAAACATAACAGAATGAGAAACCCCCAAAGCCAGTGAAAACCTCTGGAGATACTTTTCTTTAACTTAAACACCATGTTGTTGAAATATTTAAACTCAAAAGAACATGCTGGGACCAGCAGTTTCTGTAACCTCTCTCGTAAGACAGACCTGCCAAACACATGAAATTTGGGGCACAGCAATTAACTTCAGATTACCAAAATAAAATTTCTAATAGCTTAAAAATTCAATAGGCTTTGCCTGCTGAATGCTAGTTGTGGTTTCACCACAGTTCCTGTGCCATACTACTTACAGTGTGCCATTGCCCATCGTTATATTTAGTACTGGTTTTGATTTTGATTTGTCTTCCTCCAGAGCCAAGTGAAAAGACAAAACGTCCTTTTGAAATGTGGAGAGCCATGTAAGAGTCTTCAGACCTTTCCTCCATGAAAACTATTAATCCTCTTGATGATCGAGTCCGCACATCTGCAGAAAAATGTAACCTGTAGGGGAAAGTAAGCATTTGAAATATGGGTCTGTTTTATTAGTTGTTGTAGTCTTTATGTTCTCCAGAAAAATGCCACTGAAACTCCATTTGTGAAAATGCAGAATAGCTTTTGGGTGGAATCACACTGGTTTGCATTGCCTGTATTTCTGAATGTGAACGAAAGTTGACATACTCAGGCTTAGGATTTGGCATCAATATGCACTGTAATTTCTACCACATCCAAGTCAGTCTACTCAGTCTGGCTAAATGTTAGCAAAGAAAAAAAATGCCAAACCTTTAGACCCACTCTTCTGTTATGCCCCAGGATATAAGCAAGAAGAAAATCCTGGCTCTTGGCACGCAAAGATTCAAGCAGCTTTGACAACTCAAGTATTACAAGGAGAACAGAGAACATTTGTGTTACCTATCTGTAGATGCTGGTGGAGAAAACACGTAGGATAAGAAACTGTTGGGGGTGTTTCCAAGGAGATAAGCTTCACTGCTGACATTTAACTGAGTTGGTAAATTGTGGTTTTGCTGGTTTGGCAAATTAGCGGCTTTCAGATAATCAAGGTAGTTTTCATTCTTTCCCTGTAAGACAGAATTGAAACATTTACTGTGCGTGAACATGAAAAAAAACCCCAAAACATTTCAATCTACACATTTAGGTGTTCCCACCTGAGACGGACAACAGCCTTCTCTAAATGACAGAAAAGCTGTTGTCATTCTGGACAGGTATGGGTTTAGAATGGAACTTCAACACAAAAAGAACCTGCTTTGGGTGTGAGACGGAAGGAAAATAACATTTGAATCTCAGTTCTACAAACCATGGCTGTGCAGGCAAAGCTTTGGCATCAATATAGAGAGAAGATGACAGTAAAAATAAGCATACCTTGAGCATCTTAAACATGAGAGGATTCTTAAATTCCTTCAGCAACATCGGTTGGAGGTTCTCGTATTTGTGGCAAGCTCCAAGGGATACGCCAGTCTTTGCAGTATAATTAATGAGATTTTGAACCTCAGGGAGCTGACCTGTCCTGGAGTGATGAAAGCAGTAAGCGCTGTGACGTAAAATTCCTTTTCTTAAACCTAAACAACAACATACTGTAAAACTGTGTTCTGTACAAAATAGATTTCCCAGTGACCTGATGTTAAACTACCAATTCTTATTTTTCGATGAGAAATGTAGGTTTAGTGCTGTAAAAAGTATTCCTATTTGTCCTGCTTCTGCCCATTTCTTTTTGGCTGTGGAAATAATTGATGTTTTGTTCTCATCTTTTCTAAAGAAAGTATTTTTTGCTAAAAATTATCTGTTGAAAAACACTCACAAACAAATATTGCCATTGAAAAAGGGGGAAAAAATGACAGCAGCCTTTATAGAATAAGATTGCTGGATCGGACTACAAAACTTTGCTGGCTGATTGTGCATAACCAGTGGCAGATCAAGAAAAAATGGCAACATCAGATTCTGCTAACTCTGTAATTCACTCTCTCCTTAAATAAGATGTTATGAGATTTGTCAAGGGGCAAAGCCCACCACAACTTAATATGTAGCTTTGGTATTACAGGCAAATTATCAGAAAGACTGTCAAAACCAATTTCTTGTGTGTATAAAGAATAATATTAAGTAATATTGTCGTTTTGTAAATTGTACCCAGCATCTCTAATCAGTACATTACAGAACACTTTGCAACTAGAAAAAGCAATGAATCTCCTTGCCCGTGTTTTTCTTATGAGGAGAGTGGTAGAGTTGAGAGCAGAACCTGAACTTCTTCTGTTCCAGTCCAGTTCTCCATTCACTCGATCAGACTAGCTACTATATTAATTCTCCATCTACTTTGGTACTAAAAGCAATTTTCAAATTTGTCTTCTAATTGGGAGGTTAATATACAAATTATTTCATTGTCTTGCAGTGCTTTAAATGAAGATATAATTTGAGCAAACTGATCAACTGAAATGTGTCCTTGCCCATGGCAGGGGGTTGGACTAGATGATCTTTAAAGGTCCCTTCCAACTCAAACCATTCTGTGATTCTATGATAAATCAAAATATACTATTTATTTTTTTTTTTTTTTTTTGTAAATTCTACACATGTATAAATGTTCACCAAAGCTTAGCTAAAACAAAGCCTCACTGGGAAATTACTTTTGACTCAAGAAATGCTTTAAAGAATATATTTATGCCTAATTTATCTCCCAAATTTCAGCTGTAAGGTGTCTCTAATAACTGGATAAACATGTGAAAAAAGACAACATAAATCAGACACCCGATTTCTGTACATACGCTCTCATTTATTCATGTATCTGGTTTGGTTCTGTCAGTAAGCTTTGCTCCCTGTGCAGCTATAATGATATAATCCAGCATATCTTTTTGGATGCCTTGTTGGGACACTTCCAATTTGCTATGTTGAGTTCATTCTTTGATTTAAAGACTACTAAACAAGTATGAATCAGACCAAAATTCCATTAAATCTGAACAGCAGATTTAATTACAACTTGATACCATGTATAATCAGCCTGAATAAAAGAATATTTGGGAGCAGCGAAGTTATGCACTCATGAAGGCTTCCCACATGCAGAAGAATAGCAATTTAGCAAAAAGTTATTTTAGTGTGATTAAAGGAGGACAACAGACCAAAATGCATGAAACAGAACTCTTTCTAGGCCAAATACCTTTTTATAAAGATGTTTGAGATGCAACCTTCAAAACTATCTCCACCAAATTTTATAGGTTCAACTAATGGCCGTGCTCTTTGAGAGTCAACTGATTTTAATGCAGATTCATCATCAACCAGCAGATGTACTCTGAAACAGAGTGAATAAAAATAAACATGTAATCTAAAAAATTGTTATGAGCCTAAATGAAACATATATATAAAAAGAACCATTTGACAGATGTGTTTGCTTGTTACATTGTAATTATGCTAGAGCTTAATGAGCTACTGGGATTTTTTTCAGTACGTGCTCACTGACTGCTATGAAACTGCTCTGCTTTTTAGTAGTAGATGTTGAGCAATTGTTGAAGCTGGTACTTCAGTCCTACAGTGAGATCCTGCTCCAACTGAAATTGACGATAAAGCTCACAACTATGGGACAGGATTTCATCCTTTGTGTCAAAATGGTGCACTTGACATGTTAGCAACTGCTAGTAGAGATAATATTAAGTTATAATTACCTGCAGTTATAGCCAGTCATTCAGAACTTGCCCCTTTAACTAACACTTATGTCACTTTATGTGTTCCACAGAAATCAATTTGATTTAGGAGCTTTTCAGTAAACTGTCTCTTCTGGTATGTACATAACAGATCATTATGGAAAAAACAGCCACAATATTAACTTCTTTCCTGGGCCTTTCGCCACCGATGTTACAGTGCCATGTGTAAATGTTATGGGAAGAGGAAGAGTTCCAGAGCTCCAGCCTGACAAACAACCAAAACTCACACAGTCTATAAAAGACACGCACAGTGGTGTACAGCTGAAACATCACAGGTACTGACATGCACATTCATAGATCAAAAATCTCCTTTTGCTTCATTATTTCATTATCCTGTAAATTTTAGCCATTTTTACACATCCATTTTTAGCTGTCTACCCAAAGAACAAGTCACACAAAATTTTAATCTTCTTTCTCCAACCACAACATCAAAGAACCAGATGAAGAACTGGACTCACCTGTTGTCTGTTTTGATTACTGTCACATAATGCAGTGACCCATCTTCGTAGTTCTTTTTCAGTTCAATTTCCATCTCTCCCATCTTTGCAGTTACAATGCCAGGTCTCAGAAAGATGGTAAGAATATTAGGCTGTAAAAGAATCCCACAAAATGATCAGTTGAATGCAAGCACCTTTAGTTCTCCTTGATATTGTCACTAGTAACAGTTCTCAGTGATCTCTCCTGGGAAAGAAATTTTCTTACACTTAAACTACATTTCTTAGCCACCTAGTACCGGATATTACGTCCGGTTCTGCACAATTAGCATAGTTCCTGTTTTAAAATACCTCTGCACTCTGAATACCAAGCAGTTCTTTAAAATACTAGTTTAAAGTATTTTTACAAAAAGCAAAGGATTCCACTCTCCACCTCTCAAGTGCCTGGTGTGCATTCCCTTCTTAACTCTTTCAGCCAGCAAGAATGGGGTTCTGCTTGAACCTTTCTGCTTTCTGAGGGAACATAGCCAAAATCCATCCCTTTCCTCTGCATATTTGATCATATCTGTGTGGGCAGAATGCCAGTTTTTCCTCAGAAAATTTCCAGCCAACTCTTTGGGGCAACAGTTATCTTACTGGGATGGTGGTGTTACGGTGCCTGATCTACTCTGCAGAAGGCTTAAGTTCAAAGCTCAGTTACTCATTGAACTACTTGTTGGTTGCGTGAAGAAATTGCCAGGGTGAGTTTCTCTGGCCTATAACATGAAAGATGCCCTGATCAAAAGATTATTATAATAGCCATTTCTTGCCTTAAAATACAGGAATCTACATGAGACTTATGACAGAAACTGACGCCAAACTGACACGGTCACAAACAGACATGATTGAGCCAGAAATAAAACCAGTCACAAATTTTAAGTTGAACCTGTTTCATACCCAAAGATTGTAATTTAAGAGTGTTCCAGTCGATGCCGTGGTCTGAAAGCCAAAGCCAACTTGGAAATCCCTGGGAAATGGGAAACCCGCTGCATTCAGGCTCAGCGTTCCCTTCTTGGAGAAAGCTGCAGATCTGATGAGCTGAAAGGGAGATAATAATGCTTTCAGTGATTTTCCTTTTAATCAGAAGAAGTGGCAACATGGAACAACAAACTGCCCTACTCAACGTAATTGCAACCGACTCCAGTCAAATCCAACCACAAGGCAAACTGCAAGTACAATTATTTCAGTACAGAACAGACCAAATGAATTTGTTTCACCAGCATTAACTATGATCTGAGAGATTCTACAGGGAGGTGAGACTTGCTGAGTATAACAAGCTGTTTGTCTCTAGCTACTCTTTGCATTGACACGATGGCTTTGAAAGCTTTCACATTTGGGGACACAAAAGTGAGCAGCTGGAGGAATAGCTTGCAAGTACAGACCTGTGCAGATGAGCTACATAACTGAAGCTGTGTGAGTCACAGGACATAATATATCTGGGCCTCTTTGAACAAAACACATTTTAATACATGAGAAGTTACACAGATACAGAGAGTGAAGTCAGATCCTCTGCACAGGGAAATGGCCTGTGAAGAAATTGCTCTGTAGAAGGTTTAGATGCCACAAAAGGAAAGCAATTGAGCGCAAACTTTCATAGTAAAAAGGGCAAACGGGGTCATACACTATGTAAGTAGCAGTAAGTAAAAGCAGAAGTGCAATTTTCCCCTCTCCATGCAGCATTGGTTAAGCCAACACTGAAACATCCCATTGTCCCATTTTAAAAAGAACATGGCAAAACTCAAGGGTGCACAGGTAATAATTATAAAACGATCAGATGAGTGGAGCAATAGCCTTACAATGAGAGACTGCAGTGGAAGCAGAGTCAGCTTAGCTCTTCCAAGAAAAAAGGTTTAGAAGTCATTTAATTAGCACCTTGGTGGGAAGAAAGATCCTGACTAGTATTAAGTAACAAAGAATTCTGGCCTAATCAATAACAACTGGAAGCCAACAAGTTTACATGGTAAATATGAATTCTTAACTGTACACAGTACTATTTTAATTAAGAGGGTGGACTATGTGCTGGAGCAAGCTATCACATTAGGGGTGGAGTCTCCATTCTTCCATAACTTTATACCAAGCCCAGGTTCCTTTATTACCATCACACATTAACCAAATATAATTTTTGACCTAAGTAAAACGTAATGGTCCCGGATTTATAGACAAGCCACACTCTGTGAACTCTAGCAGAAGGTTTTAAGGAACTTTTTTAGTTACCTTCCAATCATCTGAACATTTCTTGCTGACACCAACAGTCTCGTCAAAAATAACAGATGCAGTGTTAGGGTTTTTCACATTCTTCATGCAGCCCCGGAACGGAGGTGTGGATATATCAAAGCTGATTTCAGGGAGTGGAAGAAAAAAGAGCTCAGTAGCCTGATATTTCAAAGCACACACCAGTACAGCAGCCTGTAAATGCTGACAATATAAGAAACTGAAAAACAGAACACGATCTTTCTTGCACACACATACTTCACGCTGATCAAACCCAACCTTCAGGATACACTCCAACAAAGATCCCACCATTAATCAAAAACCACGAGTCATGGTCATGTATTATACACCGGATATTTTCACATCACATAGGATACCTGATACAGAATATGAAAGAAATTTCCTAAGAAAATAGTTTAGATGGGGTTTCCAGAAAAAGCCTGTGTGTTACAGTCATTTTATAGTTACTCACCGTTCCCGTAGAGAAGATGGAATTCCGCCTAGATAGTACTTAGTGAAAGGGAAGACATTTATGTTGGCTTTAATATCAGGACTGACGTGAACAGTATTCCTACTTCGGGCTAGCACCAAATGAATCTGAAATAGGTGAATAACGAGGATTACTTCACTTAGGAGAAACAAAAATAATGTGGCAGATTAAAAGTCCTTCCACAGAGCAGGACACATTTTGTTTACCGCCTCTTGTTTACTAGTGACTTAAATCCAGAAAAACTGCGGTGGTTCAAAGGTACTTCACAAAATTTGGGCATTTTGCCAAAGAAAATGCCTAAGGGAAATGCTTTACCAGCCAAATGCAAGGTGAGATTTTATTTTCCTCAGGAAGACTGCCCCCAAAATACACCTCACCTAAGAGTCAGATATTGCCTTCTGTTTGCACTTTAAGATTCAGGGCCGCTGCCTGATCCAAAGCCTGGGTCAGTCAGCTGGGTGGAGGTAACTTGACCCAGTACACAACATAAAGATTCCTTCCAGAAGACCCTGCAACCTATCCTACTTAGCTGGAGATGTAGTAACGGTAAAAGAGAATGAATCACCATTGTCCATCAAATAGTTTAACACTGTCTTTACAATTTCACTCTTGCAGTTCTACAAAAGAGCCAGATTGAAACTAAGTAGACAAGCAACAACAAAAAGTCTGCGAAAGAGGAATCTCTGTAAAGATCAGCATCGCCTCAAGACAAACTCCTAGGTGGTGAAAACACTAATCCAAGTCTCAAACTAATGTTAATAATCACAATGTACACAGCTCTCCTTAAATAAAGTAATAACTCTGACAAAGTATGTGTTTTTTTTGTTGGTGGTGGTGTTTTTTTTTTTTCCTTTGGTGGTTTTTCTGTTAAAACTGAATTTACTCACAGGAAAGCATGACAGTAGAAAGATTCATTTTCACATGTCCAAACTAATCCCCAGCAGCTTGATCTCCTCCCCACAAACTAAACTTTATAACAGTATGTTTAGTTTCAGCTATTATTAATATGTAATTTACAAATAATGATCACTTGATTATTCAAAATCACATACTTGTTTAAATGTTCCATCATTTACAGTTGCATTGGTTTCTATTTCTTTTGGAGGATCAGAGCCAACTTTGTATCTAAAAACTGTATGACCATCTTTAATGAGCACACTGATGAACTGATCCTGCAATTAAAAAAAAATTAAAAATAAATAAAAGACCACCAATACAAACTTCCAAAATTTCATATGTATTTCACTGTCATGTGAATAATTTGAATGAAGCTATCTAGTTGCTTCCATAAAGCTTTTGGGGGATAAGATAACACAAAACAGGCTAAACCAGTTACTATTAAATCTTACATGTGCTTGAGTAAGCAAAGTTTAAAAAAAATGTTCTTGGACCACAAAACGGACAGAAGCATTTCACAAATTACCTCATTTGCTGCAAAAAACACAATGCCTTCATCTGCTGTAGTCTCAATTGTCTGCTCATAGCGTACTCGGCTGTGGATATTTGGTTCTTTCAGTGTGACGCTGGCATAACCGGTGCCTTCAAAATAGCTTTGATCAGTCTCTTCTTTATACCTGTAATAATTAATTGTCACAGATATGAATATATGAGAGCAAAAACTGTTACCACATGGACTTACTGTCATAATTTTAAAAAAGCTTAAGTTAGAGCATTGGGTACAGGGCCACTGATAGAGCCATATTCTGATCTAACCCAAGCAAAGAGAAAATCTTCCACTGGCTTCTATTGGATTGCATATGGTCTTAAGAGAGGAAATCATTAGTGACTGACTTTTTTGCAGTCAATGTAGTATTTACTTTATAAAGGAGCTGAATACAGCAGCCTATGAATTGTGTCTGGGCATTACAACATTTGGCCAATGGACTGAGATAGCCATAGATGTGAATAGTGCCAACACTGAGGATTTTCTCTAAGAAATGTAGTAATGACTAAAAGGTAGAAAAAAAATCAGCAATTCATCCACAGTGGTTATTGTTCTGAATGTGAAAAAACACGAATTCATCATGATAAAATCACAGAAAGCAAAACACGTCTGTGTTTACATCATACCTTCTGCAGGGTTGCACTTCAGTGGTATTGAGATTAAATGTCCTCTTGAAGTTGTAAAGGCTGATAATGTGCTCATTTAGGTTGTCTAATTCAATGCAGCCTTCATAATGAGGATAGTCTAGCTTACGTGGAGGCTGCAAGATAGTGTCATCAAAAACATTCCGTCAACATCAGCTGACAAATTTTACATCTATGTGTAAGTACTAAGACTTACTGCAATATTAATAAGACACAGAATATGACATCCTTAATATAATAAGATTATTATATCTTTATATGTAATAGTCAAACCATCTGATACCGCCCTAGGAGTACTGCAGCACAATTTAAAGCCAAGTCATATGGATGGATTGGGAATAGTACTTGGCAGGGCTGGACAGATTTCTTGCTGTCCTCAGCAGATGAACTACTATCACGCTCCCTTCTTTGTGTTTTAGCATGCTCAAGCCAGGCAGCTTCTATAGGAAGCAGCATTACCTTGCCTCCCGTCCATTCCTACTGACACGGATAAACTTTTACACAGCCTTTGAAAGACTGCTAGTGGCAATCTGTAGTTGTAAGAACAAAAGAATGATCAACACAGAAATCTATTTTAAAGACTAAGCAACTCTTTGTACCCTAAAATCTGGTGGGTATCCTCCAACATAAAAGACAACAGTGCTGGGATCAAGATTTAGAAGAATGTCATTGCTTCCGCTGCTGGCAGTCAAAGGCCTTTTATATTCTGGGGAAGTTGATGTTGCTTCTTTGATGTAATTCAGCTTTGCATACTGGTAAATCCTAAAACCAGAATAGACAGGCAAAATATCACATCACACTAACAAAAGTTGTTCTCAACAGGTTTTGGAAAAGACTTGTGCACTGTGGATCTTGTACCTTTCAAACTTAACTTGATCCATAACGGCTTCCTCAGTTTCGCTTTGGGTCACAAGTGGCTGCACATCTATTTCTACATCACCATCTCCCAGGTTATAGACACAAGTGAGGTGACCATCTTTCACAGCCATACCAATATAGTCTTTGGAAGCCTAAAAATAGCAGAGCAAACAATCATTAATAAATTATTAATGCTAATGAAGGTAAAATACAGCAGCACTTCCTCAGAGACATGAGTGTACCGTGCATAAGTCATAAGAAATCCACCCACCTAATGAAGAGAATAGTTATTAAGTTTATCAGTTTTGGGAAGAAACAATTGTAATCTTATATATGTTGCACTGATTCAGTGAATATAGTTACAAATTAATTGAAGAGTCATGTGTGTCTTTTTATTTTTATAACAATAACAGCTAAAATAGTTGTAACATTTGTAACACCTCCCATTTAAAGCCATGAAAACGTGGCACTTTTACTAAAAATTAGACTCAGCATCTGTGAAATAAAAAAGATGTTTAGAATAACACTGAGTCAAGGACAATGGTTCCTACTGAGGTGACTGGAAGCAGTCATTTTCCCAAACAATTCAAATTTTATTTCTCCAACATACCATATTTCACAGGAAATTATTAAAATGCTGTCAACAGATATCCTGGCCAGATATTCAGGGGATAAAAAGGTGAAATCCAGCGTAGAGCAACTACTTTCAAACAGCTCTTTGTGTATGCACAAGACTCACTACAGATACATCTGCTGTTAGATAACAAGACTTAAAAGTATATAGTTAGTAACCAAATGCAGGAAATTTTTAGATGTTTGATGGTGTTGGAGCTAGCCTGTATACACAGCAGGTCTGTAATGTTCAGCCTATGCAGAAGGCAAAAATATTAAGAGCTGAGAGACTGGATTTTAGAACTGAAGTGATCACCTCTTTTCAACCAACAGAGAAACTCACAGCGACTTATGTTGTGAAAGGGGTCAAAGCTCTGAGGCAGGAGTTGAGCCGTGTTTGTGCCAATTGCTGCAGAAACTGGCACTTCTGACAAGACTGTATGATGGTATCCATGACTGATAAGTAAATTCCAAAGGAGTAAACCAGCAAAGGGCAAAGCAGCCAGTCACCCAACAAGTTACTTTGTTGGTGGTGGAATGAACTGTTCTTCACAAAACACTTCTTCCACCACATAGTGACAGTTATGTAGAAATGGGCCAACAGTAGCTGTAAACTTCAGTCAGAATAAATGATCTCCCTTCCATTTCTCAAAACATGTTTTCTGTTCTAAAAATCAGATTAAATATCAAAATATACCTACATCTTTATTACCGAGGTACAGTACAAACTTATCGGATGTCCTCTGGAGGGTGTCTAATCTTGTCTGGAGGAGAGGTCTTTGGAGAAAGAAAGAGAGGGAAGTATAGCCTTTCAGATCTTCAAGGTTGCTTGGAGGTCGAACCTCTACGCCAGAGCTGCCGTTGAACCTCATAGGAATAGCAACCTGTTAAGAAAAACAAAATTCAGTATGTTACAATTATCTATTGCTACTACTCCTACTTATTTCACTGTTGTGTTTAATTGCAAATTAACCTATTGCATATTCTACTCATGTTACAGCCTTCAATTACTACAGATTTGGACTCTGATCCCAGCAAGTAATATTATTAGGAAACACGCTAGATAATACAGTATTCTGTATTATCAATACTCATCGCTAACACAGCACTTTTTTACTCCAGATATCAATTAATCAACTCTTAACCATGCCTCTGTCAAGTAATTGTTACCTTGAATACAGGGACAGGGAAGGACATGCCCTGCAGCTCTAAAGAGTGAGCCTATGAATTATTTAGATGTCTACATACATACCCTGATGTTTCCCTTAGCTGGACTTGACTGTGTGTTGGAAATTATAATGCACCTCTGATATTAATGAAGACACATCCTACTACAGTTATTTACATCATGGTCACAATTTCCTCTTATTCATGGTAACTAGAGGTTATTTGAGGATGAGCTCAGCGATGCGTATCAGGCACCTGAGACCATGTTATCCCTTGAGCAACTATATCAATTGCTAAAATGGAGAAGGATCATCCAAACAAGAAGATGCCAGTAGCTGACTCCTAGTGTGGTGGGGCAGCTGGAGGCATGAGAGCACAAGACTACACAACTTTTTTGGCAATGCCAGCATTCAACTGGCCATGCATGGGTGCAGAGCCTCTAAGCTGCAGGGCTGACTCTACCCCTGCTGCCAAAGCCACCACAATGTACCTTGGAAGACAAGAGGCTACTGGACAAATAAGTATTGCAGAGAGGCCCTGGAAAAAAAAAGCCTGCAGGAGAAGGATGGAGCAGGATGCTACTGTGTCCACTCATTTTTATGTACAAATTATTATGCTTCCCATCATCACAGTTTAAGTGTTGTGTGGTGCTGTTGATTTAAATTTGTGTCTGGTCTTTCACACAAATTTTAACAAAATGATCCAGAAAGAGAAAGAGGAACAAAAGTACTGCTGTGTGTTGAAACCACTGAGGCCAAGCACGGTTGCAATGTTCAGGACAGACCTTATTTGCAGCATCTCTTGCCTGCTGAATCAGCTCTCTTATGCGATTTAAGTTCTCTGAGATATTGCTTATTGGCATCAGCTGTTGGTTGATACTCTCAATCTTGCTGAACAGATCTGGAAGTTTGTTTGTCAATTTTTTTACTGCAATGAAATTAAAAAGAAAAACCAACATTGATAATGAAAAGAGGAAGAAAACATGCAAAAATATGATATCACTACATGATTATCAGAAAAGCCGTTAGCAGGGTGATGACAGAACAGTTTTCATCACTCCTACAATATTAGGAAGCCCTCATTGAAACCAGCAGCTTATACTGGGGTTATTGCACTCCTGAAATTTGTGGCCAAAGGTATTTGCAGAAGATATTATGATAATTTCAACTTTCATTAGATCAGGAAATCATTTTTCATCCCCTGGGATTGAAAAAAAAAAAAGCCTGGAAGCATTAGCAGACTGAAACTGTATGATGCAGAAGCCAAATAAAAAGAAATCCAGACCTATTATTTTTCTAAATATGACTTCTAAACTGGTTTTGTGACTGCAGGGATGTCTTATGACTCTACAATAACATGCAGGGCTAGGTCTTGAATTTATGGTATTTAAAATGTTTTTTCTCTCTTGACTATATCTGAGAAAGTTGCTGAAAAGAGGAAAAAAGATGTTGTTTGTTATTGCCCTTATTTTGTATTTCACCTGGTCTGCATGCAATCCTTTTCAATTAATTTCAGCTAACAGATGCCTTAGCCTAAGCTAATTCTCTAGGTCCCTTCTCTAGTCAGTGCAGCAGAAAAATCACAGAATCACAGAGTGGCTGAGGTTGGAAGGGACCTCTGGAGGTCATCTTGTCCAACCCCAGTGCTCAAGCAGGGACAACTAGAGTCAGTTGCCCAGAACTGTGTCCAGATGGCTTTTGAGTTATCTTCAAGAATAGAGACTCCACAGCTTCTCTGGGCAACCTGTGCCTGTGCTTGATCACCCTCACATTTTTAAGTTCAGAGGGAATCTCCTGTGTTTCAGTCTTTGCTGCAAGGTCATGTTGCTGGCTCGTGTTCAATTTGGTGCCTACCAGTACCCTCAGGTCCTTTTCTGAAAAGCTGCTTTCCAGCTGGGTCGCCCCCAGCAAATACTGTTGCATGGGTTTTTTTTCTCCCCAGCTACAGGACTTCTTGAAATTCATGAGGTTCCTGTCACTTCATTTCTGGAGCCTCTTGCTCCCTCTGGATGGCAGCATGACCTTCTGATGTATGAGCCACTCCTCCCAGTTTTGTGTCATCAGCAGACTTGCTGAGGGTACACTCTGCCCCATCACCCAGATCCTGAATGAAGATGTCAAACAAGATCAGACAGAGTATTGACCCCTGGGGCACCCTGCTAGTCACTGGCCTCCAAGTCTTCAGAGACCAGTCATGGTATCGGCTTTTAATACATACCACAAGATGGCCTGGATCACCTTCTGCTGTAGCTGTCCCTTTTCACTCACAGTATAGGAAGTTCAGAACAAACACTAGCTTAGGTGCTTAACTTTTTGGTGGCTAAGATTTCTGCTGCAGAACTGACCACATTTGCCTAACAGCGAGTTGGCTGGTCTCAGATAGCACCTGCAACAGCAAATACAACATCTACCTGAATTGTTTGCCTCCATCAATGCTTTACTGAAGCCAGCACTCTGTGTGCTTCCATAGGTGCTCTTCATTTTCTCCACATCTTCTTGAATTGGCAGCAGCTCATCCAATACATTAGTCGTGACATCCTCGGCACTTTTTACCATGTTCTTTGCACTGGTGATGATGCTGTCAATATCATCTGAAACACATAAAAATGGACGTGCAGATTCTCATAGTAACAGATTAAAAAGGCAAACCAGAAGTGATCAGTAACAGACCTCTGTTTATCCCATTGAGATTGTTTTGAAGAGTGACAAGATCAACTTGCAGTGCATTCTTCTTTCCATCAGCGACATCAATTCTTTGCTTTATGTCTTCAAGGGTCGGACCAAGACCTGCAAAACAGTGAATGCCCTGTATGAATTTTAAAAAGAAATACCAGCTCTCTGTTGGACAGGTGGTGCGGAAACACCAGCCTGCACTCTTACACAGCTTCTGTTGCCACTGAGCATTGAATGAGTATTTGCACTGCAAAACAAGCACAAGGCTAAGGATTTGCTGGACAGCAGTATTGCAAAGGTGTATAGCATAGCAGAGGTATGAAATACACTTTCTCATCTTTTTGCCATTTGAAATAACCATAACAAGATAACCCATTGTAATGGAACTAGCCTCTTCTGGTTAAATGTGTGCTGCAGAGCTTTGCTGAGCTGTGAAAATTCATGGTTCAATGAAAGCTTGTCATGCTGTGCCTACATTTCTACTATCATTTTCATTCTCAGTACCTTGCACAGTCTTTTCAGTCTCTTGTGCTTGATTCAAGAGTGTACCGCTCTCAGTTTTTAACTTTGTAGCTTTTCCTGATAGATCTTCTCTCTTCACAGTCTGGTAACAGAAGCATGGCAATGTAAGACTGCTGTAATAACTACTAAAATTTTAAAAGTAAAAGAGTCCATTTCAGTTTAAAAAACCAACTATACAAGGGCAGAGATTTAATGTGAAAACCAGCACCTTAAATAACAATTATCAAGATTAATTTAAGCATAATACACCCTTGGTCTTTAGGAAACCTCTGACAGATTTTGGAGCATTCAGAAGAAATCACTAGCACATGACTGTTAGATATTACTCCTCTGCTGAAGAACTTGTGGGTGTTACTCCTGCAAAGTAAAAGACAACACCTGTAATCACATTCAGAGATTACCGGTTTTGCCTCATACACATCTCTTTATTTTGCACGGAAAGGAGCAGTTAGTATTCATGTGGACAGCCTCATCAGAAAGGCAGTAACTAGTCTGCTTAGTGCTGAACCAAGACTAACTCATGAGCCCACAGAAGATCAGTTCATGTAATCACTGCAGCCAAGTAAGGCACACCAAGACGCACGAGTTTTTTTGGTGACTCTCCGGTAGTTGACAAAAAATCTAGTTGTAACGAGTTTACCATCATTTGGCCACTTATGGGTACTTACCGATAGAGCTGAGTCAGCTGCATTCCCAGCTTTGCTGGCTGCTTCCTCTGCTGCTTTGATGGCATTAATAATATTGTCATAGGCAGTAGAAGCTTCCACAGCACAGCCTACCAGCTCATCCTTCCTGGCGCTGTTCTTTATTCTGTGGGAAACAGGGTGGAAAATGCAACCTTCTGCAAAAACTGTGGCCTATGGGAAGTATCCTGAATCCAGTATTTTCAGTATTTTCCAATCAATGCCAATACATAAAATGTTTTCCAGTTAGATCTGTAATTTATTTCTGCAAAAATACCAAACTTAGTGGCAGACCAATACGAAAAGATTCTTCAGATTATGGGATAAGTTCAGGTGCTTTGAAAAGCACAACTGTGGACCTCCAAAGCAGCCTTTAAATGATACAGGTTGTGAGAATTCACCAAGGCACAGGGTCAATAAGGCATCTCCATCAGAGTCTCCCAAATACACTTCAGAGAACTGCAGCTTCCAGATAATCTCTGGCTGCTCCAGCATCCTACAGCAGCAAATGGGGCACAAGATGGAGCAACTACACCAAGAATCAGTGCAGTAGCTCTGGAATCAGAAACAAAAGACAAAATCTCTTATATCTGCTTTCCATGAGCTGTGCAACTGTCCAACATTAGCTGCCTTGTATTTGTGAGAACATTGTCCTTTTAATTGAAATAATCAGGCTGAAAACTAATAAAAAGTTAATGTTTTTTTAAGATTATTTTAACTAAGCATTTTCCACCTGAATTAGGCATCTGGGAATTTAACTTTTTGAGAGTTTCTAGTTGGCATAATGACAAAATGCAAACAATTTGCATAGGAAAAAAAAAAAAAGCATTTCACTTTTTACATTTTGTTCAGATGTACAATAGAAAGCCTCCAAACTTCACTCACACTTCCCAGGTAAAGTACAAGTAATGGAGAGATAAACGCTTGATCCAACATCAAGTTTCTCATATTTTTGCCTTTCTAGAAGATTCCTTGATGTGTGAGAAAACTATAGGAAATCTTTTCCTCACTAATGCTAAACAGGCAGGTCTGAAGACTCTGCCAAGACAACATTGCTTCCAATTATATGCCCCAATTCATTGACATCATAAAGGTATTCCTCAGTGTGAGTACAGGAAATAACACTACAAAAAAGATATTCTAAATATGTTCCTATTCTGTACACATGGATTTCTCTTGCTAGTAAGAAGTTAATGATGTGTTAATGCAGCACAATAAAGCCATATTATGGGAGTCCCTAGTTCTGGGGAAAAAAAAACCAAAAAACAAAAAACAGGAAAAATAAAGACAGACCTGGTTTGTGGGGAAAAAAAAAAACCAAAACATCTGCACATCAGGAAGAAGCAGAAAAAGACAAACCAAATTTCTTTTCAAGTTTGTAAAGGGTCATTAAAGCAAGTGAAGTTGCAGACAGAACATTGCAACTATGGAAGTTATGTACAAAAAATTCTCATTTACAGGAATAGCAACATACTCTTCCAGTTGTTTTGCCAAGTCTTGCAAAGATTTGGCATGTTCCTCAGCCCTCAGCACCAGCGGTTCTTTGCTTGCTGATAAGGAGCTATTTGCCAGCTTCTCATTCATATCCTTCCTTGCTCCATCCAGCTGAGCAGCCAAGCTTTCATATTCCTGTGGGTTTATAAAGATAAAATTTTATTTGTATTCATACGTTTGATTTTGTCCTCATCTCCTTCAGTGTTACATAGACAAGCCTCATGTCCTAACCACTGAGCTATGCTGTCTATTACAGTGACAGCGAAGTATTGTGGTTTTAACCTTAACTTAAGAAGGTTAACTATACCTCTTTGCTCTTCCGCAATAATCCAAGTACACTGTTAGCTTGCGTCAGGGAAGTTCGGGCAGAGCTCAGAATATCCAAGATACTTTTCTGTTGCACATTTGTCTCCTCAATCCTTTTCTGAGGAAAAATGAAAGGTTGAGTAACACATGATTGGGTTAAAAATAAAAGAGAGGGAAAACTGTATCTACCTAAACTAGTTTGCAGTAGGATTTACTAAAGGTACCATTGCTGTGCTAATCAGACACCTATAGTGTGCAGGGTCTAATGCTATCCTGCTGGTTAGAGGAATGAGAAAACTCAGGAGTCAGCTGGGCAGCAGGCTATAGTAGTTCAGTTATTAGTCCTCAAAGTAAAAGTAGTATGGGTCAGCTGAGATGAGCTGTCAGGACAGGCTAAGTCTCTGGCTTCTCAAACCTGGAAACTTCAAACCTGGAAGCTAAAGCAGCTCCCAAGTGACTACCCTGATATTTTCTGTTCTCTCAAAGACAGAAATAAAGTGATTTCACTATCCCTTCACCTGGGGATCTTACCAGAAAGGGGGCGTGAAACCTCCTCACCTTATTCTCTTGAAAGCTCTGAGGGGAAAGAAGCTCCTTGGTCTAAAGCAGCCCTGTGAAAATCCACAGTGTAGCTCTAGGGTAATGGCACACCACAAACACTGCCAGGCAAGTGGTGTTGCAGGGAAGGACACATTAGCTCTCCTCAGCCGGGTTGCTATCACAGTAATGTGTCAAATCTCTATGTACCAGGGAAGTGTATCAGGAGATTTATGACTTCTACAGATGCATCCATCTTTTAACACAGTTGTGCATACTTATGTGGCACAGGTACAGTCCATGCACATAAAAGTACAACTGAATACTGAAAGAGACAGTTGAATGCAGAAATTCTTTTGTTCAAGCAGTGTTAGCAAACTGGATGGACATAAGTGTGCAAAACCAGTGATACATTTCAGCAAAATCACAATTACTTCAAAAGAATGGGTCCTGCAACACACTCATTTCTTGTACAATTTACCAGCTCTAAAAATCAAGCACTGCTCAGGAATGACAGCTGTATCTTTTCGCCTTTCTAATGAGACCTCAGAAGCAGTTCTATAGAATATTAATCCCAAATAATTCAAAAGTACTGCACATGTTATTTCTCCCATCTTCATGCCTGTTAAAGCCAAATACTTTAAGGAACTTACTACAAAAAGTACAAAAGCATCAGGATTTTGATCTAGAATAGGAAACAAAAAGGCAGCTGAAGAGAAGGGCCAGGCAGAGGCTCCTTCCATGCTCTCATCAGAGCTATGTCTTGGTCATGCTGTCCTGGTCACATAAACAGGTCACAAGTGGGAGCCGACTACATTTATACCTGTCCACACATATATCAAATGACGGAAAAAGGCCCTGGAGAAAGTCTAAAGAATTAGTGCTACCTGGCTTTGCAAGGCCAAAAGCAGCAATCGAAACCACTTTTTATCTCCTGAGGTTTAACTTTCTTCTCCTGAACCCCAACATTACCTTGATGTCTTCCAACAGAACTCCATTATCTCTGTTTAAGTTTTCAGCCTGCTTGATTTGTCCCGTCGCCTCATTCAGAGCTTCACGAAGGTCAGTGATTTTGGATTCATATTCATTCAATGAATCCCTCACAATTTTAATAAGCCCATGATTTTCTTGGTGGTACCTTTGTAGTTCATTCTTAATACGTGCCAGTACTGCAGTATGAGGACCAGAAAGAAAAGTTTTGTTCACAGAAGAAGGGAACCAGAACAAACTTCCTTCAAAAGGGCTTGACATTTAGGATTAGAAAGATGTGCTTGTGTGAAATACTGAGCATCCTTTGCAGCGCTCATTTCAGTGTCACTATAGCAGAGATGTTATTCAGCATCTCACTGGATCAGACCTGCTCACAAGTTTGCTGCTGCGAACACAGGGCACGGATAAACATTTATTTGGCTACTCCTGAATTAAGTAAGGATGAAGATGATCTGCAAATAATGAATTGTTTTCTTTCTTTTTTTTTTATATGGAACTAACACAATTTCGTCAACAATTTCATCTACAACGCAGATGTCTACATCTGTACTAGTCAAAGCTTCCTCTGTAATCAATGGAGAGATATAAACACATTTAATCTCTAAGAAGGCAGAAAAATAGAAGAGGTGAAATGAATCACACTCTTCAGAGTGCCTGTTTCACTGCCTGCAAGAACAGTTACAGAAGAATTACTCAGAGGTAGGTATCAAAGTCTAAAGTTGGGGAAATTACTTTTATTCCTAAGGTCATTCACATTCCTCAACTATGCCCCTCATTAGGATATAAGCATGTGACTCTGCTGTCCTTGCAGTCTCTAATGTCTGGAATCAGGTTTCTGAATGTCCCAATAAAAGACATGCAGAGAAACATAAAAGGGAGTATAATTAGTGCAACTAGGTCTTCTGAACTTCCTTAACCTTGTATGATCTGGTCCTTGGGACTACTCCAGCAGCTTCTTAAAATCTGTTGTTAAATTACATGTATAATGCCTCTAAAATAGCTGCATATGCCATAGCCTATATAATACACAGAAGTGCTGCATAGGTATATATTATTATAGGCTATGTCTTTATTTTACTGAGATACATCTAGTTAAAAAAGGACCTACTGGGTTGCTTCCACAGCTCAACTCGGTGTCTTCCTTAACAAACTAAAAACGCTTGTAAAATCCCCCCAGAGCTACAACTTTCTTGTTGTCTAATGACTGCTACAGATCCCAGGGATACATTGCAAAACGCCCCTCCCTGCACTCCCTCCCAAACAATCAATAATGCTTCAGACTTAAGACTGATTTTTCTAGAGAGCAAGAAGCTGAAAGAACAAGCCCTTACACAGCTGAGCTTCTGTTCGCTCCTTCTCCGCCTCTGCTTGAAGTTGGCCAAAGTTGCGGTTTCGCATCTCCCTCACCATGCGTTCAGCTTCGGCCAGTTCTTTAGCGGCATCTCCCAAGGGCAAGTTGTTACTTTCTGCATTTGTACCAGCTATTTGCTCCAAAAGCACTGAAAAAAAGTGGTGTTAAAATCAAAGAGAGGATGCGTTTAAGCTATGCAAAAGACACAAATAAGTCTCTTTTCTGAAAAAGGCATGCCTATTCCTAAATTCCTTAATGAAGCAGATCTATTTTGCATTAACTGTATTAAGTTGAAAAGTGTCCCATGTCACACAACCAGAGCTAATAAGATGGCATCAGGCGTGAAATATGTCCCAAATGACCAAGTTCACAGCAATAATTTTAAGCTTCTAACTTAAAAAAGCCTGTGCTAGAAGCCCAGACTGAGGTCAGATTCAAGTCAGCATAGTCAGTTTGTTCCTCTAAATGTCCCTGTTGGAAAGCTTCTCTGTCCCTATTCACTACATAGGGAAGGTAGGCTTCTAAATTAACATTATATATTAGATTTCTAATAGGAAGAGTGAGTTCCACAGCTACGTCTAGATTCTGATTTATGAAGTTGCTTTCTAAGAAAACCTCTCATGTTTAGTTAAGAATATTGTAAATAAACTGAAAAGATTCCATAGAACAAAACATGTTATGGAGTTAGAAATTATTTTTACCTTGTATATTGTTGACAACTATTTGTATTCGTGAAACCAAATCCTTTCCTTTCTGATGAGTTTGGCCAAAATTATTAAATAACATCTCAGCTGCTTTGTAGTTTATTTCAGCCTAGCAAAGGAAAAAAGTGATTAGATTAAAAATATCTGGATACAGCATGCTAAAATAAGAGTCAATAGATGTGTATTTTGAAATTGATTTGGCAAGTCACCTTTTCCTGGAGAGCATTTATATCACGGTTTAGTTTAATGAATTCTGTCTCCAACTCATCTGCCTTTGAACCCTGATTATGAACAACAGAACGGTAATTGTTCAATAAGACCTGAAAAGAAGAAAAACTTCAATAAGTCACCCATAACCAGGAGACAAAAAGCAAAAGTTCACTGGATTAAATCTTTACCCAAGCTAAATAAAAGCAGCATTACTGACATGAAGGCTGACCAACTGCTGCCCAAAACCTGGGCTTTTTTATCTAAGTGTAGAGAAACTGCTATTCCAACTGAAGAAAATTTTTTAGGATGAACTTTGGCAATTGGAATGTTGGGGTTTTTCAGTAATGCAGAGACATGAAGTGCTGGAAACAGACAGAGCTATAGGGAAACCTCAGAGATATATCTTTCAAGGTGAGCAGTCCTCAGAAAAATCAGAGATACTGATTTTCTTTCAGAGCATGACATGGAAACAACAGCTTTCTTTTAGCAGGTGAAGCCCAGTGCTGCCAGCATCTGGTATTTAAAATCAAAAGTTGATGTGTGTTTCCTTGCAAGCTGACGAAAAGATGGCGTAAGTTCCTAGGTTCAGCTCTTATCTGCTTGATCTGAAATCCAGTTTTCTGTTTATGTGTGTCTACCTTTAAGTCCTTGATGCGTGTTTCCAGATGTCTCATCTGCTCCAGTGTGTGGGTACTCGCATGGACATTTTGCAGCTGAGACTTGATCAGCAGAAGTTCATCGCCTATTGTCCTCAAATCCTTCAGTAGCGTGATTACACAACTATCACAAGCTGTAGGGAGCATGAGCAAAGGAAAACTACATATTATTGACATTTGGTGCAGAGAACATTTCACTGGGTACGTTAATAAATTAGATGCAATGGACACACACTTCAATGCCTGTCACTTGGTGCCACCTGAAGAACTAAGGCAACAACAAAGCCCACAGTAGTAAGGAGAAGTGACCCAACCCAGAAATAAGGAGAAGGCCCCATCTACATCTGGCTAGTTGACCCCTTTTATCAATTTTTCCAAGTGTTTGATTAAATGTTTGCTTTTAAAGGATTCATTACAGGACATCTCCAGTCCTCCTTAAACTCTGCCACCCTTAAAAAAATCATCAGTATACGTCTGAAGCCAGCAGACAGCAATCTAAGTGCAGTTCCATTTTATTACTTACGGTCACAATCTTCATTTGGATCCACATCTTTTGGTTCGTTATTGAAACACTCTGAAATCACAAGACTGTCATCAGTAACCAAAGTTTTCTTATGGAAACACTACTATTGCATTTTTGCCCTCACTTTTTATGGTCGGCAGCCATTAAAGCATGGTGCTGCCCTTTCTCAAATCCATACCCACCCTGAACAAGCCCAGATGCCCAGAAGGCTTGAGCATGCCAAAACATTCAGCTCCCACTTATGGCTTGCTGAGTTCAACATCTTTTTTGTTCCTCAAACGAAACTGACTGTAGCTAGTTGGGTAGCAGCAGGAGGTTCTCTCACATCAAGTGTGCTGAATGTATTGCCAGAATTTGCCTAGAATAACACCACCAGGATTGTAGCCAAGGCTGTATTGTTAAAGCACTTTAACCAGGACATAGGTTGAAACCCCTTTATCTTCTTGAGCATCCATGTTCAAACCAAAAATTCTGATTCCCCAAAGAATGTCTTACCCACAAGGAACTGAGAAATGTTTATAGACTTCCTTCATACCTGTCTCATCTTGCAAGACTGAGGGATTAATCAAGCTTGAGAGAAATCCCGAGTGTACACATGGAAGGAGGCACTGTACATAACCCAAGGCACAGCGGGTGGGCCACAGATACAGGTGGTACGCAACAGACATTGCCCTCAGACTTTCTAACAAGCTGGCACAAGTGACTGCCTGTTCAGTGTCTGTTTTGGCTCCTTTGTCTTACAAACCCCATTACGAGAAGCTTAACGCTCTCCAGGTGCACATGAGATTGTAACATCCTGGGATTCTAACTTCTAGGAGGCAGGAAAGGAACTGGCTCCTAGAAATGAAATGCCGTCATATAGAATAGGAATCTCCCCATCTTGATGCCCAGGTTCCTTTTACAGGCTTGGTTCTACTGCCAAACTCTCATCTCCTTTTGAAAATGAAAAGAGCTGTGGCATGTCTTTTACTCTGAAGGAAAAGGATGCACTCAGGGTAGAGGCTGCTGCTATCAAAAGCCAACAAGAGTTTCCAACTGTGAGAGGTTACAGTGATGAAATTGGACCTGAACTTTAACAGCAGCATGAAACAGCCTGGAACAAACTGCCTCGATGTGCTGTTTCCTTTGGCACTTGCACATTAAATCATCAGGAAGCAAAATGGGATTGGTAGTGAGTGCTGCTGCCAAAAGGAGGCAAGTGACAAAGAATATATTTATGAGACAATGAAGGAAATTATCCCGAAATTAACTACTTGTACAGTTGTGCTGTTGTGGAATTCAGCTAACACCAGACTCATTTCAGCTGTCGCTGTGAAGTACCAATTAAATAAAACTATTATTACAGCCTGTGCACAAACAACATCAGCCAAGAAATGGTGAAATGAGAAAGTCTGGCCAAGTGCCGAACATCATGCAGAAGAAACCTGCTAGAACATGCTGTGCTGATGATCACAGAGGATTTTATTCTTGATGTGGAGAAAGAGATGGCTGCTCAGAATATATGGTTGGAGACAAACTGAAAACTGGCTTGTTGAATTTTGCCCTACAGATTAGTTTGTCCTAGTAAACACTTGCTTCAAAAAGAAAGGCATGACAAAACATCAAACACTGCTTGGAACTGTTCCACACAAGGTATAAATATAATAAAGATGTATTACTTCACTGATGAAATACGAAATGAGAAAGAAATAGCTATTGAAAAATTGCACCAGGTGTCAACAGCAGTTCACATCACTTGCTGGTTTTCTAATTTCTGTGACCAAGATGATCCTTGTGGTCATTTGAATGCAAGTACAAACAGCAGTGCAGAGAAAGGAAGAGTATGGAAATATTAGGAGTTTTTAGCTTGACACTTCACTAGCATGTGATGAAGAAAAGCTGCATACAAGGAAAGTAAAGTGTAATTTTATTGAGGAATGAAAATATGGGAGAATCAAGGTCCTTTTCAAGAGTAGTGGCCTATGTGTTTCTGAATATAAATTAGTATCCCAGGGACTAAGGTGAATCAAGGTAAAGACAGTCTGAGGAGTGTAGGATCAGGCCTTTTACTTAAGAATTATAATAAATAAACTAAATACATGCTAGTGGTATAAAATTCTTCTAAGGGCTTACTAGTAGTGGAGTACACATGTGACTGATACTGAGAGAGTCACAGATGTCTCAGATTGCACGATGGGGTATAGCAGGACTTATAGAACAGCCTCCTGAATCAGGTCCTAACTTCCACCATAAACACAGTTAGCTTGGGTACCTAAGATGGCAGTGCCTGATACAGACTCTGAAGATGTGAAGGTTCTGGAGCACAAGTGTGATGAGGAGCAGCTGAGGGAGCTGGGGCTGTTTAGCCTGGAGAAAAGGAGGCTGAGGGGAGACCTGATCGCTGTCTGCAACTACCTGAACTGCCTGAGGTTGTAGCATGGGGGGGGTTGGTCTCTTCTCCCAAGTAGCAAGTGATAGGACAAGAGAAAATGGCCTCAAGTTGTGCCAAGAAAGGTTCAGATTGGATATTAGGAAAAATTTCTTCCCATAAAGGGTTGTCAGGCATTGGAACAGGCTGCCCAGGGAAGTGGTAGAATCACCATCCCTGGAGGTGTTTAAAAGGCATTTAGATGAGGTTCTTAGAGACATGGTTTAGTGCTAGAGTTAGGTTATGATTGGACTCAATGATCCTGAGGGTCTCTTCCAGACAAAATGATTCTGTGATTCTATGATAAGGTGTCCCAAATACATTTTAAAAAGGCACACTGAGACTGCTCAGTTTCATAAGTTTATAACACAGACTGGCAAGATATGACTTAACCATGGCAGAAGAGGAACCGTAACGCATCTGAAAACATGCCCATGAAATAGAAAAACAAAATAAAATTGTTAGTATTTATTAAAGGAAATACATTATAAAATGGCATACAAGGATGAATTCAATGACTCAGAACAGCCCTTGTTTTACTGTGGTGTTATGTTTTAAGAAAACTTACATTTTTGTTAAAAATTATCTACATTTCTTATAAGCCCAGATTTTTCCTTCAGTTCAACTTATCTAAATTCCTTCCTTCTCTGCTTCCTAGAGAGAAAATAACCCTCCCTTCTGTGTTCTAGACCCTCACGTACCTCCAGTCAGGTGGTCACAGCTAGCCAGCTGTCCATTATTATTACAATTACATTTCTGACAGTAGCCTCCATATTTTTGCGGATTTCCAAAATATCCTGGAGCACAGCTAGATAAAGAGATATAAATAACTTTTATTAAATATTTAATGCTAATTTCCCTTGACAAAAAACACCAGTTATTCTCCTGAACAAACTTTCAAGAACTTTTGATTCCATGTCTTGACTTAGACAAAAAGGGTTTCTTTTTGATTTACAGTATCCTCTGCACTATACTAAAAATATCTTTCCAAGCACTGCAGATTTTTTTTTCTAAAAATAAAAGAACTCCCACAACGCTCATGTAGGAATAATTCACTTAATCTAAAAAAATACAATGCACACAGATACATATATACATAGAGAAATTGACAAGGCCTAACCCAACAAACCACACCATCCCACCAGAAAACACATATTAAGGAGGATCATAGTGCAAGCACATGTGAGACATGTCAAACAGCAATGGCACTGAATGACACTGTCAGCTTTCTGCTGGGTGACACCTCCTCTTGCCATCTGCCAGCAAAGCAGTCTGTGGAAGTGATCTCTAAACGTTTTATAGGCAAAATATATTGCCCCAGCTGGCTGGCTAATGTTCCTAGAAGTCACTCTGTCGTAAGATCTGTAGGGGAGGTAATGTGTGATGGTCATGGTGAGCATCATGGGCCATGGTGAGCAGCTGAGGCATAGGTAGATTGGGAAGGGAAAATCTGGCTATGATCTGCAGCTTAGATGCCAAAGGTAACAGTCTTGAAGCACAGGACAATGTGCTGCTGGAGCTACTGTCTTCAGGTGAGACATCACAACTTATTGGCCTCAAGTTTCCAAACCAGGTAACACCACGCCATTATGATTGAATTTCCCCTGAATTTGAAACTCAGTGAAATTGCTTCTTCTGCTTGCCCAAAACTGCCATGCTGTTCCTCTTGTGCTTTGCCAAACTGCTGTAACGTTCCAGCAAATTAGGTGGCTTCAGTGCTGTGTTTGTATGCTCCAGAATGATTTGGGATGAAGGGCATTGTGTTAAACGTTATGTGGCGGCTGTTGGATAACTAAGAACACTGAAGTACCATCAGGCACATTGGAGGAAATGGGAAAAGGTTTTTAACTCAAAAAGGAATGAAGGAAGTGGAGTCATTATTACCAGAACGAGTGCAGGATGAGGCAAGGCACAAGGCACTTAGGCAAAGAGGCTCATTCTTTTCTTTTTTGATTAAACTGTGTAGTCACTAAATAGCCTGTGGAGATTTGTTTATATTTCTTCAGGGAGTGTTTAGTTTTCATCTAAAATTACACTATAGCACCACTATAGCAGCTATTCCTATAAATAAATACTCCTTAAGCATGTGCATAGTACACATATGTGTATGTCCATATATTACCCAACACAGACACAACCTCCTTTTATGGTGTCTCTCAAAAACCTTGGTCTTGAGGAAACAAGCCACTTACCGTTCACAACGAACTCCAGTATAGCCTTCTTTGCAGAGACACTGAATTTCTTCACCATTTGCCACACAGCCAGTTGCAAATCTTTGAGAAGCAGCAAAAACATTATTGTAAGCAAAGAGGTTTTACACTCTAGAGGCTAAATTAAGTTAAATTATTTTAAAATTAAAAAGATTTTATACCACCAAATTACTTCTCAGCTAATTTAATTGCCTCTACCCAAATTGCTGTAGCTAATTATTTGAAGCTTCATATTTTTTGTATAAATTCTTCCCATAAACTAAAAAATAGTTATTTCCTGACCCTCTGGACTAAGAATAATAGTTCACTACCCAAGGAATGCCTAAAATAAACCTTAACAGTGATGCTGTAAAATAAAACAAGTCTGGGTAGCTATTTTATCTTACTAGGCAAGAATCAACAGCTTGTTTTCTTCCTGTTTAGATAGCTTTTTTTTTTTTTCTTTTTTATGTGTGGAAACATTAGAGGATATTTTTATGTAGCTAATATCGTGGGGATTTTTGGTTTGTTTTTAACCAAGGCAGAATAGAGTTTTTAGAATGCTTGCTATTTCCATTTCTTAGTCTATGAACATTTGCATAAAACAAGTCTGTGTATCAAAGACAGATGTCTGCACTACGAATCACACATAATTTGACTAGGTGGAAAATTGTCAACTCCAATAATGCCAGGTGGGATGCATTTCTTATGTCAGGAATGGTATTTACCACCCTAATGTGCAGCTATGAAACTGCACAGGTTTATGGTTTCCCTAGGTATTTCATCACTCTTAAAGCAAAAGATGACTGCAAATATGTTTGGTCAGCCTGAGGCAAACACCTGCAGAAGAGGCCAATGCTGTCAAAAACAGATCTATCAGAGTTCTCTGATAAATGAAAAACGTGCCTATTGTCTGATAGTGTAAATCTCTTACTTAAGGCTACTCAGTGTTTGCTAATGCACCTGGCAAATGCTATGTGGTGCCTTTAGTAATTTATAGGTTAGGGATTTAAAAAATATATATATGGTTTTATATAACATGTTTTGCCTTTCAGAACTGACCTGTGATGACAATGTGGCTAAACATACAGTGCATTTGAAATGTAATTTACTGCCCAATTTTAAAAGCCTGGAAACCTTATTAGATCCAATGAAATGGACTTTTTTCTAGCTCTTCAAACAGAGCATCCACCTGAAGACCAACCATACTCTTTCAGAAATCTAGATAGGTGCTTAACAACTTCAGTGTTTTTATATTATTTTTGCATCCTACTAAATTTTCTGAATTCACATAAAAGGCTTGTTTAATTGACTCACATCTTGCATTTCAGTAAACAAGAGAGATTCTGGCTATGCCCAGTAAGGGAAAAGACTTTCATCCCATATTTCTCTCTATGAAGGAGTAACTGGTGGTTTTGTACATAAGCCCATTACAGCTGCCTGGGGGTCCCCCAGGTGATGAGCAACATGTCTTTGTGGTTCAGGAACTGAGTGAGAATTGGAATACTCAGCTTAATAAAAAAGGTAATGCCATGAGGCAGAGCACCAAGTTGCCTAACATGCCTCAAATGGATCTGATACCCCACCATGTTGGGTGATATGAAAATATGGAAAAAGATTATCCCGCGGTAGTAGCTGGGCTGTGGGTTGGTTTGTTGTTTTGTTTTGTTTTTCTTCTTCCTGTCCTCTTTACTCTTAACTACTCATGACCTTTTACTGTACCTGTTTGTATAAGGGCAAGGACACACTCGACAGGAACCTTGAGTGGCATCTCCAAAATAACCATCTTTACAGCGCTCACATTTGTCCCCAGCAGTATTATACTGACAGTTCTTAAAAAGGAAACAAGCAAGACAGTTAACAGCTTTTTACCACTTAATATGGCTTTTTAAAAAAATTATACCCAATCTACTCAGAGGATATGTCTTTTCCTTCCACATAACTAAGCATTTCTTGCCAAACTGCCTTCATGACCAGAACAGGTTGATTCCAATGATTCTCTAAATTGTAGAAAGCACAATTTGCTCACTGTTGTAGAAAAGTAACAGATAAATAAGCAGCATTAAATATATATTCTAAGGAATCAAATTAGATACATAGTTTGTTAAGCACCAGTCCATTAATGCACTCTCTGTCATGATATTTCAATTAAAAATTACTATGTTTAAATGGAACTTCTAATTAGTGTTAAGATTCAAAATTTAAAGGCAGGTGTCATTTAGAAGCACGCAATTAATTGAGCTCAAGTACATTCTTTAAAAAATCCCTTGAAATTAATAAAAAAAAGTCTTTATCTTAGTAGCTTCAGATCAGAATTGAATTGCATGTACTTTCTCCAGTGTGTATGTAATTTAAATTATCTGGGGTAACTGGAATAAATAATGAAAAGCAAAGGCTGGGAAAACAATTGAATCTGATATAATTGAGGCACTTTTTCGATGATAAAATTGTTGGGAATTATATCTTACTTTAGAAACAGTCCTATTCCTGGTGCTGTGCAATTGTCACAAACATTTATGCATTACAGGAAGAGGATGAACAAGTCGCTTTTGCATTACCTAAAGCAACACTAATTTAAAATAAAAGTCATTCAAATATATTTTTGATCAGCCATAAAAACTCCATGTGACCAGCACTCAAGAGACATTCATACTCCCAAGTTCTACAGCTGTTTCCTTCAGTGTGCAACATACTGATCCAGTGTCCCACAGAGTTGAGGGTATACTAATAAAGTGAAAGGTGGAAAGAGAAAGTGGGAAGTTGTCTGTAAACAATCACTGAGCAGATTGCACTCCCATTTCATGGACTTTAGTGGCTTAAGACTATGGCTGAAGGCCCTACTACCACATTTTACAGCAGAGGTGCATTTTTCCCTGCAAATGAGATAGTTGTGTCTCACCCATCTCCTCTCACACTCCATTCTCCAGATTTCTTCACACCCAGATTCCCTCAACCACAGCAACAGCCCTTCCCTCAGCCGCTGCAGGTAGTAACCCCTAATTTGGTTTTGTTTTGGTTAAATAATTAAATTTGTGGCTCACTTGTGAAAGGTTCTGGGAAAGAACAGGAAAAGCTCCAGTTCATATGTGGGCCATTTAGCTAGGGAAAGCTAAAGAAATATGAAGACACTATGTGTGTAAAAAGAACCATTTTAAAATGCAGCCTCTACAAAAGCTGGTGCATGTATTCCTGAAAAATCTTCATGGAAAATTCAGAAGGTTTCTGAAAAATTAATGTAATTTTTTATAATCCTTAAAAATACATTAAACCACAAAAAGACTAAAAGAGAGGTCTTTAAAAACAACTGCGTTGGTGTCATCTTGGAGGAACCTTACCCAAAGTTTATCTCCTGACTTTTATTTTACTCACTTCTCTATAGAAATTGTGGAAATTCCATATATTGCCAAAGAAAGTTTAAGATATGTCAAATATAAGCCACTCTTAATGTGGCATGTTCTTCCTCTTGCTACATGGTGCCTAAGGACTGAAGAACATAACCCTGTGCTCCCAAGGCATGGTGGAATGAAGCCAGAGCAGCAACTCCCTCATGGGTCTTCTTCCTTCAAGCTTCACAGGGCCAGAGACACCCCTGGAGTCACAGCATCTCCAGACCTCCAAGAACTGACAACTTTGAAAGGAAAACTCTCGGGTGGCTCCATGTGCACCTGGACGGCACAAGGAAGCCAGAACAGAGCATGTCAGGGCCACAACAGAAATACCTATGTACACGAGGGTTACACGACATGAAACAACTTGTCATGGGATGAGCAAGTGTTAGTGTCATGTTGCTGCCGAGAGAACCTGCCTTTCAGAAGGAAAGGCAGGGACCATGAGGACACAAAGCCCAACTTGTGGCAGAGGGCCAGATTTCCTCTGCAGAGAAGAAGCAGTTCTTCTATCTTCTTCATCTCCTCCTGTACCTTGTCCTCCTCCACTTTCAGCAATGCAGCACTGCTCCCCTTTCCTTCCACCAGCACCCAGTGGGACAGGTGTTGCCTGGGCTGCCACGGAGAAAAGTGTCAGCCTGGGTTCAGCCTCAGAAAGCCTTCTCTGGAGGCTGTCACTGGAGAAACACTGACATGTGAAGGTACTGGGGTCCAGTGTTCCAGGTGAGGAGCGGGAAGAAGGAGGCCGCGTGAGCAAGATTTGCACCTTGGATATGAAACTTAACAGCTCCACATTGGGAAACCTCCTTGTACTTTCTGCACCAATACAGGTCTTTGTTCCATGGCTCCTCTACACAAACTTTCTTCTTGGCTCATGATGGAAATACAGGCCCTCTGGGCTTTCATTTTTCACCGCATTATCCTGGATGACTTCGCTTGCCCTAAATTTTGTCTCAGGGCCAAGTGTTGATTTAGATCTATCTATCTGAAAGTTAATCTATCTGAAAGTGAGAAGGAGAGGCTAAAGAGAATCCTAAATCACATACTTCATGAGGTAAAAGAAAAAATTGCGTTTGTTTTTGGTTTTGGTTTTTTTTTTTTCCCTTTATAATTTTAATCTGAAGTAAAACGTCCTCAACTTTATAGCTCTGCTGCAGCACTTTCCTGTCATGGCCTGCCCTGCCTGTCCAAAGCAGCAGCCTGTAAGTCATCCCCCAGAACGTGCAGAATTGGTTTATAAGTTTCCATTAAAGCAAGAGGGTTGGTGGAGACAAAGTCAGGGGAATGACATAACGCACAGGAATGCACCGCAGGCAGAACGGATGCAGTACGAACAAGGAAGAAATAACAGAGAAGACAGACCATGAAAGATGTTGGCACGGTTCTTGTTTACACAGTAAGTGAAAAATTAGTGAAAAGTTTTTTTAAGTGGGAACTTTTCAGAACAAACTGTTCAAAGAAGCCTAATGGATATAAGTCAGAGAAGCACAGTCGGCCAAATGTCACACTTGCGTTGCTATGAGGGCTGATCCACTCCCGGGAGGTGGCTTGGGGTTTAATATGGTATGCCAGGGAGCAAATCTGCCTCACTGTACCTTCTGTAACAGCTGAAATTTCCTAATTAATCTACCATCTATCCCCTTTATCTCATCTTATTTACTCCAATATTTTTAAATTAATCTAGCTGTAAATTAAGATTAGTGGAGATTTACTGATGCTGATTAAAGAAGAGATACTGCAAAGGCTATGCTATGTGTTGGCAAACCCTAGTATATATGTATAAAACTAAGTACTGCATATGCCATGGTAAGACCCATATTAATTGTAAATAACTGCAAACACATATGTACTGTTTTCATGCCTTTTTTGTACCATGAGCTAACAAAAATTATAGGGGAAAGAAGAAGACAAAAACAAGGACACAAATTATTCTAATCATCCACAGTTACATTAAATTTACATGTAAGTGTATTAAACTTATGTTTATTAACAGTAAAAGATACAGAGAATGAGGCATGTAAGGATCAGTTTAAGTTGCTAGGAGTTTAACAACACTGTATAGTCTATGCTGCAATAAGATAAATGTGGGGGTTTTTTTCACTTAAAAAAAAATATTTCTTGAATGTTAGTATTTACTTACAATACATTTTCCAGTACCATCTTGACACCTATTTGAATTTCCATTGCAGCTGCAGGGGACACAGCGTCCAGTGAATAATCCTTTATTCTCACGATAAAATCCAAGGGCACATTCCTAGACAATAAGCAGAGAGAAGAAAAATAGTGAGTGTTGGCGGAAATAAAGTATTACAGGTTATGGGAAGGGTATTTTGAAATTGTTTGCCATTTTGAAGCAGTAGTGAAGGTATACATTTCCTTGCAAGCTCTTCTAAGCCCATACTGTTGAAGCCTGTATTGTCGTTTAAATCATAAGTATTTTAACACAGTGAATAGCAATGAATGGAGCTGAAGAAGTTTCATCTGAACCCTGGGCTCTACACTTTGTGGTAGTGGGGATTTCATCACTTTGACTCTAACCTCTGTGCAAAATACATTTCCTGTGGCTATGTACAAAGGTGTGGAATATGATTTTTAAACCACAGAAAAAGATTTGGATATAGATTCACACTACAGTGTTCTCAAAGAAGAACACATGGAAATCTCACATATTAGCTAGTGGTTAAGTAAAACCTTGATATTAATTTAATTACACTGTGTTCTTTGGAAATACTTCTAATGAGATCTCTTTTACATGAATTCATCATGACTTCCACAACAACTCTACCTGGAGCTATACAAAGCTATGGTTAGACAGAGGTAGGTGATCTTACGAAACACACAGAGCGGTCTAATTCTAAGTACAAGCTTGTCCAAGAGATCTGGGAAGCATGAGAAGAATGTTCAGCTCTTGAGAGCACAGGAGCAGGAGCACAGCCTGTCATATCAAAGTCAGGTTTAAATAGAGAGCTGAACCAGAGGAATGTTATGAATGAAGTAAGAGACATGAAGTTGTCAGCGTAAACCAGGAAGTTAGTAACTAATATGTTAAAACCATATTCTTCTTTGGCTTAGGCGGGGAAAGTGCAGGGGTAGGGAAAGTACAAGCAATTCTTGCTGGGCAGGCAGACTTTCCATGTACAGACCAATTAAAAAAATTCATGCCCACCTTCCCTGCTCAGCACCCTCCTCCTGGCACACCAACCACACCAAAAATGGCTGGACATAAATCTGTCCTTTCTACTCCTAGTTCCTTTTGACTAGTAACTAAGCTGCTGTGGTGCAAGGAAGATCTGCAGCTGTATGAAAGGGGGGAGAAGGCTGTGCTCCCCACAAAACCAACACTTTCCAGGTTCCTGCCTCCAGCAACGTACTTCTGCACTGCACCTATAACTCACCTCTACCTCACTGTTAGGGGTGGCCCCAATGACATTCAGAAAACAAGTGACAGATGAGCTTTAAAGCCATAAATCTTTTCTCATAGAAATTGCACCACCAAGACCAATGAGACTAATACGAAGAGCAAAAGGTTTGCAGGACGGTGTCTCAAAACATGTTCCAGCGATGTGAGGTGTAAGTATTTATGCAGGGACAGGATTAATGAATGAATTTATCAACCATGTAACTATAAAAAAAATATATATAAAAAAATCACCTCTCCCAAAGCAGATCCCAAAAGGAATATTGAGTTATTGCTGTTTAAACAACAGTTGCTAGCAGCACCTTTGCCTTCTTTACATGTGGGATAAACTAAATAAAAAGCAGAAAACTAGTATCATCAGGAGTTTTTAATACTGAATTCAGTGTGAGCAAGGACTGAATTTCAATTAGGCACTTGGAACCCTTTAGATACATTTTTTAAATGGTGAATAAGTTCCCTGAACAACAGGGAGCCAATATTCACAGCTTCTGAAGGAAACAGGGCCTGAAATACATTAAACAGCATGACTAAGTAAAATATAGGCTCTAATGCATGCACATTTTATTTACTGAAAGTCTCTTTTGGAGAGCAAAATGAGTCACTTATTTTAAAAATACACCCAAATGCATTTGGAAAAAATCTGTGCAGCTTTTTGTTTTTCTATTTATGCTGTCTTTAAAACAACACATTTGGAGTACGTGGGCACTTTGTTTTTGAAGCAGCGTTCATGATACTGACAAATTATCCCAGATGAAGATAAAGCTCTAGGCACTTTAAAATGCTTTGGAGTTCAGGCTGACTGTTTTCAAGTAAACAACAATTTAAAAGCAACTGCTAGCACACACTTTTGTTAGCAAATTACTTTGAGATATAAGATTAGCCTGCTTATTACTTTTATATTAAGTAGTGTATAAGTTGTTATCAAATTACTTCATTTAAAAACAAAGAAAAAAAGGACATACAAGAGGAAGGGAAAATGAACAAATTACCTGTCTCAGGTAAAAATCCCTTTGAACTTGTTGCTGCTGACTCCCCTCCTGCAGGTGAGGATACCATAGCCTCTGTTGCATGTCTTGTGCTAAACAACGCCCCAGGGCTACTAACGTGACAGCCAGCCATCCTACATTCCTTGGCCTCCACGCTTGGGCCATCGCTTTCCTTTAGCTCCGCTGCAAACATACGCTGCTCTCCTGTTGGCGCTCGTTCTCTTATACTCACCCTTCTTCTCCAGCTTCTGACTCAGATTAATGAGGCGCTGCGCTGCGATGGGCCCCACCTTTAAACTTTATCCATGAGTCAAGTTGTACAGTACACATTACCGTTCCTGAGGTTAACAAGTAACCCCGCAGTTCCTGTAGCTCAATATATACCTAAGTCAGGGTGTGGCAGGCATCACCTCCACCCCACCTAAGGCAGCCAGACAGAGCTTGGTGATTAGAGCAGTAAATCACTGCCTGAGTAATGCTGCATAAACATACGGGGCTTATGAACTACCCAGGTGAGTGTCTTGATCACTTCCTTTTGTTATGTATTTCTACCAGGTTATAAAAAAAAAAACCCCAACAATTTAGTTTATTGAGGCAGTCTGTTGAAAGCAATGGAATGGCAGGAGGAATTTCAGTCAATGTTCATCAATTTGTTTGTGGCACAGAACATCAAATGTACAAAAAAACCCCACATTTCTAGAAATACTTCCAAAATGGGATCTGACAGAGGATGAAGAGCTGCCCTGTGCAGCGCATACACACATGAGGCATAAGCCAGCCATAAAAGTTGTTTTGGTCAGTCTCTCTGCAGCTGCTCCAGTCTAGAAATTATTCTTTCATTCTCATTTCAAAAATGTTTGCAAGGTTACTACAGCAATTGCTGCTTTATGGTAACCCTCAACCACTTTCTGAGAGAATAATTCCTCATATTTTGTGCACTTTGTACACTGCTTATCTCTCCTGTATTTTATTCTGCTGCCTTGAGTGCTTACACGTGGGAACAGTCAAGCTCTAAACTAAGCAAAGTGACAACCAAAAGAATTACAGCTATAGGACCAGCATCAGGGACGAGATATACAACTGTAGCTAGGATTTCGCCATTCTTCAGGTAATAGTGTTGCTTTATAATGTTCACATTATCTTTCATAAAAATATCTCCAAATATTTTTTTTGCAAATGTGTTAACTTCAGCTTTCAAACATTTTCCTACAAAATAAGAAAGTATCCAGAATTATCTATGTCCAGGTTACTTCCCTTAGACCCTGCTAAAATAAGGAACACCAGGAATCTTCACTGTGTAGAGTCTCACAGACTGTGATCAAGTCAATTCTGACCTTGTCTGCATTAAAGGAAGTACCAACCAAGATTATTCAGCCTGTCACAGGGCATCACAGGAGAATCCCTCGTTATAGTGCCGTACACATAGAAAATGACATTCACAGCTCCACAAAAGCAATCACGAGTTGAATAACCCTACAGTGCTTCTTAGACAGTGAAAGTATTCGAGCCATTGAAAGTGGCTTACAAGAAGCATGTTTAATTACTTTAATAACCAGCCTGTTCTTCTAACTAAACCAGTGTGAACAGCTGTAGGCAAGACAGAAGATAATGGTACAGGATGGAGGCAAATGCTTCCTACCTGACATGAGTCACCAGCATACTCCGGAGGGCAGGAACATCTCTCTACGCTGTAGGCAACACTGCCGCTTCCCATGCTGGTGGCTTCTTCCAGCCCAACCTCACCAAGGGTTAATCGCTGAGTCTCTGTGAAGTAAAGGCCTCTGATGTGTAAACCATCTAGTCGAGACAGGATTATCATCAGTTCTTCTCTGGATACAAGGTTATTGCTGCTGGCATGCCTGAAGTTTCCCTGCACATTAAGGGCACAAAATGAGCACAACCCAGCTGCTTCTTTTTTAAGAGGATCTGCAAAGAAGACAGGATGACAGGAAAAAGGGAGAAAAAAGAAGTGTGGAACAGACTCCTATAGTGCCAAGTGGTGTGGGGTGAAACAGAGGTCAGGAAAATAAATATAATGAATGTGAACACAGCAATAATTACCATTAAACGGGGTGTAACCTATACTTTGCAAGCTATGTATAGCTTTGAGGTATCAAAAAGTGAAGAAGCATATAGGTTCTTCTTCAGTCATCCAAATTTCTTTGAGGTATCACCCACCAAACCACAAAACAGTGGAGGAAAATGCTTTTACTTTTAAGAGTAAGTGAAGTCCTACAAACCTAACCTTTGAGGTCTGCCTTCACATGCTTTCTTGCTACTAATAGACACAGCATTACTGAAAATGAAATCTGGCATGAAGAAACATCTTAATTTTTGCCTACACATGAGACGGAAATAACCTGGTTTGAACTTCTGAGCACAGATTTAAGGTAGGAATGATCCCTGCTCACTTCAGCTACCTAAATGCTGGACACCCATTCAAGACTAGGTACCTAGACACCAAGAAAAACAGATAACAGTTCATTCCATCCCTATTAAGTACATGTCTGGGGCTGCAATGAATCATCTTCCATTGATGACTGATTCCAGTATTACTCCACTGGCCCTGGAGGGAGTGCTACGGGCTAGATTGGACAAGATGCCTGACTTAAAGGTGCTAAAATTAAGTGCCATGAACAAGAACCCAGGTTCAATGTGGCACTAAAGAGAGAAAAGTTTTTATTTAAGATCTGCAGCATTAAATTTTATATTCATTAACATTATCACGTATTTGGCATTTCTGCACATAGTACCTGCATGATTTATGTGTCACTGGGAAGAAAAGCGAAGGTAATTCTAATTTTGTTTCTTACCTCAACCAGCTGCACACGGCCATAATATTGACGGTCAGGCAGTGGGTTGTTGGGATCCATGTAAACAACTTTCATTTGCTGGCCCTGTGTGAGAATGAGGATATAACACTGATGTTTCACTGCTCTTTACAGTAAAGTGTTCAGATGCAATAAAATTTGGTAAAGCACATTAATGCTGTTATTTGGGGGATGAAAACTTAAGTAATACTAGGAAAACTGTATATCATTTCATCAGTGAAGTTGTATAGCAAACACTGTGTTTGAGTCAGCAGAGTTTTCACTGCTTTTGCCTAGTAATAACCTTGCTTTCCAATAAAACACCAAGAGAATTAAATTACTGCTTACCGGTTTTCAGAGGAACTAGTTATTACTTTTGAGTAAAAACACTTCTGTATTTTCAGTCTCCTTTGCTGCCACACTGTCTCAGAAAAGGAGCTGCTTCCTGATATCATCTTTAGAGCTTACCTTGGAAATTTGTGGCTGGCAAGAGGAGGGGAATAAGACTAATAAGGGACTGAGGAACAGGGACTCTGACTTGACATCCTGGTGCACTTTGGATACTACTGTAGTACTTTATGGGACAGGTTTCCCAGTGAGAATCCTAGAATATTGAGTTAGTATTTCTGATGGTCTGAAGAAACAAAGTCACTCCCTCAGGAATTTCAACAAACAGTAAAAGATTTCAATTTTGGCATTAAAGTGGTTAAATTAAAAAAACTGTTAACCTAAAACAAATTTTTACTTCAGCCTTTTGAAGTCTTCTAATTATACTTCATTTTATGCTGAAGAAAATTCTCACAAAAAGCAAGATTAATTACATATGGAATCCAACACACTTTGCAGAGCCGAGGCCATACTTGTTGACAACTGTACAAGGCATTAATTATTTTTTTTCCACAGGTGCATTCTACAGAAAAAAAAAAAAATCTGTTTTATCTTTTCATTTGCTCTCAAGTTAGTTATGCTTAATAACATGCTACTTTGGCAAGAGAGATAGGTGTGTTGATGGCTTTGAATAAAATGTAGTAAAAGCACATTAATAGAAATGCAGCAAGTAATAAAAGTTAAGCACACTATAGGAGCAAAATCTGCCACAGTTGTCATTTAACAGAAAAAAATTCTGGTATTGTTATTGCTTAAAATAAAAAGTTTCAAAACTTACTGTTAGTTGTATATCAGGTCTCTTATCCAGAAGAACCATGCCCTCACTAGGTAAGCCAAAAGATTTCACCTGGTAACTTAGGAAGCCACCATATGAAGAAAGCTATAACAAAATACACAAAACCAGAGGTATTTTACTGTGCTATTGCTTGATATTAATATAACTTTGTATTCAAGTTTACCCCATTTTCCAGTACTGTAGATAATATATTTACTCCTTGTTCTTTAGTCCAAAAATAAAAATATGTGTTCCTTGGAAGAAAATTCTTTAAATTTTGTTTACTTAGTGTATCTGGCATCACTTTTTGAGCAGTACCTGTCCTCTGGAAGGTTACCTGCATTGGTTTTTTTTTTTTCACACCTGGGATTGCACCATGTGTGGTCATGGAGAAATCACGTGTTCACATGAACATTGGTCTTCCCCAGACTCTACAGAACAGATTTGGCTCATCAAGGAGCTGATATCAGACTGACAGTGAAAGTGGTAATGCACCCCATGAACAGCCATGGATAAAAAGCAAAAGTCAGACTAAGCTGGGTTTTACAGACGAGCATTTTTCAACCTTACTACAAGCATGAATCTAATCAGGAAGTTTTTGCTCCACCTCATGGAGGACAGGACTTCTACTGATATCAGCACTATTGTAAACAGAACATTGCTGTAGGTTCAGCTGAAACTACACTTCTTTTGGCTCCACCACAGGTGGCCTCAAACCCAACCAAATACATATGCTGCTGCCCAAAACAAAGACCTAGGTGAGTATGCCTGAATCATCTGACCAACAGCTTCCAGGGCTTGTGTCTGAGTGACTCAGTTCAAAGCATTTTGAGAGGAAAAGAAGCTCCAGGCACTGCCCAGACAGCGTTTGCTCCAAGAAGAGCCTAGGAGGAAAGTTTGTGGGTACTAAGTGAAATCAGGTGTTTTGCCAAATAGATACTATTTTGTTTTGCGCCTTTTGCTCTTATGGCTTATGCTTGGTTTTGATGTGGGAGGAAGAACAGCTTTGTCAGGTTTTGGTGCTCTGCAGGTAAGCACCAGCCTTCACTCTACCCCTTCCCATATACTTTGATGGATTACAAACATAACACAGACATCTTGGTACTAAATTTGTTCCTTGGATCACAGGACCATAATTAATGATATTATCTTTAGCCAACTGTGTTTTCAAAAGCATTATTTGGAACATTGGCCATATTTTGCCAACATAAACAAAACAACCTCATATAAATATGTTTTTTCAAAAATATAAGAGAATTCAAGTTAGAGCTAATTTCCTGTTTAACACACATTTTAGGACTGCACCATATGACCGGCTGTTATGTTACTGCTTGCTTAATTATTTTTTTATAATGGAAAAATATTGATGTTGTAAACTACCCTCTGTATTCTATACGCACAGTGTTTATTTTCTAACCTTAAGAGTGGTCTATTAAATAGAATGTTAAAATACACAAGAGCAGAAAATGAGGATAATGTGATCTGAATTTCTCAATGACTGTTAGTTTCTGCACTGCTGTAGGTTTTATATTTTATTCCCTTTTAACTTTGCAAAGAAAAAATAGAGAGAGGACAGGAAATATACTCTGCTAAACCTAGTTAAAAGGTTTAAGATAAAACAGTATTTATATTCCTCATCATACTGAAAATGTCTGGGGTGATCTTGTTCGCATTTTCCAAAACCAGATATCACTGAAAGTAGACCAAAAGCTGACATTTTCAGAATGCATTAATGTCAAAGACTGGTAAATTTATGAGCTTGTAAAGCTAGAATCAAGGTAGTATTTTGGGGGGTACTTTCACTACTACAGTACAGCCAGCGTCAAAATATACACTTACACACAGTGTACGGTACAAGCGGGGCCAAAAATAGAACTATTTTATTTACTGTGTTGTCATGGTAAATAAAAGCAAGTCATGGCATGCCTAGTTAGATACTGTGACATTCAACACAGAACTCTCAGCACTGTTCTTAATAGCTGTGCTTAAAAAGGGTAATCGCCTGCCTCATATGTTGTGGGAACAACAAAAGTCCTTTTTGGCTTAACATTGTAGCAAATAAAGTGTGCTTTATCAAGAAATTTATTTGAAAAATGAGTTGCAGACATTGAAAGTAGAACCTCTATAACACTGACAAAAAGCACCCTCACTAAACGTGCTGTTTAACTGAAATTTACCTCTGAGCATAGGAGAACAGGGCAAAAAATACTGCTCTAGTCCTTAAAATGGAGACTACGAAGAACTTCAAAAATTGTGCCATTTTTAATGCCCTAGTGTCTATTAATTTTTTTTTTTCACTTGTGTTACGGTAGGATTGCATCTGAAAAGCCTGTGTGTCCTACAACTGGTCAGCAGCTATCAACACACGCAGAAGACCTGGGGCTCTGGGCCTGAAAGCCACCACTAGCAAAGTCCCCCTGGTCCCTGTGATCCTCAGGCTGAAGCACTGATAGATGTTAGTGGTCGGCAAGGGACTGCTCTCATGCATGAGTAGAAAGAGCAGCAAGCACTTCAAAGAATACAAAGGTTAGAAAACCAGGTGTTGCTCTTCCCAAGCAACATATTGAAAACAAAAGTTTGGGTTTTTTTTGCATGCCACTGAGCATGTAATCACCTTTTATTCTTTTGGAAATGTGCCGAAGAGGCACTCTAGGGAGTCTTAGGGATATTTGGGCATATTGGCAAGATCTATGTGTTCTGGGTTTCAGAAAAGTGGCTGAAGGTATCAGCTCCCTGAACCATAGCTCCTGACCATGGCACCCACTAAGATGATTAATTCTGTATTATTGGTTTATAATTTTAATACTGTATTCAGAAGTCAAATGTTGTGATTCCTAGCATGACAAGTAAGAGAGAGAAGAATGTCATGAGGGAAGAAGGAGAAAAGGAGAAAAGTATCTAAGAAAACCAACAAGACTCTTTATCAAATATGCTGGCAAAAAAATTAATACATGTTATTAAAACAGATGACTTGGGTGTCTTTTACCTTCTCTCCCAGGTAAGATGGTGGTGCCTTCCAGTACAAACTGTGCACTGAAGCAGGCAATTCTTGAACATCAGCCACTACACTATTACTGACCGGATTGAAAGTGACTGGAATGTCAATATTTTCATCCACTGCCTCCAAGCGCCAGTTCCTCATGTCCACAAACTGATGAAAATACATAAAGGAATTAAAAGCTTGTCTCACCCTTTATTAAACTTTATCAGCATCAAGTAATGAAGAAAAATTATTTAGCCTCTACAATTCCCTTAGCATGAAATTCAATGACTTCAGAGCCAGCCTCAAGTCTCTGCACAGTGGATATTACAAGGACCTCAAAAGAGAGTGTAAGTGGGATGGATGTGCCAAAGTTACTTGGGATGCAGGCATTTGGCTTGTCACCTGCAACCTCAACTCCATCTTCAGTCACATGAAGTCATAATCCTTCCGAAGATGAGTAACAATTGTGTACACAAACCCAAGGATATAATCTGAAGGTGTTTTTCTAAGTCCATTCCAAAATCAAACCGAGGACATAACCTGAAAGTCAGAGTGAGGACCTGTTGTGGTAGGTTAACTGCAAGGGAGGGGACGTGGCAAGTTATTTTGGAGAGGCAGGCAATGTAGCCTAACATTCTGGCTCTTTAATGCACATTTTGTGTTCATGGGTGTTGTTTCATGAAAGACCATACATCCTGTTATTTATCATTATGCTGGGAGTAAGAAAGCATAATGTGTATGTTCCAGAACAGTTCTGTGGTGGGTTGACCTTGGCTGGCCAGAGCAATAAAACAAAAAGATAGAAATGTTTCCAAAAACAGTCTTTGTGAGGACAATTAATCACTAGAGGAAATTTTCATAAAGCAAATGGAAGTTTGCTACTGACTTCAAAAGGGCCAGTTTTTCATCCTTTGCTTGGTAAACAGTGAAGTGGCACAATCTGGATTGCATCTAGTCTACATCCAAGCCTAAACTAAACTTCTCATCCATTATTCCAGGGCTCTGCTTCTCTCTTTTCTTTCTCTTGTATTTTTTCAGGCAGTTGTTGCTTTTTTTTTTTTTTTTTCCCAGTCTTCAGCCATCTTACCATTCATTTACGCTACTAAAAATCTGTCTTCCTTTTTTGATGTGTCTTTTTAGTAGGGAGGGAAGAGATACAATTTTTACAATCTCTGTAGAATCTGTCACACATCTCTTAGGTTTCAAAATGATCTGTGATATAGACATGTAAAATGACATGTGCTTATCAAAGCATGTTGAAGGACACCATTGACTTTAATGACGAACAAGTGTCTGAAGACACAGCAATAGATGGCCAGCTCCACTTCAGTCCAGCTAGTTATTTGTAAACAAACACACGAAAAGGGCCATTTCTGCTGAAAGGCGCTTTCCCACTACAACTGCATTTTAACAAGGCTGCACTACATCTGCGCTATTGCTTGCAGAATATTCTTCCTCCCCAGAAACTTGTAAAATATATTTTCAATTTTGGAAGAAATATGACATGTCCTTAACGGAATAAATGCAGGTTCATGAGAGCAAAGAAAAAAACCTATTGAATACACCTTGGTTCTACGAAGATTTGTGCTGCGACAGTCGCTGGTTGCCCCAAAACAAAAGCAAGAAGTGCATCCCTTGGGATTAGAAGGGTCCAGATAAAAGGATCCTGGTCGGCAAATATCACATTCGGCACCTTCAACGTTCTCCTGTTAAAGCATAATTGAAAGAAATCTCAGAGTTTGCCTTTTGGTTTTGGTGAGGCCCCCAAAACTTCCTGCACATAAAACAAATCTTCTGAAAGAATAATTATTTAAAGGTATGGAAACATGAATTAAAATGTGTGATTGTCTGGATACACTATATTCCACGTGCAAATGAAACTGGCTTCTTGGAGACTTAGTTATGAGCTGTCTATCCAGTTTATAAAGTGAATCACTGAGTAATAAATATTAGTCAGAGACAGCTGGTAACTTCCCTGCGAAAACCCTCCTGCTGGCTTTTCCAACCCTACAATATAAAAGGTCACTTGTGAAAGTTCACATTTATCACATTTAATTATGCAGAACAGAACAAAAACAGATTTCCTGGATATAATGGTGTGGTGAAATGTCAACTGACATAATATGGCTAAAAAAAGCATGGGACCTGGTTAACATCCAAGAGTCAAGATACAGATGCATAAAGTGGATGTGTGCAGGGTACAGACTGCTTCAGTGAATCAATGGACATCCACTCTGCAGCACTGCAACACCCTGCAAAGCCTAAGTGTGCCTGTAAAATTGTCAGATATTGAACTCATTAAAAATGGTATTTAACTGATACCATGATAATCTGTGCACATACTGCAAGGTGTGATGATTTTGTATTTAATTCTTACTGAAAACTACATTATAAACTCACTTTATTTACCCCATTACATACAAAATAGTCACTGATGTGTAAACGATGCTTGTGAATGCAGAAGTAATTTGATTTATCTGACCTTGCAGAGACAAATTCCTGTCTGGGGATTGCAAACATCTGGTTCTGTTCCATCTCTGTTGCAGTTACATGGCACACAGTTTGGGAAACCATAAGTACCAGGAGAGCACTGATCACACCGCCGTCCTTTTATTCCTGGTTTGCATCTTTATCAACAAAAACACACAGAGGAGGGAGTTAGGAGGGGAGGCAGGAATGCAGCAAGGAAGGGAAGATGAAAGCAAAAGGCAGGTGGATCTTTGAAGTGCTTGCATGGCTATGACACAACTTCATCACTTTTTTAGCAGCAGGTTAGTATTGTTCTCCAATTCCAATGGTGAGACTTTTTATATGGTTGTGGAACTGATTAGGAATGGATTTGATTTCAGAGGTTATAAATGCTCACAATGGAATTAGACTTCTACAGCTATTCAGCGCTTGCAGGGCAGAACTACTCTCTCTGTACACCAAGGTGTGAAATATGGGTGTTGTACACAGGGAAGCGGAGCTGGAAGATGATTTATAGCTGGAGGATGTGACTGGGCATTTCTCGAGGAGTTCACCTGCTAACATAGAGGTGGAGAATCCCTGGCATATGAATAATTATGGGGACTTCAACCTACCACAAGGCTTTGGTTAGTTTATAACTGTTCACAAAGGATAAAAATCCACTTTGCTCGCAGTGGAGGCTGGATGTCTCAGGTTTACTTAGAGGGAGTACAGAAGATACCAAAAAACAACACCAAACTATGAACAAGGCTTGAGGTAAGAGACAATGTTGTTCAGTAGCAGCAGCTACTTCATCCTACCTTTACAACAAACTTGCACAGTCTGGTAAAACTAGTGAAAATGTAGGTCTGATGATCCCTCTTCTTCCTGTCTGTGCTGGCAAACTGTCTGTACCAGCCCAAAGGAGGTTTCAAGAGAGTAAGAATCCATTGAAAAATAATGTCTGCCACCACCACCATCCACGTCTTTACATTGCAGTTGTGGTGAGATAGTTTTAAAAAGTCCAGCAAGTCAGTGGAATGTCCTTTGGCTCTCAGCACCAAATTTAGATGTGCACTAAAACTACGAATTTAATTGAAAGAAACAAAGTATGCGGACAAGGTAGACTGCACCTCATGGCATTATATGAAAGCAATTACTCAATTCACCAAACAACAGGCAAAGCTTTTCAGATTCTCTCTGAATGCATTACCACCACATACAGATAAGTGGAGCTGGATGGGGACTTTTAACTTCATGTTAGAATTTAACATGATGGAAAGTAGAAGTTCACAGATGGAAAAGTATTAATCAGAATGTAGTAGTTAGCTATACACTTCAGCAATCAGCCCAAAAGGTAAATGTCAAATTTTGCTTCAGATCTTTTTGCCATAAACTGTCATTTCTTTGGTATTTCTAATTAGGCTGCACATGAAAAATATCACCATTATAATCAGGCAATACAGCTTTTCACTGAAATGGTAAAATGTGACTATTTCTGTAAAAAAATATCCTCAATTTTACTCGAGTTGAAATGTGCTAAGGCCTTTCTTTGAAGTATTAAATTTTATTTGACTGAAGTAAATTTCTGCATAGTATTCTTTTCACTTTTATTTTGAACAGTACAGGAAAGATGAAAGCAGAGACTAATCAGACTGAGAGTGCATTAGGAGATACAGAATATGCTACACTTTCTAAATAGGAAGAGAGATTCCTGTTTTGCCCTAGGGGTAAGAAAATTATTGATTTTGTACCAAAAGGACAGACTTAGGAAAAAATTTAAATTCAGGAAATGATAAGAGCATTCTATGAAAATTAGTGTCCTCTATCATATTACAGGATTTACAGGATTGATGGCAGAGCAGGAAGGATGATATTTCTCTTTGTTAGAACCCTACAAAAACATAGCCAAATCAATCAAACTAAACTAACCAAGGCCTTACACAACCTATTGGCAAGTACAAGTATTTGTGCTTGCTATTTAAGGACTTGATTTTTCCCAAGGAAATAATAGAAATGTTCAACTATACTAATAATGACAGCATCTGAATATGGGAACATTCCATATTGTAGCTGTATGCTATACTTATTTTAGAGGATGTAAATACGAGACTAAAACTAAACAAAAAAAAAATTCATTTCAGCATGCTAACCTACAGAAGAATAAGGATATATCATATAGGAGGCATAATTATAAGGGGAGTTACCACCTGCAGCTCCAACAGAACCATATTTTCCATACACACAGCACCCATCATTAAAATATTTCAAAATTCATTGAAAACATTCAGGCATTATGGTACTTAAAAACATCATTGGACTTAAAACTAGGCAGAGTGTGGAAGGTCAAATGCGAAGTTTTAAGAATTGGGGAGATAAGGTACACCATTACAAATGACGCACATGTCCTGAAGTCAGCAGCTCTGATGTGAGGTCTGCTGCTGGACACAGATTTGGTGACTTACCAGAACTGACATGGCACGTCACTGGCGAACAGAATGCAGGCCCAGGAATCTCAAATCCCACTATTGTTTACCTGCACAAACCAAGTTTTCACTAAACATTGCAGGTATCCCTGAAACAGCTGAGCTCTCACTATCACCAAGCACTGCTTAAATCCCTATTCATCATTATTGGAGTTTCCCTCATCCCCTCCAAATAACTGAAAAGAACGGTGAAGCAAAACACTCATACATTGTTTATAATGCACATAACCCAAACTTACTTGCACTGCCCATTGTTTTTTTCACATTCTCGGCTTGCCACATTAACGACTCCTCTTTTTGAACAGTTGCAGCTCTCGCAGCCAGCAAGAGGGTGATAGCCGAAGTAATGTTTCTCACACACTTCACATTTTGGTTTCACAGTTTGTGGAGGGCAAATGCATTTACCAGTCACGTCGTCACAAAGACGCTGCCCACAGTTGCATACTAGGTCAAAGAAAAAGTTGTACAATCAATCACATCTCAACCAACAATCACAGAAACATAGAATCGTAAAATAGTTTGTGTTGGAAGGGACCTTTAAAGCTCATCTAGTCCAACCCCCTGCAATGAGCAGAGACATCTTCAACTAGATCAGGTTGTTAAGAGCCCCTGTCCAGCCTGGCCTTGAATGTCTCCAGGGATGGGGCATCTACCACCTCTCTGGGCAACCTGGGCCAGGATTTTACCACCCTCATTGTAAAGAATTTTTTCCTCATGCCTGGCCTGAATCTCCCCTCCCTTACTTTAAAAACATCACCTTTGTCCTGTCATAGCAGGTCTCACTGAAAAGTCTGTCCCCATCTTTCTTATAGGCTCCTTTTAGTAATGAAAGGCCGCAATAAGGTCTTCCCGGAGCCTTCTCTTCTCCAGGCTGAACAACCCCAACTCTCACAGCCTTTTCCCAGAGCAGAGGTGTTCCAGCCCCCAGATCATTTTTGCGGCCTCCTCTGGACTTGCATTTGAAGCAAACACATACAACCTTTATGTATAAAGCACATGATTCTTTTCTCTCACTAGTTTTAAGCTCAGGGTCACAGAAACCAACATGTGACTCTAATGGTGGTTTCAAAGAGTAGCTTTAGACCCCAGCTCTTTTCCACAGATTGGTTGCTTAACTTCACCACAAGCATTATTATCATTTCCCAAAACTGCCAAGGATTCAACGACAAATACTTTTGGTGTGAAGAGCACAACTTTTACAAATTAACAGTAATAAACCTAGAGTATAATATCTAGGAAAGCTGCTGAAGACTCTTGGTGTAATCTATAAATCTGGTGATGTTTTTTAGAATAACATCAGAAAAAGAGGAATTAAGGATGCTACGTCTCTGATTATCTACAGAAAATCTTGAAGGTATAAACTCGGATACAACAGTAATAACTTAGAGAGGATTTAGCGGTCAGTGCAGAAAAATCCATTTGACTGAAAGAGTGGCAATATGAATTTTAACCAGTAAAACTGTAAGTAACCAGTAAAACTGTACCTGCTACACCTGATTGGACAACATATGTGAAGGTGCAGTTCATCATGAACTAGATGTGCTTAAAGGGAGTGGGGTTACTTCTGCATTAAACTGAAAGCTATGCTACGTGACATATAAGGTGGCTCAACTAGCCTCTCATATGATCAGTCCCTATGGAGAAAAGTGAGGCTGCAGTACCTATGCAGTGAAATTGCAGAATTAAATAAAAGGTTGGGTCAGGCGCTGAATGAGTCTGAGTATGTACTTACACTTGCAGAATGGGAATCCATAGTAGCCAGTTTGGCATCGGCTGCACTGACGACCGATGACATTAGGCCTGCAAATACACTGTCCTCCCAGGGGGCTGCAGGTAGGGCTCGTAGCACCCACACTGTGGCAATTACATGGCAGAGCTCCGTTGTTGTAGAAAGCCACCAGTGACCTCGCAGAGTCCTTACAGAAGGCAGATGATCCTTCTGGGCTATTTAAATTGAAATACAAACCATATAAGTACTGGCACTTGGGAATTGTTCTGAGCGTGCTTTGCAGTGGTTCAGTAAATTAGGGCCCTGGATTTGTTCTTTGACATAAGGATAGCATCACTATACATGCAAGGATATACTTTAACTAAATTAGTGGTGAATGGCTTTGAACATGCAGGTAGGAGATTTTTTTTTTCAAAGAAAGTGCATGTATTAGTCATATCAGTTCAGGCATGCCAAGCAAAATACTACATACCAAAGATGGAAATACCAAAGGCAGAAAGATGACATAGATTTTCTTCTTTTGTACTGTGAGCAATAAAGCTCTACCTTTACATTTCATTTACAATAGAAAGTCATGGAAAAATGACTCATGGAAATTTAATGGGCCAGCGTAAGCCATGAAAAGGATTTTAATGTAGCACAATGATGCGGATTTTATATATATGTCTTAAATACAGAGTGAAAATAATATTATTTCCCAGCTTGCTGTCAAATGCTGTTTTTTAGAAAGCGATGCTTACTCAATATAAAAACTGTTTCCTCCACATTGGTTGATAAAATCAAATGACTTGTCCACTGTCTTTTTGTCAAGAATTTTGTAACTGTAGGTGTCTGCTGGAACAACTAAGACATTTTCCTTAAAACAACAAAAAAGCTAAATTGTACATTTCAGAGAAAAGCAAAAGACACAGGCTAAGGCATTTATATATTTAAAAGTTGCTTATTTATGCATTTTGGATTTTCTCAAAACCCATGACATTTTAAATGAAAAAAAAAAAAAAAAAAAAGGAAAATATACTAATCTTGCCCCCAGAGCTGTGATGCTACAAGCAATGTACAATAAAAATGGTGTATGATATCTTAAAAATTTAAAATAAAACAGAAGCAGTGCATAAAATTCTAAAAATTTGGAACACAACATTAAAAACCAAATTCTTTCTTTTTGGTTTTCATCTTTGCATCTACCTCTAAATGAATGGTGAAACTGAGAATAATATTCCCAAGTACATTTATGTACTAAACATACCAGAACCAGCGTTCGTCCATCTGGTATCATCACTGTAACAGAGACCTCAGGTTCAGAAATGTCAAGCTCAATTCGGTTTTCTGCAATCACCTGATCCCGACAGCCAGAGGTGTGCGGGCAGAATGAAGCATTGAAGGAACCTAGAAGAAAAAACGTGGTGCCAAAAAATGTTCCATGTACAAAAATGCTGAGAAAGGAAATGAGTTAGATCAAATTCAAATGCTTACCTGACCACAGACGTCCCCCACTCACATGCACTTGCACGGGGAATACTGGGTGTGTTGGCTGATAAAAATGTACCACAAATACGTATCTGCCTAAGCGGGGCACTCTGCCACACAAGGTAATCTGGTTCTGCAGAAACAAGAGCAGCTCTGATGATAACATATATGTTTCACCTACCTGCAATGAAGCTAGCAATATCTCCAAAGAATCATCGAATCATAGAATAGTTTGGGTTGGAAGGGACCTTCAAAGGGCACCTAGTCCAACCCCTGCAATGAGCAGGGACATCTTCAACTAGATCAGGTTGCTCAGAACCCCGTCCAGCCTGGCCTGGAATGTCTCCAGAGATGGGGCATCTACCGCCTCTCTGGGCAGCCTGTTCTAGTATTATTGTAAAATATGGCAAAATATGTAGAATATGTCATTACCACTGCATGCTCCTATCTGTGTGCATGCCAAGCACATCTAATGCTCTTTTGTAGTCCGTGAGACTACTCTGGAGTTCAGAAACAAGCTGGCAATTTTGTTTCTCTTTTTGTATATTTTCTTGGTGGCTTACTCAGTCTGCAACATTTTGATTGTACCACATCATTCAGTTTCAATACTCTTGAAGTAATTCTTCTATTGAACTTCACTAAGAACATGCTTTATAACTTAGGAAACAATATTTTCAAAATACAAGATACCTGTAATGGTGTCAAGGTGACTCCATTAACTGAGTCAGGAGATGAAGTGACACTTGGTGGATCGTACAGTATATTTCTCTGTACTTCAGGAATTTTCCCATCATTGAATGGATCCAAAACCAAAGCTGCTGGGGGAGTTTCGTACACTGAGGGAATGCACGTTGCACTAAAACCAGAATTATGTAATTACTCTTGGGGCCAGGAGAAATTTTTAAGCATTGTAAAAGGAAGAGCTCACAAAAGTCAATATATTAAACTGCAGTACGTTTAATAATGCAATAGTAACCCCTGTTACTCTTTGGATTCTATGTAAATATCAGGAAGTAAGTGAAAACAAGAGGTATAGATTTAACTCACAAATGGGAAAATGTACATTAACTGATTTTACTCTCCTGAACAATGTCAATGGAAAGAGTTTGCTAGGGAAGAGAAGCCTAAAAGAACCAAGAGCATATTGAATTCTCAGTTCTACAAATATTTATGTAGGTGTATCCTTTAAACATGCAAGTTTTCCCACTGAGGTCAACTGGACTACTTAAGTACTTAGAAGTTAAGTATACACTCAAATATTTGTAGAAATGGAGCCAAAATAAACAACAGTGCTCCTTGAAAGCATCCTTATTCATTCACTGCTGTGTTTAACTATTCCTTCCTTGGTATATTTAGTTCTGAAGGACTTGATGGAGAGAAGTATTTTCCAAGAATGCAGGAAAAAATGGTTTTGGGGATTTCCTGCTAGTATTTGTTCACTTCTCGTAAGTATACAACAGACAATGATTATTCTTCGCTCAAGACAGGCCCAAAACTGCAATGGCAAGTGTATTTCAGGGCCAGGACTGAGACAGATTTGCCAGGCCTTCGTGGGAAATCACATGCAGTATCCACTTACAACAATAAAAAAACAAAAACACAAAACCAAAGTAAAAAGTACAAATTTTTGCATTAGCTTTATTTTAAATCTTGTTTTTCACCCAGCCTCTTTCCCCCATTTTATTCAGAATGTAAACATGCAGGAATGCAAAATACCTTTTGTGCGAGGACAAGTATCTTCAGTTTTAAAAAGCTACTCTCAGTTGTTGCACTCTGAGCAGGATGATTAAAGCTGCAATTCAATGCTATGCATGCTTGGAAGCCAAGTATAGTCACATGCTTTTATCCAATTTACTATCCAGATTTTTCTGCTCACTATTTCAATTCAACCATTACATTAGAAGCTACAGTCTGGAAAACTATTAAAACTAGTCACCAACACTTTCTGCCTCTGAAGTCCTGCAAATGACATTTACTTCTACTTTGAGGCCCTTCCCATTGCCAGATAAGTAGGAAGAAAGCCTTAGGAGTAGCATCACGAGGGACATCCTGGGGAGTGCAGCAGGAATTGAAATGTGGGACTCCCTGGTTTGAAAACTGCAGCGATAGTTCCTCTCTGGCCCAAAGAATAAAATATGAGGAGAAAAGAGCTTCAATAGGACATAACGAGTGATTTGCAGAACCCCAAACTGACCACATGGGAAGTGAAAGTTCAGGTTCGGATCTTCACAGCAAGAGAAGAGCTATCAACCTGGGTCAACCAAGTGGCATACAAGTGCTCTAATTATTGGTCCCATACAAGTATAACGGAGGAGCAGGATCATGTGGCATTGCTGTGTGGGGTGAATGCTGAGGGCAGACCTACCATACAGGCCCCATGATGAGATGGACGAGGGAATGGCTTGTTTGTGAAGTGAAGGTTTACATCTTGAGTAATTTGCTGCTGCCAAGTTAAGCTGGTAGATCTGTGCAGGAAAGGGCAGTCCCATGCCCTACCTAACAGCAAATTAAAGCCATTTTGGAACAGCTGAAGCAGTAACGTGCTGAATGAAACTCCAGATGGAGCAGTAAGGATTTCAGGCCACAGAACTCGTAATGTTGCTCCAGCTTGGACACCTGTCACACCAGAGAGCATGTGAGAGATGTGTGTTTTCTAATGCATTAGCACTCTGTGGTTCAGACAGGCCTGGAATACGCTAGTATTAACAAAATCCTGGCTATCTAGGTTAACACTAACACTTTAGCTTTTTTTACAAATACCACTTTGCAAAAGCAGTCTACAAATCACCTGTAAACCACTGAGTAAAGCTTCATTCAAAAGAATAAAAATGCCATTTAGTCTGCCTTTCAAGGTCTTTTTCAGGAATAAAAACAAGCAAGTTACCTTCCATCATGGGTACTCTTGTAAGCAGCTATGCACTGTACTTTAGGATCCACATATTCTGAAGAAAATTCTTTGGTTGAAATAATACAAACCTTGTGCTGAAAAATAGCACAAGGCACAATTAACAATTAATATCATAAATAACAGAAGGGGGAGATAAGGGGGAAGGATGAAGCCTAATTTTAAGATAGGGAAACCTGAGCCCAAAGCATTGTTCTGTCATGGACATCCCACAAGATTTTTGCATCCTGTTCACTGCCTGCACCTCAATACCTCAGTGGTGAATAACATTTTTCTGTCCTTCTCAGAAGGCTGGCTGTTGGGAAGTTAAATAAATTAAAACGTAAGTAAACGTGTGGCAATTGGAATGACAGAAGACCAGCGTTGGGTGGTTAGAAGCTAGACAAGGAGCGAACAAAGGGAAAAAGACTTTATCTGTGGTGTTAGACCCTAAGTGAATTCCTAGACCTTCTGAAAAGCAGGCACAAACACTTGCACAAAGTCTGTAGGAGTGAGTTTCAGCGACAGCAGGATTTCTCCCAATAGATTCAGAACTCATTTTAAAAGCCGCCAATGAAACCTTTTTGTTGTTGTTTTGTTTTGTTTTAAGTAGAACCAGACATGAGCACGTGAAGCTGTGGTAGTTCTGCAGTAGCCATGGTGGTAAGGACATAAGGGAAAGCTTGTGGGTAGACACAACAGTTTGCACTAATAAAAAAATCACTTGCACTTACAAAACACAGAAGTGCAGATTAGAATACTTGTGCATGGACTGCTTGAAAAGGAGACAGAAGTACCGGATAGGCAGTAAGATGACTAGCGCTATGTATTAACATAATTTAAAATTGCGCAGGGAGAATTCTTTAATGCACAAAGTGCTTCAGTTTAGAAGCAGGCCCTAAGGGACCTCAGCTTGTGTTTTAGCAGTAGCAAGCAGGGACTAGAAACCCTTCACAAGCTAGAAGGCAGAGTGCTAAATGTCCCTTTCCTGGACAGCAAATGTTGTGCCTGTCCAGCATGTAATGACCCCCAGGGCTCCAGCCCATGGCAGCAGAGTAAGGGTAGACTCTGAAGCTCTGAACTGCACTTTATGAGCAGCTAAAGTTAGTGCGAAACACGATCTGGGTTTAGGCAACTCCTATGCATCAGTATGAGGTGAAGACTATCAATTTGCCAGAGCCCTTCTTGAAAGCCGACCTCGGGAACACCATCTCCTCTTTATTTAGACCTGATTTCTGAATCCCAGCATTGGTGGTGGTTCCCCTTTGCCTCTCTGATCTAAATGACAGGGGGTCACACGAGGGTCTTTAACTCCAAAACTGCTGCCATTGACTCCATAGTTAGTGCTCATAGACCAGGAGCTCTTCTTTTTTTCCCCCTTTCTTCCTATCATTTGCTAAGTGCAGTCTTTGCATTTAACACAGGGAAATATTTCCTGTATTTCAGGAGAATATTGAAATTTCTCTTGCAACAAGTGAATGAAAACTAGAATTTAGAAATAAAGAGAATCTTAGCACAAGAGACTCTACATGTGGAGATAGAGACCAATAATATCCAGGTCTTTTCAATATGGGTCTTGTTTGCACAGCAATTGCTGCAGGGAGCTAACAGACAATTTAAATGGCATTTGTTTGCACCCAACACTCCCTCAAGAAATGATGAAAACATGTATCAGTTGTTAAACCTAACAGTTCCATGAAACTACTATGTGTTTATAGCTGGGTTTCAACTTCAGATTTTAAGCAACTGTGTAATTCACCTTTTCTTTCTAAAACAGAAAACAGAAATGAAAGACAATTCAGTGTCCAAAACAATGTATTCGTGGTGTGGCCAAAAGAGGGCAGTGAAGGCTTTTCACTCGAGGCATTTAAAAGATAGGACTAATGAATGCATTTATTACCTGAAATGAATGCATCTATTACCTGAGATTTTTTTAAGAGACCGAGAAAACTCCAATGTGGGTTTTGAGGATTTACAAAAAGTGAAAGGTAGATTAAAAAAATATGATGAAATATAAAAGCTACTAGAACATTTTTCATTTAAAATTCACATGTATGTGGGAGAGAGGAACTGAAATAAAGCATGAGAGAGTTGGGAAAACTCGTGTCAGAAAGGCAAATTTCTGTTTATCTTTGATCAAGTTTGACTCGGTATTCTCTGAGTATATATAAAGAAACATCTTCAAGCATCTAATACACTTCCTTTCACATACTACTATTAAGCATGTGAACATAGGGAGAAAAGTATCTCTCTTTACTCAGGGAACAAGTTTAGAAAAGGAAAAGGAAAACAAAAACTCACCAGAAGAAAATTAATTGATGATGCTTTAAGATGTATCTTTGTATCTGCTAGCAGGTCATAGGCTGCAATTCGGTTTCTATCATCAACTACAACACTGCGACAAAGGAAACTGAGAAAGAAAGCAGGGTTAAAAATGAGCCTGCTGGCATTGCTGTGTTGGTTATCCTATCACGTAGCTCAGCTGCCCAGCTTTTGGTCAGCCTCATCCCTGATGCCTGGCTGTTCCGCTGGATCACAGGTAACCTTTGGCCACTGCTGAACATACTGTATCCTCACTAGGAAGACAAAGGATGGACCACGTACAAAATACTGCTTGTCCTTTGTGGGTTGACCTACCCCGAAACCAAACCTCCAGACTTCATCTCAAATCACCATTTAAGCTACTACTTTAAGTAGAATGTGGACAGATGCACATACATGCTATCTGCAGAGGTTTCCAAGCTGTGTAACATGGTGTGCAACTAATATTCTGTGCTTGATCCGTGTTCCTCAAGGTGCCAGTGTGTACCAGCTGCTGCTTTCCAGTTCTGCCACACACCATTGATGGAGTGGGTCAGCAGCTCTCTCCCACACAATGGCAGCTGGGCATGTCTCAATTTTAGGAAGCTATGTGTACACTGAGGTGCTCCTCAATACAAGTGAAAAAATGTAGGCCTGCCTCTTAGCTACTGCTTCCGAAGGGCTGCACATCTTCCATAAAGACAAATACGTACTAAGAGGAAGAGTCCTGCTAAAGGCTTCAAAATGCGTTGTTCAAGGAGCATGATCCCTGCAGCTTGGCAAAAGTAGAATCAGTTCACTTTTGCTAAAGAGAAGTCATATAAGGCTTAAATTTCTTTTCTTTCTTCTGCACTTCTGCTCGTGTAGGCCAGCCAGCATGGCCTGGGTGAGAAGGTGTAACCACCATACGACTGCTTATTTCTCCACTAGGAACCAGGGAATATGAAAGTTTCACTCTTGGTTAGAGCACAGTTCAGAAATAAGGTCAGCTCAGGGCTAAGGACATTTATGACCGGAGAAATGTAGGCCCCTTACTCGTGATTCTCTGGAAGCTTGCAATGTTTTATTCTCTTACAGTGCTTTATTGGGAGTTACAACGCTCATAGAGGTGTAAGATGGCCGGGCACTATATATTCCTAATACTACATGTTACTCTCATCTGCATGCACCTCACTATGTCCTTTCTTGATTTATTTTCTAACAAAAGAGGCTTGTAGCTTCCTGCTTAGGAAAGATGACACAGCAATCTACTTGCAATGTGACGATTAGCTTCATGCAGAATGGTTGCAGAATTTACTGCATTGCTACATTAAAATAGCAAGGGCTTTCTTTGTCTTTTCATGACCAAGTTCTTAGTGCATCATATGAACAAACAAGAATGTTCAAAATCAGCCCATATATTGTGTTTAGAAAAAATAAGCAATAAAATGGAAGCTTTACAGCAAGTGGTTTGGGGCTCGAAGTATTACGTAATAGGATAAAAAAAGAGCTTTCCCCTTCAACAACCTGACAAGGTCACTGCTGCGTATAGCTCTGTTCTGTATCACAAACATGCTGATGAAAATGATTTTTCTTACTGGGCAATTTCATCCCAAATATCCCTAAGCCTCCAATCTGCCAAACGCTTGACTCACAGGAAAAAGGGATGCATGTCGGCAGTCGCCTGGCACTGGGCAGGCTCTCCCAGGGGCTTAAACATCTGCAGGATCACAATCCTAATTTGAGTCATAAACTGAAATGCTCAAGTGTTAAAGGCAATCTTGCTCAGGACAGACAAAATCTCCTGTGCAGAAACATCTGCAGTAACCTCAGTAGTCAACAAGGATAAAGAAGCATTCAGCTGAAGACCTTGCCTACAGGCTAACAGCGAGAGGATGGCTACACTCAGAATTTCAGAGACATTTAAACTTCTGCTTCACCAGATCCTGCTAGAAACAGTAGGAATATTCTTGTAAAACTGTCAGCTACATTTTTTATAGCTAAAGCCCTTGAACATGCTTTTAACTAAAAAACAGTGCAGGCATCTGCAGTGAACAGTGATGCTCTTTCACTGGACCCTTAGATTAGTAGTTTATAAGGACTTATGAATGTACCTAAGAAAAGTAACCCTTTGTATAGGAAAACAGCTCACTGAAGCAGTCACAATATTTAACGAGCTGATTGCACAGAGAGAATAAAAAATCTGTACAATACCCACAGAGTCACATACTCGATTTTAAATAGCCTTAAAATTTGAACAATCTACATGGTAAAATGGATTCCAATATCTAAAAAGTATAATTATATTCTGAATGCTTATTTAATCATTTAGTGACTACATCAGAAATTCTTACCTGTATTTACAACTGTATATTATCACTCTGCCTTCAGTGACAGGTCCAGGGCTATGCATTATTACCTCAGCGGTGTATAACTGATCCTCTTCATTGGCATATTCAAAAACAAGAACATAGCGTCCAACTTGAGGAACATTTATTGTCATCTGCAAATCGACCTAGGTCAAGATCATTGATAAAAGAAAAAAATTCTTTAGATTTTTCACTCCCTTTGTTGTAGGAAGCTCCCTTTTCCTGCCTTGCAAGACGACTGCTCAGTATCAGTCCAGGGCCAATCCTGCACTGTCTCAGCAAAAGACATTCAGCAGAGTGGAAGCAATGCTTATGTGTATCACTTTGGCCACTAACAAGAGTCAACCAAGTTCACAAAAGAGCTGACATTAAAACAGTTCTAGGAAGGCTGTAAAATAAGCCTGCAAAATGAGTATATTATTTCTCTTTTCCCCAGTAGAAAGTACCAATGATGAAAGTTAAATAATACTGAAAAATTTTCACCCTCATGTCTAAGCTATCTTTAATAACAAATGAAAATTGACTTTATTTTTCCACTGAGAAAAACATTTCCAGGAACACAATTCCTACTAGAGCAGTGCTGTATATTGATTCCCTACAAAGAACAAAAGCATTTTCTCCAGCAAACAGCTAATGCCACTTTTTGAAGCATCAACTTTTTCTTTCAGTTTACCCGCACAGATTGTTTAAAACAATATTTGATTCAAAATACTTCGAAGTATTAATAATTGCATGGAAAGTACTATGGTTACAGGGGGGGTTGCCACAGTTGGCTGCATAATTATATTCAAATTTGAACTGTTTTTTCCTCAGTATTGTCTTAGGCTATGAACACTTAAACATGTAAATAGTTCTGTCAACAGGCCTCTTGACTTCACTGCAGTTATTCGTACCAGTGAAGTTTTGCACATGCATCAGTGATGAAGCATCAGGGTCTGTGCCATGTAAGTATTCTTTTTGCACTGAGTATTTTTAAAAGCAATATCAGAGAACAGTAATAGAGGACATAATCATTTTACATGCCATTATCATTTACTTGACAAAACACCTTATTTTTACCAAACACACTTTTGGTGTATTTTTTCATTTCATAAAACAAGTTTCTCTTTAAAAGGACCTACAGCAGCGGCATAATTGTTTCTGCTTGTTTTTTAGTAAAGCAAGTATTTTTACATAAGTATAGCTATTTAAGAAACAAAAAAAAATTAATTCAGAGTGACACTGTGAACAGCATTTCTGCTGACAAACCATTATGGCATTTCTCCTGCAATTAAACAGTATTCTGAACAAACCAGTATCCCTAAAGCAGAGGGATTTTTATTTAATAAGATACATTCATCAGAGGGAAATGTCCACTCTGGACACCAGTTATAAATCTGCCTACACTGATTCATCTACACAGTCCTGTATTAAATGTGGAACTTGGCACAGAGTCTGTTTTAGGGATGCGTTACAGATCTGCAAATCCTGAGCAGTAAATCTGCAACCATTTTAGTCCAGTAGGTTTATAACCAACAGTGGAGATAGGACTGCAATTAACAGGTAGGAATCTGACCTCTGTTCCACTGATATGGGACATCACTGGTTGATCAGGAGATGGCTGTCGCACAGGTATTCTTCTGTATTCTCCCCCATGTCTGAAATATGTTGCCTCTGAACCAAGGACACAAGAAAATTTGCCCAGTGGCAAATGCTGATAGAGCAAGCAGCTTACAAAAGAAAAAATCAAAACAAAACACAACACAAGATTATTATTGCTTCCAAGTGCAGCGGGATAATAATAAAATAATCCAAGACAATGGCTAATTCTGCAGCATATATACTGACTGCTCTGTTGAAGCATGTCCCGAATAGGTGCAAGGGTCTGTAACTTGTATCTGCAAGATGGATGCTTCGTAGTAATCACTAGGTAACAGCACCATGTAATCCTAAGAACAAAGAATACAACAAATGCAAGACCATGCAGAGCATTACAAAAGGAACATTTCTAGACTTTCACAATGTAGCAATGAATAAAACCAGTCACATAAATAATTTTTACAGAGGATATCTGCAAGACGTGGATTTTGTTGTTGTTGTTGTTGTTGTTACATGGGCCAATAACAGCAGGATGTGTCCCCCTAACTCTTATACCTTCATAGAGATGGGATGAAGGCAGCTGCTCTGTGAGCAAGCAAACTCCAAAGCCACATTCCCATCATGTGTTTCAAAAGATGGTGCTCACACCAGAGCCTCTCCATGGCTTGGTTACACACAGCCAGCTGGGTGTAGTTGTCACCCATGGGTGTAATCCCCACGCACACCTCTCAGCTCTGTGTGAATCCACCAGGGAGACTCAGGTGTCCCAGGTGACCTTATAAAAATATTCCATGTAATCTACTAAGCTGTGCTTCAAAAGCTGGTGTATTTTTGCTCTGCCTTGCCTACTTAAATTAACATATTAGAGCTTATTTATAAAAACTGTTATTGTGAGAACACACTGGGTTAAGATAATTAATAAAATCATTTTCAAAGGTGTTAGTAAAAAAACCCAGGCACAATAAGTACTGTCACAGCAAGAAATATGTTTGCAAGCTCTTTTGTAACATTTCATGTGGATTCCATAAATTTAACAGAGCCCTAGGCTTAAATACTAAAAGACACTGGCTACTTATTAACTCTATACAATATACATATGAATTTCAGTATGCTGTCTGTGCCGTTCAAGGTTTTTCATAAATGATCACCTCAAAAAAAATTGTCTTTTTATAGCAATTTCTCAGAGTTGCTGTCAGAAAACGTCTCACATTTTCAGTGAGTAAAAGGAGAACAATGATGGGAGAATAAAAACATTTAGAAAATGACCTGCTAATCATGCAGCCAATCTTATAATACTTTTCTGAAGAATCTTTGTCAAGAAACTAGAGCCTTGGTCATTTGTGGCTAAGACAAGCTTTGTATACGATATCTGATATGTAAGAATTACCAATTTCTGTGAGCATTTATGTTCAAAAAATTGTGCTGTATGTTAATACTACTTTACGCTTTGAAGGTACAGATTCCAGACAGACTGAAAGTCTATATGAACAAGAAAAATTAGAGCAGGGAAAAGTCAGAGTACCAAAAAAAAAAAATAGAGGCAGAGCTGTACATTTTTATAATGATATTCTGCTGCTGTACTCTTTGCTAGTGCTGAATTTTAATTGCTTGCAGAATACTTTGCAGCAAATAACTCCAGAGCAATACCATCATGACAGCCTTCAAGCACTTATTTTCCTCAGTTGCTTTCTTACCAAGAGGACTTCCTCTGCCATTATACTGACAGTCCACGTGCCTGGAACCAGTGAGAAGGGTTCTGTGGAGCTTTTTCCTGGGATTGTAACAAAAGCTGGCTCCTTGCTGGGTGGGAAGACAATCTCTTTGCTCTGAGCAGCCCCTGCCAGCAAAAAAAAGTCAAGTAAAAAAATAAGGGACTGTGTAAAATGTCTCTACTTGCTCAGTGAGCTGGACTAATGATTTCATCCATTAAACTGTCTAACGGGAGCTGATCAATGTTTCTCTTGTCAATATGTAATAACAGTGCATTTGACCGTGCACAATAAGCTACAGAGCTACACAGCAGTGGTTGTCTTCATTCTTATTATTAATAGTTTCAAGCAAATTGGTTCAGAAAAGCAGAGCTTATCCTCTGTAACGGCCAGTTTTGCAATATTCTGAAATGTTCACTTCTTCACTTTCCCCTTCCATTATTTTCCATTCAACCTGTCTCTGCACCGACTCATGACACAAGGCCTGTTCTCACGTGACTTTCAGCCAAATATTTCAGATACTGGAGGTTCTCAGTACCATCTAAAATGTTTAGTTACAGATAGTAACTGAAGGTGACTTCTGGGCAGAGATGATGTACAACAGAAATACAGCTGCAGGATGCTTTATCGAAGAGAAGTCATGAGGATCAATTGTTATGAACATTAAAGGTTTCCTCTTTGAAGCCCCTGGACACAGACAAAAGCTGGTTCCCTGCCTCCCAGGCAATATAAGCCAGACCTGACCACAAACTGCTGCCACTCTGCTGAGTTGTATCTGCTAAGTCTTTGGTTTCATCTCTTCTGAATTACTGAAAGGATCTATGACTAAACTCCATCAGTTCCCACCAGTATGCAGAGGTTAGGCATAATGAGAGATAATTCTGAATATAGGCTTGGGATGCCCCTACCAGTAAAATGATATGGACTTATCTTTTATCAGGGCCCAAAAGACATTGCATGCTCTTGAGGTCTGTAGTCAGAGTTAACTTGGTGGATCAGATTAATAATTAAATATTATTCATGGAATGAAGGCAGAAGCCACCTTTAAACTGAAACATTAAAGGCAACTAAACCAAGGTAAGTGATACTATCCCTTATTTCAATGCTTCATAAAATACACAGTTCAGAGCTGCCAAGTCCAGAACTGGAAGTACTGTTTGGCAAACATTTGAAAAAACAGATCTTGATTACTGCTGTAAGCAGGTGGTTCATGCAAACACAGCCACATCAGTTACACAGCAAAATATATTAGGAAAAGCACAAAAGCACTGACACTGTTAAAAGAGATGCATTTTAAGTGGCATCATTGCAGATTTGAATCAGGTGCACCTGGAAAAGGCATTTCTGATGTAACATTCATCTGGTCTGTTGTGCTGTTGAGTTGCACCTACCTGTTTCAGGCCAAGATTGACAAGCAGATATGCGGCCAGATAATGTTTCACCTCCAGGGTTAATATACCTCAGGATAATGCGAAATAAGTAGAGGTTTGATTTTTCCACATTCAAAGTTATCCTCACTTCGTTCTGAAAAATTGAAGTTAATAAACAAAAACAGCCGTAAAGTGCTGAATAGAGGAACAGTTAGAAGCCATGCAAGCACCATACTAAAGTCCTACAAGAAAAATGCACATGCGGACAAGTATACACTGGAATAGCAATGCTGGCGTATGACAGAGGAAGACAGGCAAGCCTAGTGAGAAAACTAATTCACTTACAAGTATAATTAGTGCCCAAATGTTTTCCCTCAGCAACTGAGATCTTCCCTTTAGAGCTTTTTGAACCCAGGCTGACATAGTGGAGGACTAGGTGGAAGAGCTTAGGGGAAGCCACAGTGACAGGCACAACCACCTCTGGCTGGGAAAAATAAAAAGAAAGGGGAAAAAGGAGGAAAGGAAAGTATATTATTTGTTACTAGCACCCAGAGAAAGAAAAAAACATTTGACAAAGACAAACTCCATTACAGAAAAGAAAGGCTCAGGCAGCTTACAAAAGAATATAGAACAAAACTTGCTGTGAAATAAAATAACTCTTGCTGGATAACACCTTATTCAGAAAGACACAGAATGGCTGAACTAACATGTATGTTGATATCACACCTTGAACCATGAACAGTATTTCACTGTTATTCTCCCCTCCCGTGCCATAAATAAGACATATGGTATCAAGGGCTGCCCATATTCCCGGCTTTCTGAAGAACGGGACAGAACCATTGATCCATATCTGAGGTGACACATAACGTTCCACAGCATGCAGACATCTCAGACCATCACTGAAACTTCTGCTCCTCTACCAAATCTCACAATTTAATCTTAGAGATGTGATGCCATGGCTCTCATTGCCCTCAGCTGAGCTGACACCTCTGGAGCCACACAGTTCTCATCAGCCCTGGACAGACAGCAAGCCTGTCAGGGGCTGCATTCGCACAGCCCCCACAATTTAGTTTGCAGAGCAACAGAATCTGCAGATACATGTTGCAGGTTGATGGTGGATTGGGAAAAACTAGGATTGGTGCAACCTCAATGGTTTGGCTTCCTTCTTTCCATCCTAAATCTTTCCTCACAATTCATCTCCCAGTTTACCCATCACAATCCGCTCACTGTCCCTTTCCAAGATGCTTGTGGTATGGTGAGATCCCCACCACTGTGGTCCATTGTGCTTTCCAAAAAGCACACAGGATTTATCAGGTCCACACATTTGAGAATAGAGCACAAAGTCTCATTTTATCTTACTTCTAAAAGCTATCATAAATTCAAGTTTTACAGCTCCCATATGCTATTCTGAATGTATATGCCTCAATTCTGTCATCATCAATCTGGAGATCTCCACTTTCTCAATAGAAATGCAAAGCAGAAAGCAAAAATAGACATACAACAGATGGTAGGGCTGACAGATCTACAGAGACTAGATAGCCAAAATACAGGTGATTGCAGAAGCATGGTGGACTAGAACAGAAAACACAGCCAAGGAGGGGAAGGTTTTATGAGTGTTATGTTAAATGGAGAAGGATGACTATTGAAGGATACTACATGGATAAAACAGGCACCGAGTTAACACTTGAAAAATAGATACAAACAAAAAATAAAAGGCAAAAGAAATAAAGAAACATGCTTCAGAGGATTCAAAACGGTTTCTAAGCTTTAATCTAGAAGACACGTTGAAGAGAAAAAAATGATATAAGGAATAAGAGAGGAAGAGATGGTGGTCCATGGCTTCAAGCAAAGGCAGGGAGTGTGGAGAAGTTATTTTTTGAGCTCTGTCACAAACTTGGGCAACTTTGGCCAGCACTTTAAAATGTGAGCTCAGCTGTCAGCTCTTCAGTCTATAATGAGAAACCCAGCATGACAGGACACAGGTCACCAGCTCCACTGAGGTTACACACAGCTTATTCATTTCACTTCAAAAATTTTGAATTGTATTGAAATAGTTTCTTTTCACAAAAAGTTGCCTTTTGTGTGGTAGATATGGTAACACTATTTGTCTTCTACAAAATAAATGTGAGGAGGATTATTTCAGGGTCCTGAAGGACACAGAAACACTATATCAAATTTAGGAAAGTTTCCTGAAATTAAGAACATGAGACTATCTCACTTATGCAAGGATCTAGCCAAGCAGGGCCTGGAGCTGGCAATTACTTACACGAGTGAAAAACTTTATCCAGGTAAGAAAACAATGCACAATTTTAGCAAGATTAGAGACTGAGCCCTTTCACTACCTCTTTACAAAATGCCACTGGATATGAAATACAAAAAGCATCTGAGTTAGAAAGCAGAAGAAATCACAGCTTCTGGAGAGGTGCCTTCATTGGTAAACATGGAGTAATTCTGAATATCCAAGAAATGTGAACTCTGGGATTTTTAAAAGAGAGAGAGAAAAAAACAAACAAACAAACAAAAAAAACCCCACAAAGACGAAGGAGTGAAAAATGAAGAACTGAAGGGAAATCACTACACTTGTGCAATGGTTATGTGCTTACGTCTCAGTCTATACTAATTCGTTAGTCCTTGGACAACTTACAGAGGTTGGACACAACTATACCAGAGTACTACTTTAAAGAAGAATGAGCAAATCCCGTTTATTGTTTAAATATACCGTTGGTTAGTTTATTTGTAGACTCTCATGAGACTAAAATAAATGATGCCAATATGCTTCTGTTCACAGCTTCTTTTACTGAATAATACATTTTCCTGTTTGCTGTAACATGAAGGTATAATTCCTAATAAAAGTTGGTACTTTTCTCTTCTTTGTTCAATGTAAGTTGCAAGTGTAAGACAACTTCAGTGGTAGCACTGTGATGGTACCTGAAAATCTTATGGACACACACTACCATGGAATTGTGTAATTCAAGTAACTTAGCCAAGCATCAATCTTCTGCTGATTCCGCTGTCCTTGTCATGACAAGAATTTCTGCAGTTAGCACCCTAGACTTTAAAGCTATGAGTTCTTTTCTTTACATCTATTGCAAAATGCATGTTCCTCACAAAAAACCCTCCAAGAACATTTCTGAAGAACATATATTTGCACAAGCAATGACCAACTTGCAGTAATACCAATGCTCACCGATCCAAACCGCGATACAGTATCAAAGGGCTAGGATTAGTGATATCTTATCTTGCTTTTCTTTTTTTTTTCTGATCTTTCTATGACCTTGCACACACACAGCAGTACCATAGAGACATACATACCACATCCTATGTTTTCACTCCAAAGCCTTGAGCGAAATACCAGCTTACTTGTATAGAGGACATCCGGGCATATCCTCTCCAACTGAAGCCAGGAAATTCCTGAGGATCATAGCCAAACCGAATTTCCCTTCCCTTGACAGAAGTACCTTCTTCAATCTCAAACTTCATGTGGTGCAGATCAGGGAAAAAATAGTTTTTTTCAGGCCTTTCAAGGAGAAAAACACCAACAAAGAATTACCAGGCACTGTATGATCTACACCTAAGAGCATAAAGCAGAGGGAGGGAGGTGACCCACTGAAGACTGAGGAGTCCTGGTAGCAGCTAATAAATTCAAGACAGCAGATAAAATGGATGTAGTGAGAACTCCCTTTTCAGAAGCTTTTACAGCTTACATATGTTTTCCTATATGACTCTTGATTGATACATAGATACTTATGCAATACCAATGCAAAACAGGTACTGGTTATTTAAAGAAACACATTTTAAAAAATCTTATTAAAATAACAGAAGAAAGCTGCCCAACAAAATTAATATCAATAACTAATACAATTTACCAGCTCTTTTATCAATAAACCCAGAATCTCACGTGAAAGGGACCTGCGGGCAGTTTCAAGAGAACTATGCTGAAGCCTGATCTAGACTCACTCGTGACAGGCCGTCCCCACCACGTGCGGTCTGCACTGACAACCACCCTGGGGCTCGGTGCACATCGGGCTGAGGGATCCTCCAATGTCACACTGGCAGCCTGACAGACAAAGAGCAGAAGCCAAATATCCCATCAGAAAAGAAGTGATGAAAACACACTTCGCTTCCATTAGTTAAACACAATTATCAACTCATTTCCTCCATCCAGAGCCCTTCAGACTCCCTTCAGACCCTTTCAAACACATGTTAACACATGTGCATAAGCTGCAATTACTTCTGGCTTCCCATGTTTGTGGTTGTTTTCTTTATTTCTCCTTGGAATGTGACAAGACACACTTTAAAAAAAAAATCACAAGTAACAAGCCATGCCACATTACTGGACTACAGTTTTGCTGAACAGCTGTTCAATTGTTTTGTTAAGAAGTCAGAATTTCTACAGCAATATCAAGATAAATAACCATTTTCAAAAACAAAACCACAAAACCCAACTTACAAAAAATGTAAGATGTTAATTTTTTGGAGCCTGGCACCCCAATATTTATCTTAAAAACATTGCACACATCAAGAATATATATATGTTCGTATAATAGCATATGCATAATTTTAACCGATACTGGGCATCAATATTGAATTACTTTCTACAGAAGACAGGACTTGTGACACAAACCAAAGGACACCTCTAGAAATTATATATAATATATCATACTAATGGTCAGGTACGTCTAGGCTAAAAATTTCAAGCTCAATTTAAAGGTCGAAAGTTCCTAAACATGTATTTACACAGTAATGTAAAAACCCTGTTTTCTAAGACATGCTAAGCACCTGTAGTCTCACTGAAATCAATGACAATTAGGGTATTTGACACCTTTGCAAAACCAGATCCCTTTCAATAGCTCCTTGGTTTGCACATTAGGCATAAAAGCTGTGCTTAATACAGTAGCCATTATTTTTAACTTTGTACATATTAAATGTTTGTTAGAAGTACTCCAATGTCTTGAAAATAAATCTCTTGCATTGACCCAGGACAGATGTAAAGTACACTGAAGTCAGTGAAAGTGCTTTCAATAATTTTAACAAACCTAAACCTACACTGGAGGGACAAGGAGGGAATGGAGGTGTTGAAGTAACCCTACATCACTCAAAACACATGGCAGTGTAATAATTCTTCAGAAAAAGGATCACTCCTCCACATCACAGATACATCTGGCTCTGCCTCAAAACACATTGAGCATTGGGCTAAAGCAATACATTAATATGCCTGCAAAAAACCAAACAATCTAGTATTTGTTGTAGCAATGTAAGTTTTTATTGTGGCAGCAAACCTTAGAAAACTGCTAAGTGGAACAGAGAGACTACCACTCTTAGAGATAACACTTGCAGGAAAATCAACCATCCCTGGCCCCATAATTTGAGAGGAGGAGTGAGGAGGAAGGACTCTGAGTTAACTTATTTGATAGGATAACAGCTTTAGTAGTGCCTCATTCAGTCTCACTGTGGGTTTTGACAGAGAAGCCTCAGACATGTGGTGGTAAATGAGGGATGGGTGAAGGTGAGGAGAAGGACCATGAAAGAGGCACAAAATGACTGGGAACCACAGTGGGAACATCTGCCTTGTTGCTGCTCCCTTTGGAGACCAAAGGAGGATTTACACAGGTTACAGGCCATAGTGCAAAATGCTGTGCACATGAGTGATTTGACAAATACATCCACATTTTAATAATACACCCTAGAGAATGCTAAAGACTTTTCTGCTAAGTGAAAATGTGCTACTAGAGATGTCTTTTATTCATTTTACCTTGGCAGCCAAAATAATTCTTGTTTTCAAGAGCATAATAACCAGCTTCACAAGTGTCACAGGAATCTCCACAAACATTAGATTTGCAGTAACAATGCCCATTGTCCTACAAAGAAAACAATTTCATCAAAAATGTTTTGGCATTTTTTTCAGTACTTTTGTCTTTCAGTGCTTTGAATTCCTCTGATTCTCTAGAGGAAAAACATTCTATTTTTCAACAAAAAATACTATCTGGACATAACTTCTGTCATTTATGGTCTTCAATGAACAGACTAAAAAATACATACATTCAAGATGATGAATAATTTTTAGAACTTTTATACATCCCTAGGTTATATAAAACTTCTGTATAAATCTGCTTCTTTGCTGTATAAAACTACCCACTTTACGTGCAAAAGCAATAATGAGTACTAACATTACTACCTTACCAAATGTTACAATGATTTTTCTTTACAAAAATCAATTTAATTAATGTCTTTCACTTTACCTGCTGACATTCTCCAACTCCACTTAGTGTTCCACTCACATCACACTGGCACGCTGCTCAGATGAAAAAAGGACAATCTGCATTTTGTCTTTACAAGATACTTTGCAGGAAACAAACAAACAAACACACCACCCTGAATCTGCAATTCTGAGTCATAGTGCCACAAGGTGGATTTTACTCTGGAAGGTTCATAACAGCAGATGGGTAATGACACAAGGTGAGAAGAAAAAGCAAAGTAAGAAGAATGAGGATTTCTGTGTACGTGCAATTCACTGGTGTGTTTTGAAATGTTTTAACTTGTGTTTAACAAAAACAGTCGTGAGTATGGATTTTCTTAGAAATATTCAGACAATTGATGCAAAACAGTGCCTGACTGGCACCTTCTGTTCTGCAATGCTACTCTGGGACCAGTCAAACACTCCATATGAAATATAAATGAAGCAAATATCACGGGAATGAGCTATGCTGACATACAGGTTTGGTGAAACCCAGTATTGACACTGTGACTGAAGGCAGAGAAGATGAATTACATGAAAGGTGCAGTAATTAATCTTTTAAAAGGTGTTTAGAGTGTACAGTATTTAGAGATTTATAGTCAAAGACATCATAATATCAGTATCAGCTCTAAGGCTACTCATCCTAAGTGGCTGCTCTGGTGAACCTGTTAGAAATTAAATAGTTGGGGAGAAAAAAATCTGTAAAGATTTTTTTATCTTTATTCTTTTTAATCTTTATCATCTGCTGAAAAAGACACACTGTTAGCAAACACTGAAATTTAAAACAGAGCAGTATGATATAGATATAAATTGTAACAGATTTGTCACGCCCTGAGGCCATGAGAAGGCTTTTTACTCCTCTGCAAATTAGGAGATTATAATAAATGAAAAAGCACCTTTTCCTCAAAATAATGAGCCAAATTCTGGTGTAAGTGTTAAGGGCAGAAATCCCATCTCCCTCCAGTATAACTGCCATAGGGCCATATGAAGTATACACATCATTGTAACTCACAGCACACCTTGGTCCAGGACTAGCAAACACTCATGAAGTTACAGTCTAATTTCTAAAAGTAACTGGTGGTATCATGGATAATTTGGTGTTACAGTTAAGTAGCATGAAAAACATGCTATTAACAAGCATTGTGAAAGTCACTGAGCACCAAAAATGGTGACAGTGAAAAAAGATGAGTTTCAAAACAATTTAGCACATTCCACAAGCCAAAGGAATATGTCATGAAGCTGTACCTGTACATCCCTCAGGGTTTTCTTTGGCCAGGTTCCAGTACAATGGTTTGCATTTACTACAGGTAGGACCTTCAACGTGCTTAAGACATTGACAATAGCCCTAATGACAGAAAGGAGTTAATATGGGTTCATCAGTCTCATGAAAAATGTACTGCTCTTTAGTACTAAGAAAAACCTAATATTAACAGCTCAGGTAGTTTACTGACTTTTACAGATGCATGGAAGCTGAGGCTGATTGAGATCTCTTAGATTTTTGTGTCTCATACTATCAGCACAGGATTGTTCCACCCCTGCATATTTTTTCCATATCTAATTTATTCTAAATATCCAAACCACTGTACTTTCTGATTCTTTTATAGCCTTATTAGAACTGCTCTAAAGTATTAACTGTTTTGCAAAAAGTTTAAAAAGCAAATTTCCTTAAAAATTAATTTTCATATTTACTTCTTCCTGTGTTGGTGGAAGACACACATAACTGTGTACATGAGCCTACATAGATACTTCTTCCATTGGTCAGACTTATTCTCTAGGTCTTCTTTGCTATACATTTAGCAAAGACTCTAATTTCTCATAACATCCTGCTGCTGATGACCATCACTGTATTAATAATCATGATATAGCAACAGTCACAAAGAGGTAGTATTTTTTTCTGTAATAATTTGATGCTGAAATGGCCTGTTGCAACTCAGAACCTCTGAGACATGCACAGGCTTATATGCATATTTGCATGTACAGATTAGTGTTCTAGCATACCAAGACGACTAAGCAGTTTGAATATTCTATATATAATCAATAAAAAACCCCACCCTCAACAGCTAATTGCAGTGGTATGATCAAAGAACAAAACACAAAAGTTTATTTCCACCCTTACTCTGCTAATAAGCTCATGCAATTCTCCCACAGTCTAAGAGCAGGCTTCAGGACCTGAGCAATGAAGTGAATGTGTCCAGCAAAGGCACACGAATTATTAACACATACTGTTAGATGCAATAGTAGAATACTTACGGAATGAGAACCAATGCTACCTGAAGGGTCACATTCACTGTTGGCACCTTTATGAAATTAAAAAACAAACACATCGAAAGACATTTTTAAGAGAGAGCTGTGGAATGTAGTAGTGCAGAAGTACAATGCAGCAGGTGTGAGTTTGAAAGGGCTTTTTAGTATGGTTACCTTGGGGGACACAAATACATTAAATGTCAAGACCAGCAGAAGCCTTTAATAATGATTTTTCAAATGTGTATTTAGCCTTGGTTTAGACTGTTTGGTTTGATATGCAAAGTAGTCATTTGGAAAAATACAGCACTAACCTACAGAACTGAGAGATGTTTTCTCAAAGTTCCTGGGCCATCATCATTTTAAAAAGGTTTTAATCTTACAGTTCACTTCATGAAATAACATACAGAATGACAAACAAGCTCATCTAGTATGTGCTCATGGTGTGTCCCTCCCTCCCCATGCCTCAGGGGGTTCCTATAAAGCTTTGCAAGCAGCAGACTGCCCTGGAGAATCCTGCAATAAAAACAGGGGTGATCATATCCAGAATGAAGGATTTTCCCCCAGAAGCATTACCTTGGCAATAGGGGAAGCTGTTAGCTGCAGAAAGGCACCTGTCACACTGTCGTCCCGTGACACCTGTTCGACACCAGCACTGCCCCGATACAGATTCACACATGTCGTGCTGGGAACCGTCGGGGGAGCACTGACAAGCTATACAATGACAAACACAGGCAGCGGTGGGAGGGTTGGTTGACCCTGTAGGTATCAAGCAATAACTTTCCAAAACTTTAATACTATAGAGGTATTGAATATTATTTGTCTAGAGCATTCTTCTGTTTTCTTTCCCATAAATAACTCACAAGGTCCCCCTATAACTCACAGGGTCCTCATCACTATTTGGAACCTGTAAGTCTGAGGTGACCTGTACCATCTTCACATTGTTTTCCTCTGTTCTGGACAGAAACAGGTAGGATTATCTGGAACCGTAATGAACCCCCTTCCTCAACTTCTTTGTCCCATCCTAAGAGCAAATTTGGTTTTGGCTTTCTGCTTACTTGATCTTCCTATGGTTATAGAAAACACAGGGCAAATTCTGTGATTTGACCTACACTTAAAAATATGGTAGTGAATTACAGAATATAAAATCATATGCCTATCACACCTTTAGATCTGAGGGCAGAGGAGGCCAGAAGCAAGCTTTGAGATACACCATGCAACCAGTCTTGTTTCAGATTCCTATGTAAGGTCTCAGTTGTGCAATGATTTACACACACAGGATAAATAAGAAAATGCCAGAAAAAAAAAAAAAACAATGCTGCTACAGCCCAGGGGACTTGTCTTGGTTCAGCTAGAGTCTAAGGGTGAAATGGTTAATGACAATTATTTTAGTAAAATAGTAGGCAGTCTCCTAAAGAGGGAGTACAAACCTGTCAGATTTTTTTTTGTTGTGGTGATTAGTAATAGCAGAATTTTGAGGATACATTCCTTCTTTAGCACTAATAACCATGTGATTTCTGGAAAAGAGCAGTCCTGTTCATGATGATCAAGTCACTTGCCGATTTTAATGACAGATCCTGGGCCTGATCAACTGATCCACGTGGGCAGGAAAAAATGTTGATATGATGGAAGATATGTAAAGTCAAGCCCTTCTAGACTAGGATTTATGGTGCAGTGTTGACACATGTCAAGAGCACACACTAATGCACTTACTTAAAAGTTTACAGGACGGTGTACCAAATATCAGAAGCCCAAACAACTGGAACACAGCCCACGTTCTCTAAGCTGACGGAGCCAGAACTCAGTAAATGCCCATTGCCAAGCCTGAGCTTTAGATTTCATGTTTTAGAAGAGAGATACAACTGCACCAAGGCCAAACACTGGAAACTATTGTCTTCTGTATTGCAGAAACAAGAAGGGAAACCCCAGTAAAAGGAAAGGCTTTTACTCACGCAAGCAGCTGGGATAGCTGTAATAACCGGGAGCACACTGGTCACAGCTCAGTCCAGCATAGTTGCTATGGCACAGACACTGACCTCTAGGACCACATGTTTTCTCCACTGAGCCAATAGCATCACAGTTACATTCTGCACAGAGAAAAAGAAATAATCAACACCATAACAGATATATGTCTAAACCAGCAGTTATTTAAACCAGAATTTGCCAAAAAAAAGTTACCTTTGAAAGTAGAGAATTGTGAAGAAACGAGATGAACCATAATCTTGCCACCAAAAATAAATATAATTAAATAGATGCTTATACTGTAATTACCTCCTCAATCACTGATAATCAGGTTCTTACTGTAATTCTGTAATGTACAGTTTAAAGATTTAGTTTGATGCCTTGCAAAACATGTATAAGGGCCAGACATCCATCTTTCAATGGAAAGAACATCACATGAGAGAAGTACTTAACATTTTTAAAAAATAACCTCTGAGAAACAGCATCCACAAAGCTAGGCTAGGCCTAATGGCTAACAAGAAGCTATTAGTAATGATGCACAAGCACACGTTCATGATGCATAAGGGAAAAACTGCTGACATCTTAATCCTACAAGCTGGCAAGCAGCACATTGCCGGAATCTACATGTAACAACCAAGGCACCTTGTCAGACCATAACAAAAGCTATTGTCAAACTTCTCTTGGTGTTACCACTGCTTTAGGCTGACAGCTCTATCATAGACAAGATGTGCTACCTTATTGAAATGATGCTGGATGTTACACAGGGTCACACTTTAGAGGTACATGAATGGGAGCCCATCTGGGAATCCCAGATGCGCCAGGTACAAGCTGAAGTATTGCAGATAATCACTTGCATTTTATGACTGACAGAAATGGCTGACTGACAGAAATATAAAACAAACACTGTCTTTCTGCTCCCTGTTCACGTTCCTGGTTCCCCCTTTTGGTTCCTCTTTCTGCTGCAGCCAAGGACATCTGACGTGGCTGTTGTTACTTCAAAGAAGCCTGGAAAGAACACAGGGCTTGCTAGGAAGTTCATAATAGAGACATATAAATACCGAAGCTTCCAAAAACATCACCCACACTAGAGTCGACCCTCAGCCAAACATTATATTGCATTCTCTCCTCATTTTAATAACACTAATTCATTTAAAGGCTTTATTTTTATATCACTCTTATTGGATAAAGCTTCTATTGAGTTCAACAAGACAAGACCAGAGAGATCAGTTTTAGCTGCAGCAGCCGAGAAGTTAATAGATCTACCTCCCTTCTAAGGTGACAATTTCAAATAGGAGTAGCAGGCTGAGCTGCTCACTTTCCACCACAGTTTGCAGCATGCTGCATTAGTTTGAATTTAAACCCATGGCAGCTTATTTTAACAGAACAAGCTGTGAACTACAGCAGTTTTGAGTAATCCCACTGACTGTGTTTTCAACTATTTTTGTCTGTCTTTCACATTTTGTTTTTGCAAGCTTTTTTAAGCTTTTGTGTCTCTTTTCAGCTTTTGGTGTTAAAAGTTCAAATGTATTCACTACAAGTTTGATTTGCTTTAAGATTGCTACCTGATTCAATTCTAAGAAAAAAAAAAAGTTTAGACCACTGAACAGTGTGTCCAAATGCAGAATCCTGGTTTTATGTTTTTCATTTAACAATGTTAATCTACTCCAGACCATAAAATGCGGTCACGTAGTGTTTCTTTATTCCACCCATTGTGTTTGGTAACACAATATAATTGTCTTTGTAAGGGCACAAAGGATTCTGCTGTCTATTCATTGGATGTAAACAAGTACGTAAGCCCAAAAGGAAGAGGACTACTATAGCCAGCAACCAAAAATAATGAGAGAGAAGAAAGTAAATCATAATGTTCTATGTAAATATTGCTATGCTGTACAGGAAGTACATACACCAGGACTCAGCAATAACCTATATTCTTTCTCACTGTAAAATTCACTAAGGATTAAGGGCCTCTGACTCACTCACTGCAAAGGCAGACAAAACCTAGGGGCCAGACAGGACTTGATGGATTGCTCATACACACAGAAAACCACCACGATCAATTTTCCTCTCTTGTAAAAGGCCAACTGGTCCTTGGTGACAGGTACGCTGGTGAAACCCTACGGAGACGAGTCACATGTCATGATTATGTGAACAGAGGTTGGATCTGTGCCTGTCGTATGATCTTAAAATTAGTGAGAAATCACTGTTAGGGGTAAAATGAGAGTATCTAATTTTCAGATTTACAGTACACACATTTTACAAGGTACCAAATGAAGACCCTCTGCTAAAGCAGATCAATGCTTTACTACGCCAGTTCCTTAGCAGTCAAGCATGCTCTGTTGCTGTAGGCTCCATGTGAAAACAGCTTTCAAATCCTTTGGTTATTAGTAAGGCATCTGTACTGACTGAGGCTATAGCAAACTGTCTAACCATGCAAAAAAAGCCTATGAGAGAGCAGACACTATAATCTTCCACACTATGGAAAGATGCCAGGAAGTATTGCTTGGAGAACGAGAATGTAGGAGAATTTCACTGTAGAGAACAAGAGTCCCTGGCCCATTTACTGCTATGAACATTGCTTCAGTCATGGCAAAAACAGTACTTGAAAAGCACTTCACCCTGCCTGTTCGAGGGCCTGTTTGATGCTGCACATGCAATCAGCAGCCTTACCTTGGCAGGCAGGGAAAGAGTGGTGGCCAAGCTGACAGCTGTCACACTGAAGTCCAGCTACCCCAGAGCGACAGAGACACCTCCCGAGAAAGTCGCAGACTTCGGGCTGGGTACCCGCCAGATTACATTCACACACTGCAAATGAGGAAAGACATTTCAGACACAGCCTCTGCATAGGCTGTCTTCTTTTATTTTTCTTTAAGTGAAAATTTAAAAAAAAAAAAAAAAAAACAAACAGCATCACGGGAAACACTAATGAAAGCAAAAGAATCTGGCTGAAAGTAACTACTTGGTTCAATATCAGTGTTGCAGCACTACACGTAGCTTGTCCCCCTTCAGAATCTTATTTATTGATGCCAAGTGGTATGACAATTACTGAAAATATTTACATCTTTTTTAAGACTAAAATGAAACAATGTATGGTTTTGATTTACAATCTCAAGTGTCAGGGGTTAATAAAACGCCTAAAAAGACAGTACAGAGGTAGTTAATAAAGTTTAAAAATAGTCAGTTTTCTCGTATTGATTAGAAAGGGTTGCTTGGTGTATCAAAGTGAGGTTGCAAAGCCAAATTAAACACAGTTAAAAAAAAAAAAGAAATTAAAAACAACCAAGGATAAGTAAAATAAATGCTCCCAAACATATTCTAAATTTCATCAATGTTACTAAATCCAACCCCAAACTCAAGTCTGACAGCTGCATCTGACATTAGACAACAATCAAGGAAATACGGGCGTTTTTAGATAGAAACGTCCCCTCATCACATTCTTCTTCTTCTTTGATTTCAGTGAATTTTGGGGGAGTCCCCTATGAACACACCTCCTTGGCAAAAGAACTTCGCCCCTCAGTATAAAACTCAGGTCTGCATTTTCCACGTTGCAAAAAGGGAACATCTGTCTTACCCTGGCAGAAGGGGTAATGAAAATATCCAGCTGCACAGGTGTCGCAGGAAAGTCCCCAAAATCCAATTCTACATCTGCACTGTCCAGTATTTCCATCGCAGTCACCGCCCAGCACTCCTGCGCCGTGGCACTGGCACGCTGAAGAGCACATTTGTAAAGAAAATATTTGCGGCATTATGATCTTAAAGTTCCTATTTCACTTGGAAGCCGAAGGTTGGCATTTACACCGAGCACAGGCTCCAAGCATCAAATAAACTATGGCACTTACGTAGACACTGGGGGCCAAAATATCCTGGTTTGCAGCCACCTTCTAGTTACAACAGGAAAGGAAAAGAAAGAAAGGAACAAAGTTAGCGCATAAAACCATGCAGCTCCTCTTATGTTTGCAAGAAAAGCAGATCAGTGCTTAGCAATTATTTCTCTTGAACTGACAAAACTATTTGTATGACCCTTACATACAAGTCTCATTTAAAAAATAATAATCTGTAATCATGCTTAGTCTGCCAGCACAAATTTACAACTTCTACACAGAAGCCTCTGCTTAGAGGCAGCTGCCTTTCTTATGCCTTCAGACTCAGATGCTGCTTGTTGTAAATGTAAATAGCTCAAGATCTGTTTTCTCCTGTTTATATTTATTCATTTTTCTTCAGAGTTTTCTTTCTTCTTCCTTTTAAAAAATATGTGAGAGAACAGGATATGGCTACCAGGGCAATTATTGTGGATGCCATAGGAAGGAGATAAGTGGTACAGGAGACTGAGGATTTGCGGGCTGTGATGGCCACTGCAGACACTTTCAAGAAAACAATTGGGACTTGTAAATACATACATGGATTTGTACTATCTGCTTATATCTAATCATCTACTACATTCACAGAAGAAAACACTTCTTCATTTGTCAGCATAAACTTCACTTCTATTAAAACTAGTAGAAATAAAGAGGAAGTTATGTTCATTTTAGGATATAAAAAAGGTTTTGAGGTTTTTTTAAGGTTATTAATCCTGATATGATTTACAAGTATGTACATGATTAAATGCTAGCTGTGATGATATCTCCATTCTGCAGTATAATAATACATACTAAAAAGTAAAAGCCCACTGAGAGAATCATACAGACTTTACACAGCTTTGCAGGGGGCTAAATGAGAAATATGTAGCTCTCTTAGAAATCAAAGTTCTTCACTGCCAAGGGCAATGTACAATTTGCCAGGTGCAAGAGGACTGTCCAGAAGCAGAGGCCAGGTAGTCTTTAAGGAGGAGATTTACACTGCGAAGCAGCTGACAAGTTGTACATGTCAGAACATCTTGATGGATCTGTTCCTAAGAGCATCAAACAAGATGGTCAGCCTCTTCCGCAGATGTTTGCCGGAGGCTGGTTCAACTTATTTTGATTCATAACGCTTTGTGAAGCCAGCCTACTAAACTGTTCAGTACAAACATGACAATACGATGAACTGGCAAGAACAAATGCTCTCTGAAAGATAAATACCAACAGTGGTAAAATTACTACATAAATCTCCATGAAAGAGCAGGCACCACCAAAACAGTGAAAAATAGTGACACAGGTCAAAAAGTGAAATGGGAGAAAAAAATAACAAAACACCAAGAACTTGCCAATTATGTCACCAGCCATAGCATCTCTTGGATTTGGAGAAGTAAAAGGGTATACAGGAATACCTTTAAAAGAAAAGAAACAATGAAGTGTATTTGAAACAGATACAGTTATTTCACTAAAAATCATAACAAACCGTGAAGTCATCTCCTGACAGTAGACAGTCACATGACCATAGGAATAACTTCAGCTTAGTGTCCTTTCAGTTAGGAACAGGATAAGAAACATTTTACTTTTGCTCTCCAATTCAGGTGCAAACTTCCCTTCTCAAAAGAACGGTATGAAAGGCCAGACACCATTTGCAAATGCTACCAATTTGCTTCAATCCTCTTTATCCTTTTGTACAGAAAGCTTTCTCATGCCAGATGGTGTTATGAGAGCTATCTAGGGAGCTGTGTATTTATTTCACACTCCTTGCTTCCAGCTGAAGGTCCATCTCCTGCTATGTGTTGCTATCACTCCTTACCTGAACTGTAAGGACAGTTTTTATTTGAGAAGCCTCCAGATTAGGAATGGGAAAGACACCCCAACACATTTTCCTCCATTAAGATGGGATCCAAAGTTTAAGCGCTATCAACACCAGTGGATTTTAGACCAAGGTCTACCTGAGCTGAACTTACTTAAAAATGTTGCATTACAAACAAGAGGATAAATGAGATGTAATAATCTAGAGTAAACTGTACAGAGAAGATTTCTTCTATCACAGCCATTGAATTCAAACAACATTCAATTTTTTATACTCTTTTTTTTTTTCCTTTGTTTTGTATTGATTTCTCTCTTCTTCCATTTTTATCATGATATCTTTGCTTTAGTCAGACCTCCAATCTTGTCCCAGAACAACACCTGTTTTATCGGCTGTCAGAAACATGCTTCTCCTGAGGGCATAAAGCATTCTCACTGGTACATTTTTAGAATCTGATCATGGAAACACAAGCTTTTACGCAGTAAACACGATCCTGATGTTACTTTTTCCTCAGCTCTTTTATATATAATTTGTTTATGGGGAAAGCATTTTATTTGCTGAATTCCCAATACATACTTTTAATCTCTTTATTTTAAAGTAAAAATCTGATTTTCAATCAATCAATAGCATTAGTTAGCATTCTGTTACCATTTTCAATCAGCAGAACTCAGTGCCACATCTTTTTTCCTAATATGTTTATTTTCTCTGGATTCACAAACACTTCTTAACCACTTCTGCAACCACTTCTTAAAAAACCTGAAACAAACTGGAAACCTTCCTTTCACAACATATCTGCACCTATTCACAGTCCAGCAAAAATAAAAGAGCATGGCTGAGAGCTCTATGCTCTGCCAGGAGAATGTTTCCAAAATTACACAGGCTTTGTTTTAGAATTATTTTTTTATTATTTTAGAAGCTGCTGACAACCCACAAGCTTTGTTTATCAGGGATGCAAGTTCCAAATCCTAGGAGGTTACAGGGAGAACACATAACCCTTTTATCCCATCTTTCTCACCACAGTCATGTTCCACTTCTTTATACCTAAACACCCCAAGACATGTTGAAACAATTTGCTTTAGGACTGGAGTTCATGACTTAATGAAAGACAGGCTGTAGCCTCAACGAGGATGTTTTAAAGGAACTCAGAACTGTGAGAATGCAGCACAATCTATTTGATGTTCAAGAAACTACCATTTTGTAAAATAAACCACAGTCTCATCAATATTATGACAATTGATTTATCAGAATGTATAAACATGTGAAGCTGAAATGCCAGATGTTTTAACCAAGTCAAGCTAATTCGTTAATGCACGGTTAAAATACTGAAAAAGTGGTATGTTTTGCGTATACTTACGGATACAAAATGGATAATCATAGAATCCATCAGCACAGCGTTCACAGTTTTCTCCCTGGAAATTCTGCTTACAGAAGCAGCGGCCAGACCCTTCCTCACAGCCCTCTGCATGCTCCGAGTTACAGCTGCAGGCTAAGTAAGTATCAGCAATTAGGTGTTTTTTTGAAAAGAATGAATTTACTGTTCACAGCAGTGCACAATAACATTATAATAGTGTTTCATTCGCAGTTGTGAATGCCTCATTATTTAAGAATGAAAATTTGCATACTGCAACGTATTTTCCAAGTACTTTATGTCATCAATGAATATTTATGATATCCCTTAGAAGCAAGACCTATATTATTTTCTCAGAGTGTTTAACTTTTTTTGATTCAGAAAGTTGCATGTAATTACTCCACAGCACTACAGAAACTCTATTTTCTGTGGCTTCTGCTCAGCTCTCAGCATGCCCTAGAATGAGCACCATGCTCTAACTACCTTCCCTTACACACCACATGAAACATTAAGGCAGCACACCACAGCTCTGTTGACTTCCCATTCATATCAATATCCGACATGACACACCACAGCTTCCTCCTATCTGTCACAAGGCTCCTTCAGCCTGTTTGTAATTCAACCCTTATCTTCTACCTGTACTCAGTTCTTCTTTTTTAAATGTTGTATTAGTAATTATCCTATTGTATTACTTATTACTCACTGAATATAGCAGTGATCCTTCTGACCTTTTGAGCTATAGAATAAAATTTTCAAGTGACCAAGAGCCAAAGGATATCTCATATCTACATCAGAGATCTAAGAGAAGCAAAGCCATGAGACTAGGAGTGGCTTCCTAGAGGTCATGCCACCTCACCATGGGGTGTGTAGCAGCACCCCAGGCTTTCCTGATTCTATCTCCTCAGCAGCCTTTTCTGCCTTATTCCTATGGTCCAGCTGCTGGCCTGAAGGTTTAGGTTCATGATACATAAGTTGAGAACGGTCTAAAAGGGTCTAAAGCAACAAATAAAGTCCTTTGCTGTTGCTCTCCAACATCTTTTGGCCACTCTTTCCCTTTTCCTCCTCAAAAGATGCATCCCATGCCCAGGGTATAGCAAAAAAAGAATAAACCCGTGCCCTAAGACCCTACCATAAGAAGATACTTAATAAAGAAGGACTCACATATACAGCCATCAGGAGCTCTCACTGAAACACCATAAGGACGATAGTAACCTTTTGCACACTTCTCACAGTTAATACCAGCCGTGTTATGCTGTGCAAAATAAAACAAAAGGAGAATATGAGATGAAAATGGGAACTTGGAAGAATTAAGATACAATAACATCCTTTACACTGTTTCTATATACAACTAAGGAAGGATCAGCACTAGAAAAAAATGGAATATGACTGCAAAAAAAAAAAAACCAGCATTCGTCATTTGCTGTTCTTTAACCACCTGTTCTCTACAGATTTCTTTATCATTGTATTCTCACATTAAAAAGTTGAATTTTGTCTTTCAAGCATGATAAAAAAGAGCTATTTTAACAAAAAAAAAAAAAAATCTAGGAAAATATCCTGTTTTCACTATTACATGATATTTATCTCTTTTTACACTCCTTTCTTAACATAATGTGTACATTGTTTAGGCAACTGCATCATTAACTTTTCCTCACACAATGTATTACTTTTTTCAACACTCTATGGCTAAGGCGGGCAACATCAAAATTAACCAACACCTGATCAGTCAGGTCAGCACAAAACAGAATTTCATTTGAAAAGTGTGCACCTCTGTAAACAGGTCTTTTCAGCATACAGAAAAATTACCGTAAATAACTTGAACTACAGCAAAAATAAATTCCCTATGAACACATTCCTGAATGTATTTCAACTCATGCAGCAAAGCTCTCCCCTATGGTGGGGGTGCAGGAGCATGCAGCAGAGGTGGCATTCACCAGTTGAGTTAACTCATGGTCACAAGGCATCTTGTAAGCTCGTAGTCTCATAAGCAGGGAACTGGAAGTGGAGAGGAAGTTTCTCCCTGGAGCAGCTGCCCTCAGCTTCCACTCGCTGTTCAGTTCCTCCTTAGGGAGCATTGAAATTCAGGGCTGTGAGGGGGGACCTGGTATTTAATGCGGGGGGCTGGTGGGGCAGTTCATGAGCAGGGCAACCAGGATATTAATGGGGCTGCTGCTCACGGTTGGAGCTCTCAGTTTCAGCAGCAGTTTTAGGTTCTGCTTCCAGCTCTTCCAGGGCTCTCCTCTAGTGTCTCGATCTGTGCTACTGCTGGGAAAGACTGAGGATAAATCTGGGACAGTGATGCTCACATCACACAGTGCACATCACAGAGACATGGTGGTTGTAAGGGACCTCAGAGGGTGAGGTGGTTCAGTCCCGCTCAGAACAGAGGTAAATCCAATATTAGACCAAGTTAATCAGAGCCTTGTGTGACCTTTCCTGATAGCAATTAGCCAGGGTAGAACAAAATTTACTCAGGAAGAGAGACGTTCTTTCTCTTTCCAATAATGTATTGTTTATTAATAACAGATACAGCATAAAGTCTCTGACTCCAAGTTTACAGCTGTTGATTCAACCCACCTGAGTCTCTAATACAGTTAAGGGGCAGGAGAATGTGGCATGTAAGGAGAAACTGAGGGAATGGCTTTGGTTCGCTTGGAGAAGAGAGGTTCAAGGCAGGGTAGGGATGCCTAGTGGCAGTTTGCTGCTGCCTGAGGGCAAGTTTACACATAAGATAGAGTCAGCTCTTCTCAGATATGCACAGCAGAAGGATAAAAGCCAACTGTCGCAAGTTGCAGTCGGGGAAATTCCTACTGAACAGTAATAAAAATCGCTTTACCACAAGAGTGATTAAGTGCTGTAATAAATTACCTAGAGACTGTGTAATCTTCATCCTCAGAAATTTTCAGACTCAAGTGGACATTTCTTGATGCAAGCTGATATAATTTTGCATCTAGTCTTGGTTTGAGTGGAGCACTAGTCTAGATGACTTCCAGAGGTCCCTTCTACAATTGTGTGCTCTTTCAATATCTATAAGCTTCTTTCTTGGCATAGCCTATGACCTCCTTTACTCCTGTTGATGAACAAGAGTCCTCTGTGTTTTACTGCAGTAAGGAATGAGCTGGCCTGATCTGGAATTTAATTTGGTTAATTTTACTTCCTTCTGTTAAGCAGGGAAATGGCAGAGTTCATAATAACAGGAAAGAGATATTTTTTTTTGTAGTTGTTTTAATTGTTCATTGTGTGGCTTCATTTGAATCACACAGGACTGAGCACAAACACAACTTGTATGTGTCTTTTATATATTAACAAACGATGTTGTGCAATGTAAATTATTTTCAGACACCTTTTTCCCTGCTTTGAGTACAAGTAACAACACCAGAAACACAGAGCCATCTAGTCTGGTCAGCCTCCGAACTATTGGTGTGGACACAATCCCACTTCCATAGCCCTTCTTCAAATGTCCTTTATTTAAACTGACCAAAATGACCTCTTTTTACCTGGCAGTTAATGCAGACTCCCCCACCTTCATAATGCCCAAGGATGTTTAGGCTTTCTCGACGCTGATCAACATCAGCATCATAGTAGCAATCGGTGGCATGTCCATGGCAATTGCAAGCTGAAAAAAGTAATATTCCAAGTCAGTTTTCATTATAATGTTGGAATTCAATAATGAAGCAGAGGTGAAAAAGAAGCTTGGATTTTTTTTTTATACTTACCCTCAGGTATCTTGGAATATGCTCAAATGCACATATTTACCTATCAACAACAGAATTTTCACAGCAGAAACATGGTAAAATGGTTTAGATATGAAGAAAGCATGTGCTGCGAGGCTTATCAGAGGAGGCAACAGTTGTGCCATCTCAAAACTATATATTTATGCATAAATGGAGAACTAGGAAGCTCCAGAAGAATGGTCTCAGCAGTTTTCAAAAGTTATCAAAAGCATGTTCAAATGTTTATTCTGCTTTTCCATGCCTAAAAATACATCTGAGCTAAAGCTGTGTACACTAAATCTTTCTTTAAAATAAACAATAAACAATAATAACAATGAGCTAAACACAAATAAAAGTACTTACACCAAGGAACTGTCATACATATAGTACAAATATACCAACAAACTTATGCATGCATTTACTTAGCTGCTGTTTTCTGAAATGGATATTTTTAAGTAGGAGTTCATTCTACTTCCTGAAAATTCTGGATTCAAAAAGAAGTATGGTTTGAATAAGTATGATCTGAAGAACAATACTACCACCACCACCACTAATAATATATATTTTATATCTATTATTATTATTATACATAATATATATTATTATTAATTCTATATATTCTTAATTATATATTATTGTTAATATCATATTGTTATATGTTATTATTGTCTAGAAAATTATATAATTAGGTGACTAAAAAATAAATAAATTCCCCTGTTTATGGTTGTTTACAGTTTTAGCTGTGATAAATTTTACTTTGGGTAGTTTATGGTTAGCTCCTTTATTTTTCCCTTTTGTTAGGTCAAATAAAGATAGCAGCTGAACTCACAGTGGCTCTGAATCCACCTCTACATACATATTCTGCTATACTTTTAACTCCTTCTGACAGTTGTTGGTATTGCAGTGGTCAGGAAAGACTGACAGATACCTGCCAGGTGTTGCTTGCAGGGACATCAGCCTCTCATATGGCTCAGTCTAGGAAGTTCACCTACTGAAAACATCTGAGATACATCCACTAATATATCCCCTTGTACATGCATCAGCTGTTTTCACCAATCTCCTTACATTGACGTGGGAGACCTAAATCCTGAAAAACCTTTGCTGTTTTACCTTTTTGCAAAAAGGCCTGGCAATATAAATCCCAGAGCAAGCCCAGTGCTTGTGCTTTGCTTGCAGAAGAGAATTAACCTGAAAAATAGCTCTACACTTTCAATAGTTCCTGCAAATAAAGTTGAGTAAAGGGTGATGATTTTACCCACAAAATAATATATCTAATTTCCTAGAGATCAGGTATGTGTGTCTCATAATCTTCCCATCTTAGTTAAAACTAGTATCTTCCCACTGGTCATGTAAAGTTCTGCCCATCTTCACTGAAATCTTCCAGAACTATAATAGAAATCTGAGTAGGAACCAACCACAGTAGCAAGCAAACAGAAAAAAATCAAAGGACAAGACCATGGTTTTGTACCTTTTTTTTTTTTTTTTTTCTGATTACATATTCTTTCCTCGCTGGAGAGGAACAGGATTTTTTCTGAGAGAATGCGGGAAGCAAAAAAAGCTTCTTCAAGCATCTGGGTGAACTTTTAATTACAGATTTAATTCCAGCACTCCAGGGCAACCTTCCCAGGAAATTCCCGAAGTTTTCACTTCATAAAGCTATGACTTCATTTTTAGGGAAATCCCTCCCTTCATCCGGACTAGGGCATAAGGTAACTCTGGAAGGCAATGGGTTACTGCAAGTGCCTCAAAACAGAAGCTAAGGGCCCTGGCCCTGCTTTCTTTGCAATGAGGGAAGCATATGGGAAGCAATCCTTAAAAACTCTATTCCAAGTACCTGGCACCACTGGGAGCACAACTCAGGGACAACTGATTCTTGGTGCCTTGCTACATGATCATACAGAAAGAGAAGGTAAACTGAATCACTCTCTGTATCTCTTCTACATCTTTGTCCCAACAGCTTTGTACAAGGTTTGCCATCAGGTTCACTTGTGGTCTGCTGACAGGAACCAGACAGGCCAAGACTGGGTTCTCTGGCCAGGCTGTGATAGCCTGTGAAGATCTTCGGTGGTTTTTATTCATATAATTCTTCAAGAAAATAAAACATCGCAAAAATGAGATGCTGGTTCAAGATACTAAGTCAGAAAAGGAAAGAAGATTTTTCTTTATTAAAAAATCAAGGTAAATAAAAGCTCATTGCCTCTAGGGCCAAACCGTCTGTGAGGTGCAGCTCACAAGTAGATGTTCTAATAGCAACAGGAAATTACTTGCTCTGATTATAGTAATAGTATTTTCTCTCACAGGGGAATAGAAACCCCCTCTACCTCACAAAGCACCTTCTCACCACTTTGGGCCGTTTGCTGATCCATACAGTACAGAAACTCACAGGAAGAGTTTGGGCTTATCCCTGCAAGCTCCCACCAACCTCTTTCAACTAGTTTCTCTCAAGAGACCTCAGACTTCTGGGAAGCTTAACGAAGTTGCTTTAACTCCTTCATTACTGGCTGCCCGAAGAAGAGGTCTGCATCTGGCAAATGCTCTCAACAAATCACCTCAAAGTGCTAGGAGCAATCCATACTAAAAAGGATATTTTTTCAGAGGCAGGTAGAAGCAAAGTGGTTTTGGCACAGAATCTTGTAGATGATCTTCTATAAACTCATTCTTTAAAAAACATGACAATGTTTATGTTCTTTGTCTATCTCTTTCCTGGCAGAAAATGTTTTCCTCTCAAAGAGGGGAATTAAAATGAGGTTTCAAATAATGCTCAAAAATTGTGTCCCAACATGCCTCTCTCCTATCAAATATTTCAATCATTTTCCTCCCTCTCAACGCTCAGTCTTTGTAGTGAAGTTTTGATTAAACAAGCCATCTCTATATTCCTCAAACTAATCATACAGGTACATCACTTTGGCTTTCAAATAAGGTTCCCCTGTTAACGGTTTGTACCCAGTGGCTACACTACTCTCAGCAATGGTAGACAAGGAAAATAAATTAGTCTAGACACAAAAGAAAATATTCTGCCAACACCTTTGTTCAGAATAAGATGTGCACATAGATCATCGAATCATGCAAGACCAGGTTGGAGTGGACCTCAAGGATCATCTGGTCCAACCTTTCTTGTCAAAAGCACAGTCTAGACAAGATGGCCCAGCACCCTGTTTAGCTTAATCGATGGCAACACTGTCTGTACCACACTCGCTGTTTTCTGGCCAAGAGGATGCAAAACACCCATGTCTAACTGTACTCACCACTCCACCAAAAGAGAGTCCGTACCATCATTCTCTTTAGCAAAAGAATGGAACACAGGGGAGGTGGGAGAAAGGTTGGTAGGCTCCTCCAGCTTGACTACTCAGTCTGTGGACCTCAAGCTCTCCAAACTCCCAACTACAAGCACAGGAAGGGGTGCAAGAGTGGAATTGCCAGCAGTCCCCAGCAAGAATGCCTGTGTGCCCACATGGGGTGAGTGTGGGCAACCGTCAGCAGGGGAACACAGGGCAGGTCAAGCACCTGCAAGCAGTGTGAGCCTTAAGCAATCTCTCTCCAATCTGAACAACAATAGGCTGGGTGATGGGGAGGCAAATTGTGAACTTGTAAAAGATGCCCATAGTCTTTGCTGTGCTAGTGAGGATTTACAATCTGTCAGCAGACAGGAAGGACTGGGGAGAAATGTTGATTCAATGTACTACAAGAAGGCTTCCACTATTCTCAGGTAATATGCTCACACAAATTACTGTTTTCATTGTTTAATAAGAGAGAATATAAATAATATTCACTGCATCATCTCTTCCTCATAGCTGTATGGAAATAATTTTCTCAGTAAAGAAAAAAGGTGTTAAAACATGCAGAGTGCTATGTATGCTCCATGAATACGTGTGCTATGGCTAATTCTGCCCCACTTGTCAATGTCCCTTTAAATCTAGCATCTTTTAGGCTACTTACGTTCACATATGTTTGTGCTCCCGGCTGTTGCAGGTTGCCACTGTTTCTGATTATATCCTGGACAGCAGCGATCACAGGTTTCCCCACAAGTGTTATGCTGACATTCACATTGAAATCTGCAGAAATGAAAGCCTCTTATTCTACTGAAGCTGGATTTAAACTTTATTTTTTCTTAATTTTTTTGCAGTTCAAGACTTAAACGTAGTGTGAAAAGGACAGGACATAAGCTCACATGTAAAGAGGTTGAACAGTAATACTAGAATGTTTTTGAACTTTCCTAAAATTCTTCATGATTGATTACTTTAATCATGTGATTATGAGTTTATTAACACAGATTAGTTATAGAGAACAATTATAATTTGATTCAATGGCCTGGATTATTAAAATTTGGTTTAGACTATTAAATCATTACGATATAAAACAGTGTAGAGTATATCCTATTTTAGCTTCATTCCAAGGTTCAAGCTTGTTGAACCACAGCAAATATATTTATCACCTTTACAGGCATGCCTTCAGAATTTCTTTCATTATACTTTGTTTACAATAACTTTATTAGTGTTTTTAAAACACCAAGATTATAACTTAATCTCATTATTTTAAAAATAGTGCACACTATTCATCAAGAAAATGTGGTTCATATTTATTTTTATTTAGCTGAATAACTTACTTAAAGGGCAGGCTTTCATTAAGGGCTAAATCTTACTATTGTGCATAGTAACTGAATCTCAGGAGTAACAAAGACCTTGAGACTGGAGAGGCCTTTTCCAACATTTCTTCTTATCTGTGTAGTCCAATAACTTGCAATAAACTTTTCAAGTATAACCATCCTGTTCCCATAGACTTTATACCTTCTATACTTACTTTTCTCTAGCATAGATATCTGGAAAGGATGCACCCACTTGCCCTCTTACTCTTCATTAAAACACAATTAAAAATATTGCATTGTCCTGATAAAAGTTTGTTTCAATGCCACAGTGGAGAGCAACAGCTGATTTAAACCAGGCTTTTAAAATATGTTTTAAATATAATCTGATTATTCACGGTCACTTCCCTACAGCAGATGAGCTGAGAAGCCTGATCTAACACCTTGTGAAATCAATACAGAGATCATAAACTTCACAGGGAAAGAGAATAGTTCGTTTAATTTCTGCTTTTATTTTTTATAGTAATGATTGAATGCCATTGGATCTTGACTGAGCTCAGTTACAATGCACAGTATCTCCAGGAAGTTCACTAACTTTGTTCTTGAGTTGGCTAATTCCTGCACTTGGAAGGTGATACCAACCCGTGTTTTCCATAAAGAAATAAGAGTTTCTAAAAAATTATTCAATGTGCCAAACTCTTATTTCAATTAAAAATAAAAATATAAGACCTTTTTGTTATATTTCATGTGCAATATGTTTATACGTTTTCTTGTCAAATATCAGCAGACTCAAGGTTAAAATATAAATAAAAATCCCTATAAGCTCGTATAATTTTATCATAAAAAGGTAATTTGAAAACATTCATGTGGGTTTTTTTCTCATATTAAATAAATGTTATGCTCAGTTTACTTACTGGTATCGGTTTTCAGTACTCTTTGTGTTACATACTTCAGCATGGCCATGGCAAACACATCGACCACCAATACTGATGTCCTTTATACTGTAGTAATACTATGGAACAAGCACAAAAAGTACATATTGATCTTTCCTTACTTGCATTATGTCAGAAATATCAACATCAGATTGTTAAATCTTGCTTATCATAATTTTAAAGGCATGCCTTTACAAAAGGCCAAAGTCAGGCAGCCAGTGGTCAAATCTCTGTTGATGTCTACGTCCCAGTACAAGTACCAGCAAATCAAAGTCAATACTAACGGGGTGCCTGATAGCAACAGTTTAATGCAGTTCACATCAAATGCATATAGCTCTTCATTTCCCAGCACCTACACAGCCACCAATACCCAGGCCCAAAGCTTGTTCAAAGCCAGCTTGAGGACGGAGATGTAAAGTACTGTCAAAGTACCAATTTGTGAGACCTTGGTCTGGTCAACACACCAGACGTGCTGGTATGGGCAGAGCAGTTTCCTCATTCAGTCAGATGTGATCACTAAACACTAGAAACAGACCAAAATCACCAGCTCATTCAAAATCACACATGACTCAAACTGGATTTGAAATTTTGACCTGAAGTTGAAACACTTTGTATCTCATCCTCATGTCTTGCAGGCATCTAGGCAACAGAAGATAAAAATTTAATTGGTTCGACTCAGTGAAAAATATCATTACTGTATACATAATAATAGTAACTTCTGCATACATTTTTGTAGCTCAGAAATTGTTTCCTTGTCTCCTTAGAGCATCAGGCAGAACACAGAGCTGTTGTAAATTTTGATCTCTATGTACCCCCAGAAAAATTACAGGGACAGGTTAAATGGCACTGGAGGATGAACAGGAAAAGGGTCAGAACATTATGCAGTCTCCTGTGCTCACCCTAGTAACAATACAGCCCCTCTAGGTGGTATATATAGCCTCTCTCATCGGGGATCCTTCCCCTCTATTCAGCACTGGTGAGGCCACACCTGAAGCACTGTGTCCAGTTCTGGGCTCCCCAGTACAAGGCAGGCACAGGCATACTGAAGAGAGTCCAATGGAGGGCCAGGAAGATGATGAAGGAACTGAAGCACCTGTACAATGGGAAAAGGCTGAAAGAGCTGCGACTGCTCAACCTGAAGACGACTCAGGGGAAACTTACCAATATTTATAAATATCTGAAGGGAAGGAGCAAAGAGGACAGAGCCAAACTCTTGTCAGTGGTGCCCAGTGACAGGACCAGAGGCAATGCGTAAAAACTGACACACAGGAAGCTTCCTCTGAACATTAAGAAACATTTTTTCACTGTGAGGGTGACTGGTACAGGTTGCCCAGAGAGGTTGTGGAGTATCCTTGGAGATACTCAAGAGCCGTCTGGACAAGTTGCTGGCCAACTGGCTCCAGGTGACTCTGCTTGAGCAGGGAGGTTGGACCAGATGACTTCCAGAGGTTCTTTCAACCTCAACCATTCTGCAATTCATTTCAGTTGCATATACATTCTCTACTTTTACACAGGTGAAGTTGGCTGGGCACGGATGAGATGCTTCCCCAAGGCACAGAGATTTTCCAACTAGTTCTCTTTGCTCTAGGCAGGTGAAGAACAGCAGATGGGATATACAGACTAGGAAATATTTTTTGCCTTCTGAGCTGTCTCTATTCAAACACACACATTAATTTCTAACCGTGCATGGTGTTTTCATACTGTAAGTAAAATCTAGGCTTTCAGTATTTTCAGCACAGCTGAAAACATATTTGACCTTTTTTTGTATGAGATTTCACAACCCGGTCTATAGTTTCATACAGACTTGCAGAGCTATGCTTTACTACTAACAGTGATTGTACTGTCACTGGTCACTAATAAGTCAAATTAGCAATAAGACAAAATGATTAATAGGCCAAATGGCCGCAGTATAGACGCACAATATGCTCTATATCATTTGGTGTGCCATGAACTCAAACCATTAACAGGGGAAGCCAGGTAGTTACTTGAAAAAGAGAACAGAATTAATCTGGTTTTCATCTGTTTCTATAGTAAGTTTAACATAAAGCTTTTCCTTAAGAATATTAACTCTTTCCAAGACTTGGAAAGTCTCTAAAATGAAAAGTTGGACTCTCTTTTAACAATTTAAAAAAACACTCAACTTTTATCTATCCTACATACCATGGCTACGATAACATCAGAAGTTCCTCACACTAAAGCTGTGCTACTTGTTGAATGCAACAAATACAGCACTTACATCTGCCTGTGAGCAACATCTGAAAATTTACTTAAGACAATAAGGTTACTTAATCGGAGTGCTATCAAGCAACTGGAATAGTTTCATATTTTTTGATGCAGAAACTCTCACACACATTTGTGCAGTGCCTCATCCCAGGGTTTCCTCCAATTGTTACTGAATCTTCATTTTAAATGAAAAGGTTAAAAATAACAATACAATATGAAGTCTGCAGTCTCTCTAAGTATACGAATTTCCATACGCTGTTCCATTGAGAGAGATCATTTTTCTTACATTTCCCCGCTGAGTGGGAGTGGGATTTGGCTTTCAAGCTCTTGGATAGTCCAAAATCCACTGAAAACAATTAGGCATCTCAAATTATTCATGGCAAGATAGTAACTTTCAAGTATGCCCTTTGATTCCTGCTCCTTCAGAACTCAGGTACTGTTTCCTGCAAATCTTCCTTTGAACAAATAGGGGAGAAAGTAGTGTCAAACAAAGCTGAAGAGATTTAGTTCCTCAGCCCTGCATAAGATAGTTTAGAAGATGTACACTTTGGCTCCTCATAGCACCTATGATGCACTCAACTTCCTTCCATAATCAAACAAAGGAAAAGAAGACAGTCCGTAACAAAATCATTAATCATTACTTCCCCCCCACAAATCTGTGCTGAACGGGTTACCTTCTTGCTTCAAACAAACCTGGAGAAAATATGAGGATTTAAAGGTGGGTCACTGTAAAATTTTATGGTGAAAAAACATGAAGATAATTTTTTGGTCTCCAAAAGGTTGAACACAATTGTTGAGCATATCTGGGTGAAAACAGTACTTACTCTACGGGTTACAGTGGGGTCTCGTTGAGCTTTCGATATCAGGTGTCCAAGAAGTGTATTAGTTCTGAGAAAACGAAGGCGGATGTTTGTTGCTTTTGTGAATTCTCGAAGACTAGGGGAGTAAGTGAAGTTTTTTGCTCCTGGGCGGCCATTTACCAAAGATACCACAATCTAAACAAAGAAGTAAGCACGTTTTTGTTAAAATATATCAACTGCAAGTGTCAGTAGCAGCACAGAGAAAAATTAATAAAATAATCCAAAAACTTAATATTGTTTCTGAGCATATTTGCAGTAATAACTACACACTTCATACTGAAGCCAGGATATTGGGAAAAATAATGTTAATCTTGGACCCTCCTGAATTCTCATTACCCATATGGTACATATGGGTAAAAAAGTATCTCTATCTGTTTTGAAAACAGTAGATATAACACACAAAAAGTGCAATAGGAATAGTTGCAAATAGTTACATTAACAGCTAATAGTGTCAATGGGAGTTTTGCCTGAGTAAAAACATCAGGTTTTGGCTGTTTCCCAAAGCACATTTATTTTTGGGTTAAGGCACAAACATTCCTGGAAAATATTATTGTTACCAGGTCCAATGCCTGAGAGCGTATTAATGGTCTTTTGGAAGAAAGTACACAGTGTTGCTTTAGAAAATCCCCTCACATGAAAGTAGGTTTATCTGACTTCCAAAACAAGGGCTCTGGTAGTTTTTTATGTTTTAAAGAAACAGATGCCAGCAGCCTAGCAATAATGAATCTCTATTAAATTAACAATCCAGTACGCATATACAGGACTGAGTGAGAGACTTTCAATTATTTAGAACAGACCAGATAACAGATTTCTATTTTCAAATGTCTCCTATACTCTGAAGTACATAACAAGGGAATGGTGATGGCTCTGGTTGCAGGACAATTCCTTCAGGAAAAGTCATACAACACATAGTAGGGGATGGCAACAGCAGTGTTCTTCTAGGGAAATTTTTTACCACATTTTACTGGAAAATTTTACAGATATGTTAATGAACAAATTCTACTTCAATATGAAACCACAACCACAGAGCCGTATGCTCAAAATTCTGGCTAATTCTTGAGGAGGTCAGATCTGGACTCTAACCACTTCAGGTGTAAAAGGAGAAAGTCAGCAGGAGCCATCAGCACAGCCAGGAGTTTAACACTTATTCAAGTAACACTAGCCATGGTTCTATCTAGCAGGGAGCAACAGCTAAAATCAGAGCAATGTCTTCCAAACACATGTATTGTATTATAAACGTGTAGCATTTTATATATTCTTTTCTTAAATAGTTACTTATTTTTGAATGGTAAATATCTGCTTCCACAGCCTTTACACCCATGAGCAATTCTGATGCAGTAAGTTCTGCTCTGCATGTTGGAAGTGTTCAGAAAATGAGGCCAACACCTTCAAATACATATGGCTTGTGAGGTACCTAAAGCATTATAAAAATCAACACAGGTGGCTCTGAGCAGCCCCTACCCCCACACGGGATGGTGAAAATTAGGAGGAGCCAGCTCACCTTCCAGAAATCTTACCAGCTACTTAAGTGGTTGGTTATGGACTTATTAATGTAGCTTCAAGCAGACATAGCTGAAAAATTACTTCCAGTTCTAGGTTTTTATTGAAACACCAAACTTCTGAAACAAATACTGCTTCCTTCCAACATTACACATCACTTCCCTAACAGCACTTACCTCTCCATTTTCAAGAGGCAGAATGCGAGAGTACTCTGTGGTGCACAGGACATCGCTGTCCCTCCTCACTGGAAGATTAGCTTCCTTTCCGAAGCGCTCCAAGCAGTCTGCTTTGGAGTCTAGTCAAGTGAGAACAAAATTATCTTTATGTGTGAAAATCAACATTATTGTTCTAATTTAAATTAACTATGAAGTATCCCTTTTGCTTTTTGGTAAATTCTCAAATAATAACCAGTGATTGTGTCACTCAACACAGAAAAATGAAAATTCCTAAAAAAAAACTACTTCTTGTCCTCAGCAATTCAGTGTTGCCTGACAAAACATGGCACAATATTTCTCATATTGCCACAAAAAAAGTTTTTCCAAGATTTTGCATTTGTATTTGCCTTTGATTTTTGTGAGGAAGTCCAGGGTCCCATGGGATGAAGGACACTGTAATTCTGACATATTCAAAACAAAGACAAACCAAACGAAACTAAAATTCCCAACAGACTGAGAAACATTCATATGCTGAGTTACACTTTCAAAATATCTTACTCATTTTAGTTACACTCTCATGGCTAATTTATTGCAGATAACTAAGACAAGAGATATGTATTTGACTTTCACTGTCATCACTGCAGTTGAAATCTTTAGAGAGACCCACAATCTGATTTTCCCGCTATTGGGCGAATGATTAACAAAACCTGTCCACAAAAGAGCAGTGACACAAGGATTGATACTCACAAGCAAAATATTGCCAGGGGGTGTAAGTTTTTCCAAAGTCCACTGATCTTTCTAAGATCCAGAGATCTGGACGAGGAGAATTTGCAAACTTGATAAGGATGTAGGCAACATGGAAGAGCTGGTGACAGAATATATATAGAACATATCAGGAGTTTTCTGCACTTTAAAAAATTACTGCAATACAAAACCCAATGCAAATAAACACCTTTTCTTTAGTGTACAGTGATAAGGTTATCCTCTGCAATTTCATTCCTGTCAAGATAATAGGCCAGATTCTCACCTGGCTACCCCACCTGGCAATGTGCTCCAATACATTAAGAAAGCTGCAAAATGATGTGTTAAATGCCATCTCTTACATTTTAGAACAGCTCTGTTTTGCACATGACTGATTGATTGGGTGTGTTAAGGGTATAGCTCCTAACATTGAAAAGTTAGCATCTTGACACATCATTGAACCGAGATACTTTTTCAGCATCCTGGTACACCTGTGTTGCATTCCAACCATGTAATTGTGCTTGTAGCCAAGAAAAATCACAATGGTATAAGAGAAAATGCACACACTCTTTACACTGGGACTCCTTTGAGTGCATTTTATGGTAATTTAAGCCACTTATTTCCTCACTTTAGGAATATTTCTAGATAATTTTGCCACTTGTCAGACTTTCCAAGTAACAGAAGCAAGCCACTCCAGAGTTTTGTGGGTATCAAATATGGAAGAGATTCTTATAACTGGTATCTCATTCATTGTCTGAAACAGCTCAAAGAGCTGTTGATTCTAAGGGTCATTTAGAATTTAAACAACCACAATATGGATATGAGTTGTAAATAACAGTGATCTGATACTGAGGTGCAGTCAACATTCAAGTGAAACTGTACGGGAATTTCCCACTCAGTCTCAATTCAGAACCATCTGCTTCCAAGAGATTCTTCCTTTGGTGAGGGAGGCAGGGAGTTACAGTCAACAGTCTGTCAAGTAACTGCTGCCACAGCCCTCACATCAAATACACCCATGCAGTTTATCTTTTCTCAAACATCACAAATGTCATAACCCTGAAGCTAGTACACAGGTTGTTAGATTCCAAACCACAAGTGCATACAAGCTCCCAACCACAAACCAGGAACAGCATCTGTTGCCATGCCTGGCCCATTCAGCTGCCAACTAGGACCAATTCAATAGCTGTCACACCAGCTGGAGCCACCAAGAGCCAGATGCAAATGGTGAACACCACAGTGGAGAAGATATTTGGAACTATTTTGGAAATATGTGTCCCTAACGAGCACTGCACATGCCAATCCCATGGCTTCATGCATGTTGCAGTCATACAACTACATGCAGCCTCAGTCTTCACACATCTACTTCAGACATCAACTTCCGAAGATGAAAAGTATCCACAGAAGAAAGTAAAACCTTCTCATAGAGAAATGGGAAGAATTCAGAGAATTCATGGAGCACGTACTCACAATAATACCTCACATCCAAGAGGAAAAGAACTGAAACTTTTTCATTGTGCATTCATTTAATGCAGTATGTACAACTACCCAGGGCAATCATCACCTGTTCTGTACATACCAAGGCACCACTGCAGCTGGTGTCATACCTTGAAACCTATTTCAGAAACTGATGACTTGCTGAATGTTGTTTACTTAGGTCAGTGGAGAAATAACTGGGGAAAAAATAATCTTTCGTGTTAGTGTCAGAAATTACCCTGACAAGCATCAACTTCATCTCCTGTCATACTAAACTAGGTACCTAAATAGCCAGACAGTATCTACATATACAAAATGACTTACTAGACAACAGTATCAAGCAAAGTAAGTGGCAGCAATTCTGTCGACAGAACCATGACAGAACCCAGAACTAGGCACAACGACCGCAAGGGTGGAGTAATGCCCTTAAATTACCAACAGAAATAGGTGATTGTCAGAAATAGGTTAATAGTTTGGGAACTGTGGCAATATTTGCTCTTGCTGAGTTTCTGATACTCTTTGCCTAAGTAATTTCTGCTACTTGACTGGTAAGTTTCCGAGCAGGGATATCAGCCAAATACATGTGATCCAGTATGGCCATTCAGTGCAAAGACTGGTATCTACCCAGGAAGGCAGGAGAGTTCTGAAATTCCTTAAAAAACAGTGCTTCATGTTCTTGCTTTTGGTCAGCTGACTCTCTCAAGGGCCATTGTCCTGTTCAAAGCAAGTTTGTCCTGGGCAGGCAACTGACTACCCATTAGCAGTCTTGCTTCTCCTATGTTTTAAGGTCTTTGGGACCCCCATCCTTACATGCATGTTAGCAAGTGTGAATAGCACTCTGTGTGTTGATTCATACAAATTTCATCAAGACAAATGGTTTAGAAAGCTCAAGAGGAAACAAAAGAAGCACACAGAAAGGGCCTGCCTTCTCCAGGGCCCCATTGATTGTAGTCACATTGTAAAATCATTACGACGATGACATTCTACCTACTCTTCAAAGAAGTAGATGACCTCTGCTTCAGCTTGTCATACAGTTATTATATTATTTCACGCAGATGCTATTTTAAAGTGGCCAAAATGAAAGTACACAACAGTAAACCAGCTGAATCAGCATGTGCCATCCACCAAACACCTGTACGCCACTTCTGCTACACAGCTGTGGAATTTGCTTAAGCCTAAGACTACTCAACGTGTGTGAAGCTGAAGTACAGTCCAACATGTGTGCTATATTAGGAACCCCACAACACGCTTCTCTATCAAGCCTGTCAGTATAAGAACTGTCTCCCATTACCACACTTTGCATACTTCCACGCAAACCACAAAGTAAAAGAAAAACTGTATGGCAACTTTGACCTACTCTTGCATATGAAAACCTTCAATTTGCATGCAGCTCTCTAACATCTCATAGTTTAAAATACTGCTCAGGTTTGTACAGTCACATTCAGAAAGGGGAATGGGATAGGTCTTGATAAAAAATAAATTAGTATCAGTTCATTACAACACTAAACCTTAAACACTAAACGCTAAACCTTAGTCACCAACCCCACGGTATGTCCTGCTTCTGACTTCACACCAGTGCCAATGATTTGGCTCTGACCTGGATCAAGGATGCAGAATGATCATTGTGATTGAATATTGCCTAAGTAGAAGAAAGGCCTCTTTCCAGATCTGATGAGGCAACAATTGAAGAAAAATAATCCTTGGCTTGCAAAATAAATTCCAGGTAAAGATAGAGGAGTAATCTTGCTGACCCATAAAAGCAAGCATTAAACCCAACTTCAATCACATATTCTAAGATGACATTTCACTAATTTAAATCTTGATGCTATTGTACTGATAGAAATAAGATCCACCCTGAAAAAAGGCATAATAAACTCAAAACAGCATTTTTTTTTTGGTTATTCAGATTAGTGGAAAAAGGAAGTGAGTTTCTACATTTTTAAAAAATGCTTATTTGTTTGCTTTTAAGTCAAATTTCTTTCATTAAAAAAAAACACTATTTTTCAAAAGGAGTGTTAAAAATGTAAGTAAGCATTAAAAATAATTGCTGTTTTTGTGTAGTTACATGACAATTAAAAAATCACCAAAAGAACTGAAATACATCTTAATCAAAATTCTGACAGATTTATTATATGAATAAAGAATTAAGTTTAAAATAAGAAACTGTATTTTGTTTCCAGTAATGGAAACAATCCACTCTGGAAACACATGCTTGGAAGAGGATGTATTCCTGTAAACATCCCAACACCATATCCTGCTGTAATCTAGCAGCACGGGTCAAACCTAATGGATTGTCAACAGCTGGAATTTAACCAGTTCCATATTGATGTGACCTATTCCTGTTCACTTAAGCTTGTTCAGATTTGAAATGTTCTTGCAGGCAGTGGCCTTGACGGTTTAGGAAAACCTGGATAAAGTTTTTAAAAATCAGCCAGTAGAATGTTCATCTGAGAATGGAAATTATAATTCAGTGTTAGGAATTACCAGTGTTACATTATAAAGAAAGAAACACTTCTGTGAAAGCCCTTACAGGTGAATTTAAGACTGTCTTAAAAAAAGCTCATTTAAATTGAATTAGAATCACACTGTACCGTTACTGTTGATGATATAATATTAATGAACATCATGCATACTACTTATTTTAACCCAACAGACAAAAAACTTTTTACGACCCATTGCATTCTCATGAGAATTCAAAAAATTACAACAACAGCCATTAAAAACTTTTTCTACATTTTCTCCTTAAAATTCTAAACAGCTCTTTAAGTAGAGAAATTTCCAAGATTTGTTTGAATCCTGAAATACGTATGCAAATGGAAGAAAGACGTGCATATAAAAATGTATACTGTATTTTCCTCCATTCCTACCGCTACCAGCTCAATATAGAATAGTAAAATATTGGAATTACTTGTTAGTTAAATGCAGGACATAAACTAGTAGACAAGAAAAACAGATTATGTTCTGAGCAATCATTATGCTGTGTGCCACACATGTAGCAAAAGATTGTTCTCCCTTTTTGGCTCATGAAGAATAAAAATTCCTGTAGTGTGGTAACACCAAGAACACTACTAGAGCCAGGTAGATCAACTATCTGAGTCATCCTATATATCTTAGGACGTGTTCAAAGAGATACCAACAACAATCTTCATGTAATCTGAATTGCAGAACTACAGAGAACAGCTGTTTCCAACACAATAGTATTTCCTCAGACTGTTAGCAGATATAGCTACAGCACCAAAACTTCCTTCAACATGTTTTCCTAGGCTTCGGACTTTTCAGACTGTTTTTTCTAGGCTTCTTGACGTTATTTTGAATACTGCCACTGTCACTGAGGTTGTAATCGCACATTATGCAGAAGATAGTGAGGTCCCTGCACTGAAGGATCTCTGCAAAAGATTCTCTGCATTGTCAGACACGCAATCTTTCTCTACTTACTGTATAAGATAATAAGAAAAGGGAGAAAGAGGCAGAAATCTGATGATCATTCAGTATCTAAGCTGAACTTCTCAGACATGGACCAATGCAGGAGTGGGGTCCAAGGAAATATGAATTGTGCTTAGCACCTGCTCCAGAATGCATTGAAATGAGCAATTCACTTAACTTGAGAGGAAAATTGTATAGGTATACCTCCAAATATATTCCACATACATATGCACTAAGCTATAGATTAGTGTAAATATATTCAAATATTCATGGATTAATATGTACAAGTATGTGTCTGTTTAAAGATTTGTACATAAGCTTTTAACCATATACCTCTGTGTGTGTATGTGTGTGTCTATATGCAAGTGATTTATTTCTCTCTCTTTTAAGTGTGATGGGATCCTTGACATAACCAAATCTGTAACATAGTCAATTTTAATTATAACAAATCCCATTCATTTGTTTTAAATCATTTTGTTAATCAGGTGCTGATCAAGCATTATTGGAAATCATATCTTAGATTGGTGATCTACCTCAATAAATCCTAAATTTTTGCTAAACCAAAACAGAGCTAATGTTCCATTCTGCAACATTTGTAAGTCAGTGCCTGTGAATATGCCTCATTGACACATCTGGAGATGTTAAGTCTTATCTGTATCACAGTCAACAGCCAGGACCAGAAGGGAGAAGCTCTCCACACTTCACAGTCACTGTTCTGGAAAGAAGGAACATTTCCAGAAATGAAAGGGTAGTCCATTGTCCAGGTTCAATTGGTCCTTGGTCTTTTTGCCAAGGCGGCAGGCAAATACATCAATGATTGTCAGTTACTATCCTGAAATGTCTCATGCAGCCACTTTTCCATTGGGATCAGGATAAAGACCAACTCAACGTTCATAATTATTTCTTACATATGGCCTATTTCTCCACAGAACACTGAAGCTATTCATAAGAGAAAGGATTTGTACGATTCAGACCCCAGCTGTCCAGGAGATAAACGTCCCCTTATGAGCACTGCAATCCAAAGTAGAAAGAACACAGTAGTACTGTCAGCTCTGGAAGGCAACACAGGGAAGTGCAGAGAGTTGAAAGCTATCAGCAGAGGTCCTGCTTTTACTATATTTAATTGAAAATGAGGTATTTAGAACAACATATCACAAAATGAAAGTAATGTGTAGGAATGAACATGGAAAGGGAGCTGGGAAAAGCATAAGTACAGGCATGGAGGGAAGTGAGATCAATAAGTGGGAACAAATACCTTCCTAAAGGGATGCTGAAGAAGAAGCAGAAGAAGACAGTATCAGGAAAGTGAAGGACAGCAATGCTTGCAAGATATTTTTTTTTATGTTTTGAGAATAATACCAAATCAACACCAAAACCACATTTTCAAGCCAATGACATAGATCTATTCATGCAAACATAACAAAAAAAAAATGCTGAGCCATTCAAAGGTCTTTAATTAAAGTTTTAGGAAAATACAACACATTGACTACATCTTAAAGGACAACATATGAACAAGAAAGGCTGTATTTAGGGTGTTTCCCTGATTAAGGCTGGCAGGTCAGCTCAGTATGAGTTGCTTGTAGTGTGACCAAGAAATAAATGGAGCATGCCTTACCTGATACAACTTTTAGAAACTTCTATCAGACAGCTGTTACTTGATTAGCTGAAGTTGTGTTAATCTAGAGTTCACAGAGATTCACCTTACTGCGGTATGAGCCAAAATCAACTAACTTCAAAGCACAGCGTTTTGTGGCATCATCCCAAACCAGCTTCCTGTACAAACTGAAATACTCAGAACCAGAGTTCTCTAATATGAAATAACGCAAGATTCTCTGTGCTGTTGGCATCCCTATTTTTGGGTAATGCAGGGACAATATTGTACCTTCCCCAGCCCTAAAAGCCCCTTTTCTACCCAGTGTGAACCAAAGCAGCAGAGTAGAGGTCAGTGTCACTGCACAGGCAGAGCTGTGCAGGGGTTCCAGAGGCTTTGCCTCACTGCTGGGGCAGTTCTGTAGGACTGCAGAAGCTTCTTGCACTGGTTCTCATGTCCTAATTTGTTGGACTTCTCACTGTTATCATAGAGGTTACACAATTCCACACTGGAGCTGGGTCTAATTTCAGGATCAGCAGTAATATAAAGTCTTCAGTAGTCAAGCACGATGAATGCAATGACTATTTTTGGAAGCTTGTGATAAATCTCCCACCACCTTGACAGTTCCTCCCTACAGGAGAAGGGCCTACAGGCCATTTAATATTTTCCAGAATCACAGTTAAATTAACTGTAGCTTCAGACACATTTTAATGAAATAATTTCAATCTCTTGTAAGTTAAGAACAATTGTTTTTAATAACAACAATTAGCCAAGGCTGATTAATATTCGCAACAAATACTATTTGCAAAGCTATGGACATAAAGGATTGCTATCCAATATAAAAATTAAACCCATAAGAAATACCTACAATATCAAAGCAACTCAAAAGATTTGCCAAAGTGCAAGGCTTTTTTACGATGTGTTTACAGGCTTTAATTAGTAGATAACATGAAAGCATAAAGTCCTAAATAGGCCATCTCTGTTATCTTAAATTTATGGTTGAGTTAACCTCTCTCCCTAATAAAAGTGCTAATTTAGACCTTACGTTCCACTGTGTGCCTTTAATTTACAACAGTGCCTAATAATATTGCTACATAAAAACTATTCAACATATTAGTGCATAAGACTTCACCGAGTAGGAGTCTTTCAGCACTATATTATTGCCACAAAAACGCAGTGAAAAATGACACACAACTAAAAGCAACAATAAAATTTGTGGACTACACTTTTTGAAGTGTAACAGTTAGACATTACTTTTTCATCATACACTATCATGCTATCCTAAACCTTCATCTTCTTCTGAAGACAGACTTCAGAAAAATACCTTGGGGACATTACTATAAAACGTGCTGAGCATTAAGCAAATCAAATATGAGGGCACACCTGCTAAAATTAGGCAATCCAAAGAGTCAGGGAAAGGGCAACGAACTTCAGTCAGACATTCTGGAATCAGAAGTATAAAATATGTTGAAAACTATGTTGGGAAAATCAGGACCAATTAAAGGAATAAATGAGACTTCATTTGATCCAAATATTTTAAACAAGTCAGGAATAGCCACAGTATAAGAACATATGTTAACGCGATGGAGAGAGTGCCTCAGGGATCAACATTAAAATTATTATTCAGAAGGACTGTGATTGATTAGAATTGTAACCATAATACAGAAAGTCAGAAAGGGAACTAAAGCAGGGCTTTTGCTTTAAGAGTTTTACTTTTTCTCTCATTAAAAAGTACAGCAAAATGAGCATTTTTCTGGCAGAAAGATTTAACATCCTGATGGTATTTTGACATTCAAAATCACTCTTAGCCTTTGTGAAACAGAAGCAGCAGCAGGTGAATGTTCTGTTTCAACTCCATGGTACTGAGTGCTCAAGCTTCCACCATGGTGCAACCATTCAATTAAACATCGTCTTTAGACCACGTTGAAAGACTCTGTTGGGATTCTATTCTCAGTCTTACAGATACAATGGCAGAAGCGCAGTAAACTAAAAGCTTTTGACGTTGCACTAAGTTTTGCTTCCTCTAATTGTGAATGTTTGATGACCAACTTACAACTCAGTCATTGCTTCCCTGCACGGGTATGTACCTTACTCTTTGTCATGTTTTGCACGTGCAAAAACATTTCCATATTTTGTTTGTAAAGAAAGGTGCCTTGTGTTAAAATAAAGAACAGGACAACCACTCAGCGAGAGAAACTACATTCCTGCTATCTTTTTAATATTACAGCCTGTGGTTCTGCAAGGTATATAGGCACACATCTGACTTTAAGAACATTTGTTTTTCCTTAAAAGCCAAAACCTTCATTGTAGCTTACTTGAGGGGAAATTGCAGTCTGAAAATTTCTGTCTCTGACAACTACTGAGAAAGTTTGCATGACTAACACACACTAAGCTCTTAATTTTTAGGACCCTGAAATAAGGTAAGGTGAATTGGGGCTTACCTGTTTGCTTAAGTAGACTTACTGTGTCACAGTATTTAATTTTCTTTTTCACTATTAGTATTGTGCATTACTGTATGAATTTGAGATGTGAGAATATTAGGCAAAATGTCAAAACTGAATCTCAAGTTGAAACAAATCCTGAGATTAAGGTTTAACTGACTGAATGCAGATACAAGATAATGTCCATGAAAAACAAACAAACAAACAGTCACATGAATCCTACCAAACCCTCATCCATTTGCCAACTAAAATGATCCCTTCCTGATCACAAGACCTGTAGTCATTTTGACCTTTGTCTTGGGTTTCCTTCATTTCCAAGTAAGCTCAGATTTGCCTTTCCAAGTGGTAACAGAGTAAAGAGAAACACAGCCTCCTGCTGAGAAATCCTTTAGTAACTACAAGAATTTTAGCACATAGTGGTTGTTCTCCAAGGAGTCCCATAAGAAGGAGGAACTCAGTTCATATCCTTCCTCTGAAGGAAAGAGGGTTCTCAGAAGTTCACTCAACATAAAAAAGATAAAGTGTCTGTCAGTAGATCCCCCAAAGAAACTAACAAGTACACAGTGGGAACAGAAGTTTTGGGTGGAGCAATGTGCTACCCAAATGAATGATGATGATGCAAAAGTGTTGGTCACAAATATGTTGGACTACACCACAAGACAAATTATAGCCTGCAACCTAATCCTGAGTCTTGCAGTGACCACGATGGATACAAGTAGCTCAGAAGCTAAGCTCTGCTTTACTAGGAGCTGATTGCCTTCCCACAGCACCCTCCTCTGCATTCAGTGTCCCTGCTCTGTATGCCCAGCCTGAAAGACACACTTCCATACAGTTTGCTGGGAAAGAATGACTGAGCAACTCATTTCACAGGAGCGCAAAGCACCAGGTGCTGCAACACTCCTCAACTGTACAGTGGAACAGAAAGAGCAATACAACTCAAGAGGTGGTGTCCTCAGCCAATGTGAGCACTGTGGCCTAAAAATTCATCAGCTTCTACATAGCTCTCCCTTCTTTCGTGGTACAGTGGAGAAAAGCGAACAAGAAAACAGGCATGTCATTTATTTAATTAATAGAAGAGCAAATTCAAAAATCACAGTTTAGTTCACTGATATTCTCTATCTTAAATTGTCTGGCCTTTCTGCACTGCTGCTATACTGGATCCAAAAACACTGAATGAAGATATCCTCAAAACGAGAACCATTCCAGTCATGTGAGGGACAGGAGCATTAAAATCTCATGTAACAGAAGACATAAAATAATTTGCACCTGAATCCCCAACAAAAGGGCAGCTGAGTCTCAGAGAAACATTTTTCCTTAGTTATTCATCCCCTTGCTGTCAACAAAATCAAACGCTTATTCAAAAAATCCTGTCCTGTATAATCAGTCAATGAATAGTTACTACTGTCCAAAATATATATGCATATGTATACATATATTTTGAAGCCCCCAACATATATTTATAGTTATATATTTTCAGCTGGCATGAACTCGCTGAGTGTAACTAAATTCACTGGAACAGTGCCCAATTATGGCAGCTGAGAATCTGTCTCTGTGACTTAAAATACAGACACAGAGGCTTTGCTGTTGGCTACTTGATTATTGCCTGCAGAGGAAATACGGGTGTTCATGTTACTGTCACAGTACTAATTCATATTACACTGGTTTTCCTGTCCTTTCCCTTTTAGATCATGTCATCAGTATTTTCCTGTCTATCTTGAAGATCTGACTGGATGATAGAGAAACCAGAAGGACCCCTAAGGCAAAAAAGCAGACTCCAAACAGTATTCTCAAAATGTGTGCATAGTAAAGAAACCATGAAATCTCTCTCTCTGTGTGCCCATGGAAAAGTAGAATACGAAATGGAAGATAGAGCCCTAGTTTCAACAGAGCAGTCCCCTCTGTAACCTCAGGTTAACAAGTTACAGTGTGCAAGAAAGCACACAGTCATTAAATCTGCGTGATGCCAGTGGCAAGAACCCAAATCATCAAAATTCCTAAAGGAAAATAATCACTTTATTAAAGTTAACTTGTTGAAGAAATATAGAACACAAACCATACCAAAAAGCTATGTTGTTTTAAGTTAAAAACCATCTGTTCAAACATCCCTCCCAATTGCAAAGTTTCTATATAAATTAAAAAAACTATCAAACCTCACCCAATAGCTCATGCACTCACCTGCCCCAGATCTAAAGTGACATTGACTTCGTTGTACTTCAAGCCCATAGAAAGAGGAGGACTTTGCCACCAGCGCTCCGTGCCATCAATTGCGTTGGTTATCGGGTGAGCTTTACCAGGATCAGCAGCATTGCAATAATCACAAAACTGTCCCTGAAACACAATAAATTAAAAAGATGGTCTTAGCTGAAATCTTACGCACGACAGAAATGTGTTGCTGTTTAGGTTCTAAACATGAACATTGACTCAAAATGTGGCTAAATTTTGTTTCTTTCTTTATGTAGTGTAATTTTTAATGTATAAATTATTTCCCTAGCAATTAAAATACACACTTACACCCTGAAACACAATAAATTTTATGTTAAAAACTAATATTTCAGAAATCTCTTTAAGGAAACTAGAATAACTCTTTATTAATGAATTCATTGATACTTTGGTGAAATTACCTATATCACATCTGCAGGAAGTTAATGAAATAAATATTCTTAAAACCGGATTAACACCAACACACAAATCATCCCAAACTCTCCTAAAAGACCACGGAATACCCACATGTGTACATAGCCTGGTATTAATAAAAGCATAAAACATATTCTATATGTTACTTGCCTATAAGTTTGGTGTTACAATTTTATAATACTGATCTCATTTGTTTCATGCCATTATAATACATTCTGAATCAGAGACTTCTGAACAATATATATTCATGGAAAATGCAATGGATCCTACAGACTCTTTCCTTTTTTTTTTTTCCTTTTAAAGAACCCTGTTGTATCTTCATTTGCAGATGTTGCCACCCAATTTCCAGGCCACAACTCCATTCTCCTGAGATGCTCTGATAACGTCTCTTTGACGGTCTCTAAAGCTCTTTGTACTCTTCTGTACAATAATGATGAATAAACTTCAGGAAACTTCATTGTCTTTTAATTTGGTACCTCGGCTTGCCCCATGAGCATTATTTTTATCTTCAAGAAACTGCATTTTACTGTCTACTATGATTTGTGTTGAAACATTGTAATTAGTTACTAAGGGATCTTTTTAGCATCCCATTGACTTCTTACCCCAGTCACTGGGTGGAGATAATAATTGAAAATGCTAAATTGTGTCAGACACAGATCTTTGTAGAACCCCAAGAGAAAAATTACATTTTCATTAAATGGCAGTACCTTCTTAATGGTTACTTCAGTGAGACCCTTGCTTAATTCATTCTGCCTGCGAGGTCCTGCCACAGTGTTGGACCCATGTTTTATATAAAGTAATACTTGCAGCACTCTCTTTATCAGCTAAGCATATTTTCATCAAAAATATGTGACAAATCTTTTGTTGTTTCCACAACCGATGTTGCCTGGTATTAAGTACTTTCCTACCTTTTAAGTATTAACAGAATCCCATAAAACTGCCATTATTTTGTTTTTCACTGCTGTCAGACTAACCAGTGTAAAATAACTGGAGCAATCATACTTGACCACTTTTACTAGAGGAATAGCACTAGGGCTCTCACATTCTTGCTGAGTACAGTCTTGCAAGCTTGGTGAATTTAAGATGCTTATCTCTAGCAGAATTTGTTTAACATCTGCCATAGTTACTAATGGATTAGAAACTACTTCATTGTTCTCATGTGATACAAATAAACCGTTTTGTATCTTTCAAATACAAAACATATATGTTTACTGAATATTTCTGCATCAGTAGTAATAATTTCAGCATCTGCATCTAGCAGTGCTTCCATCCTCATCCTGCCCTTCCAGAAAGCCCAGAATATGATGTTGTTTCCAGAAGACATGGCTGCTATTGCCTATTCTGATTTAGCACTGCAGGTGTCAACCCAGCTGAGGGTTAACTCTTGAGAATTCAAAGAGCTGTTCAGAGATTTACTAAACCCTCCTGTATGTAGGTTGGTTACCTATGTCTGGGGTCATGTTATAATATGATTCTTCTCCAGCTCTGTTAGAGAAGGTGCTTTGACTGATATTTCCTCCCAACTACAATACAGCAGAACTCCGCTGCATTCAGATGCAGTTTGCTGCAGCAGACACCACACCAGCCCATGCAAGCTACAGGCAACATTGCCAGTTTCTGCAGTGATGACAAAGAACATCGTGTCACTATCTGCAAAATCAATACACTGAGAAATCAATCTATGCACAAACAATTGCAGTTACCATCACATCAGAGCATCTTTCCTGATAAATGCATACTTGGAGTTCTGATATATATATGTTACAACAGTACAAGCTTCCCTAAATAGTTTTATAATGTGCATGAAACAAGTTCTTCAGATCTAAATTCACATTCACAATTATCAGGCTGGAAATAAACAGGAAACGCTGCTACAGCAGTTTCAGCTCTGATCTGGAAACAGCCTCAAAAAACAGGCTGAATGAGCAGAAAACAATGGGGAGTATTAAATGCAAGTGTAACACTTACACCTATGTGATTTCACTATACCAGACCACTTGATCTGAACTCAAGATACACCCTTTTTCTTTTTGGGCACATAATTCAAAGGCTTTCATTGCAACAGCTGGAGTTTCAGTTATTTAAAGTACATTCCAGCAACACTGCCAACAAGGCAGCAAAACAAAAAATGAAAGAAAGTAAATTATTGGGCAGAGCAGCCCTCCCTGCTTCCCACTGGCAGCATCTCAGGCACGTCGAGCTCAGCCTGGCTGCTCCAGGACACATCTCTGTTTCAGAAGAATGGGCCTCAAAACTTTGTTTTTGGCTGCATTTCATCAGGCAGGCAGGTGTGCATTTGCTGGTGACCTTATTACCCTCCTTGACCCTGGTTGTCCCAAGTGAAGGAGAAAACTGGAACCACATGAAGGAGTTTGCTGTAATACATCGGCGTGGATCAGAGACACTTGGGGACAAAAATGTCTCGCCTGTCAGTTAATAGGAAGTGTCAACAATGAAGCATTTTTTCACTATTTAGTACCTAGCAGCTCTGTGCCCACTGGCAGGGCAGGACAGGTATGCAGTTAAACTTTAATTCACACCTGCACACCACTGTGCATAGATTGGCAGACAAAACCAGGCATGCCATTTATCTATCAGTTGCTGAAATATTTTACACTGCAGTGCATTTCCTCACTCAACACTGTTCTTATTAAGTCATTGTCCCTCTTGCCAATGCGCTAAATAAGGGAAACACAATGCTTTCCACAGCCTATGTCCAGCACCACCTTCAGAGCCTCAGTTGAGCTGCCCATGAGGGGACTGTCTACCCCACCAATCACCTCATGAAATAGCTTTAAACAACCTCCAAACAGGTACTACAACCTTCACTAAAAGACACGCCACCAAATCACAAGCTGAATGAGAGAGGTTAATGGCAGAGCAGTGGAAATTAAGCTCAGGCTGCTCTTCCTCTCCTTGCCCTATTTTCAGTGCTCAGGATAGCACTGGCAACAGAGCTCTCTGCTCCCTTCATTACACTGAGGATCACCCTCCACACCTTCTTTCCAGTTTCTATATTCATGGAGAACAGCTGCAATCCAGCCTTGTAGAGACACCAAAAGTGAGTGACTCAAGTGTACGGCGTTATTTAACTTGAACTGGCCTGACACAGTGACTATTACACCTATCACTTTTTATAAAAGCCTCGTGACCTTCCCACAGACTCTTAGGAAACAACACGTGAATACTTATGCTGATTATAAATCCTTCCATGTAAGCTCAGCTTCTGTAAGAGTTTAATACACTTCTCTCCAATTTTTCATGAAAGAAGAGATTCTCTTATTTGCAGTGTCTTTGAACTTGTGAGGTGGAGTGGCTTGATAATGCATACATTGTGCTGTTATCGCATTTTCCATGGCTGAATTTCCCTGGTCTTTTGAAAGACTTTCCAACCATTCTTGAACCACAACAACTACTAGTAAACCACAGAAGTATTCATGTTATGTATCTCAATGGGGCTTTGTTAAAACTGGAGAGAGACGCTGCTGTACCCACACTTACACAAATGCTGTAAGAGGCACAACATGCTTCCTTGTGCCTTGAGCTATCAATAGTCCTTCTGGGAACATGAACCATAACTGCCCTCTAACCTAGGACCTGTAAGGCAAATATTTAACAAGAGGAACTCCCCCCCCTTTCCAACCTCTTCCTACATACAGCAAACCTTCATTTCAAGTTGGATGTTAGTATACTAAGGGAATAATTACCAAAAACATCAGTGGTAATGTGCATCACACAGCAGGCTTCGGTCTGCTTGCTTGACATGTTTATCTGATGTTTTCTTTGGCTGTTTTTTTTTATACTGTGATTTCTGATAGTCCAAGACATGTTAGTATGAGATTCCACTGGAGCAGTGGGCTATAGTGTATTGCTGAGAGATTATTTGGCTTGCGGTTCACCTGGTGGCACAGTTGTTTCAGGTAACTTTAAACATGGGTGTTGAATTCAATATGGAAGAATGGATGCCTAAACTTCAGAGGTGTGTTAGAAACACAGGACCAAGCAGTTTCCTGATCATCGTAAGTTCTTTTTGTAACCTTAGTTTAAACATGTAATACTTGTGATCCAGTTTTCCTATTAGTTAAACTGTGTTATACTCAGCCTGTGAGCATCTCCAAAGCACTTTGAGCTTTTGATGGATGACACTACACAGATGTGAGGTAAACCGAGATTTTGTAGTGAGGCAGGGAGGCATGGCAGAGAGGAGTTCAGGGCAGGGCACGCTGCTGGCTGTGCCTGCCTGATGAACTGCGAGGGGAGGCTGCGTGATGGTGCATGCTCCCTTCTGGCACATGACAAAGACTCTATATGCTGCAACTTCTTAGTCCTCTCTCCCTCTCTTGAGCATCTGTCCCCATTTAAAAATGAGAATAAAACCTGTCTTATCCATTGCAACCTCTTCTGAAGCCAGATATAAGGAGTTATTTTACTATTAAAACATACGAACACCTCATAAGACTTTGAAACACTAACCTTTCTTCCAAGATGCTAAAAATCTAATTGCATTCTTTCTGTATTGCCTGGGGTCAGATAGCGGACCTTAAAGCTTTTGAAATCCCTTTCAAATTGCAGTTTCATTCTGTCTATCTTCTCCTCCCACCAAGAGAGAATACAAATAAAATAGCTTTGGAAAGTCTGAAGCTTTAGGAAAGTCCCCCTTTAACAAAGTTTTGATCAAACTGATACTAAACATCCATCGCAGTACATCACAGAGTTTGGTGTATTTGTTACTCCTTCCTTACTCTCTAACAGAGAAGTTAATACAAGTTCCTACCAACGGAAACATATATTTCCATTAACTCTTTTCTACAAATTTTGTCATTTATTGTTGTCTTTCTTGTGATTGGCACAAAATATCTCTAATAATCTTATGCTACGCCAGGGCAGACTGTCATCATCCTCGCTGCCCTGTGTGCTCATACCCTTCATGAGACTTCCAAGGAATCTCTGGCTTTCTCCCATAAGCAATGCAAGGTATAGGCAATGAGCCTCACATGTAGTGCCTGTAAAGTACCACAAAACCCCCTGACTAACCCCGCACCTCTCTTCACACCACCCGCTGGGAAGAGGCCAGATCTCCAGTGAAGAGGCCACTAGTGCAGTACGTCCCCATCCATTCAGTGCAGTACGTCCCCATCCATTCCCAAGTCTCACTGCTTTCCCCTCAGCAGCATCCCGCTGCTCACTGCGGACCATGGGCCAAACGCTGAGGCCACAAAATCCCGCTCGGCTACCCTCTAAGCCACCTCCGGGCGCCCGGCGGGGCGAGCGGCTCTCGCACTCCCGGGAGCAGCTGCAGCACCGTGGGCACCGGGGCTAGGGGGGTCTCCGCGGGGTCGGGGGTCTCCAGAGGATGCCGGGACACCTGCGGGCAGAGGCGCGGGCAGAAGCGCCGCTGCCCTCCTCCACCCTTTTCAGTGCTTCCCTGCTTGGGGTGCGGCTGGCCCACGCTCCCCTCCCCTGCCCGAGACACACTCTCAGCCAGGAGAAAGCCCTAGAGAAAACGAGACCACGCACGCCAGGATAATGCCAGCGCCTCCAGAGAGGAAGGGACTACCCAAAAGGGACACCCCCCACACACACACACTCCGCTCCGCAGCGCGGGGAGGCGGTGCAGGATGGGGAGCGGTGTGCAAGGGGAAGGGGGTCCCGGCACCGTGACCCCACACAGCAGCCCCATTACCTGGATGGCGCGGCCCAGGGGGGCGGCGGCCGGCCCCCCCACCAGCTTGCAGTACAGCTCCGGCCGCCCGCCACCGCCCGCCGCCTCCCCGCAGGTGGCTGTTGCCCAGATGCTGGCTGCCGCGGCCAGGTTGAAGTAGGGCGGGTGGAGGCTGAGCCCCATCCCGCGGGAGACGGGAGGCTCCGGCTGCGCGGAGCAGAGGCTGAGAAGCGGCAGGAGGAGCGCCCAAAGGAGCGGGGAGCCCGGCGCCGCAGCCATCCTGCGCCGGGCTCTGCCCTCACCGCCCCCAGGGCGGCTCTATAGCTGCGGTGGGCGGGCGGGCAGGGTGAGGAGGAGGCAGGGGGGCTGCCCGCGCTCTGCCCGCGCCTCCCCGCCTGCCGTGCGCCGACCGGGGCGGGGCGGGGCGGGATGGGACGGGACGGGACGCTACGCTACGCGGCCCCGGTGCGGGTCGCTGGGCGGAGCGAATAGAGTCCCCCAGGGCGTGCGGGACGGAGCGGGGGAAGGGAAGGGTCTCCGGAGCAGTGGGGTTGAGGCAGGTGTGTGCCCTCACGCCCGGTGCCGCGGCCATGCTGAGAGGTGACACCTCCCCACTCACCAACTCACGGCTTAGCTGAAGCTTTCTGATGCTCCCCCTTCAGAGGTCTGCGACACGGTCATTTTGACGGACTGTGAAGGAATCTCAGAGCATCCATCCTCGTAAGCGATAACCTGTCATGTCACATACAGACAGTAAAATTAAGGTTTTCTAGCGTCCTCTTCGCACAGGGCTGCCTCCACACAAGACAGACCCTGCTTCTATCTGCGGGTCTTTGGGAAGACACCCTGCGCCAGCGTGCTGCAGAAATACCAACTCCTCTTGCCATTTTCAGTGCTCTGAGGCTGCTGGAAACCGTGCAGCCCAGGCCACCCTGCTACAATGCACAGCCAACCCTCTGGGGTCCTTGTGCAAAGGGTGCTCCTGCTCATCCCAGGCAGACAATCAACCTTCTGTCTTTTTGAAGGTATTTGGCACAGGCTTTGGATAATACAGAAGCTGGAGGGGAGGTTGGGGAGGGAGAGGAGGCTTAAGAACCAGGTCTTCTGTATCAGGACTTGCACCGCTTAATGGCATTGCTATCCTAAGTTTCATATCTATTCACATTTCCAAGCCAGCGTGCTCTCACACATCCAGTGCTCAGTTCTCTTAATAAAATTTGCAGGATTCCGATGCAAAGATATGGTTAGATACACATTCCTCTAATGTTTTAATAGTGATTTATGTGAGTAGCAAAGTACTTCATAACTTCATGAGGACTTTGCTACATGCCACACAGCACTAGCAAGGGAGATCCCTGGTATACTCTTTCAGGAAGCACTAGTGACACGCTACTGATTCTGTCTGCTAGAAAGCATCACCGCCCTTGGTTTTGTGCCACTAGGGCTTTAGCACACCACGGAGACGCATCTGTAGGAGACAATTTTTGTGTTCTTTGTAGAAAAGTTGGCTTTTGTAAATGTAGCATGCTGCCAATTTAAATATATTAGATTTGGGTATTCTATCTATAAATGTTTCTAATTTCTAGCGCAACTTGAAAATATTCTCCTTTTCCAACCATGACATTGTGGAAAGGAAGTTATCTTATTGCACATGTCCATCATGTCACTTTCTGCAATAGTTTATACTTCATAAAATCTATGAGAGGCTTGAACACATGCAAGTAACATCATCTTCAAATGTTCCATTAAACAAAACGTCCCATTATCAGGTAAGGTATCCACTGGTCTTTGCAACCTATTTCTTAAAAACTTGTTAAATCCTAAAACACTGGGAGTATGTAAGTTTTTGCAAATGGAGATCTGGAAGTATCTGGTGTAAGTGGCCTTTAAGTCTACAACAAGAAAACTCTTACAAAGATGTGTTGTCTATTAACTTGCTGAGTACCCTTGTCATCTTTATTGTTCTAAGAATTAAATCAAACTAAATAAAAGCTGACCAGAGTATGTTCCTGGTAGAAAAGAAATATTTAGGTACTTTAAGGAAAATCCATTATGAAGTACAATATTAAGAGGAACTGATAAAGATTACAATTATAAAGCTAACAAAATCATCACAATCCCTTCCTGAATAGTCAGATTATCTTCAGACTGGGCATCCAGTTAACAATCTGAAAGATGTTGCTTCTGTATATATGCAACAAAACATGATACATTTTCTCCTTTTCAACCCGAAATAAACTTATTGTTCTGCACAAGATTTGGGAAAATGAGTTTACTCCAGTTATCCTGTACACTCCTGCAGATTGGATTCCAGTTCTGGAATTGCAGGTTTTTATGACAAAGCATCTTTTGGTATGGAAGATTCAAACTGAAATAACTGTAAAAGAAATAACCTTTAGTTAATTTGGACACAGTTTGTGCACAGAGCCCTGTCTGTATATGTGTGGGGTCATAAGCAGCATTTCTGTGTTTTGAGTTCTGAATTCTTCTGTATCTTTGTCCCTGGTCTCCAAAATAAACACTTGGGAAGGCTTTTCTGAGAAGTGTAAGACTAGAATAAGGATAAGCAGAACACAAACCAGGTGATTCAGATATTAATACATTTGATGAAGCTTCAAAAAAATCACAGAATGTATGGTGAAAGTATAGAAAACAAATGCCTATACTTAGAATTTGTAATGGATAGCTAAACCCTGTGTCTATTAGAATCTACTCCAAATTCTCTTCAACTGCACTTGCGTAGTGTAATACCTGACATGTTTTTCTGTCATAGTTTTGTGGGCAGTTCAGGTAAGGAATCCAGCTTCAGGAGATCCTTTGCAATCTCACATTAAAAAGAAGATTCTTGTAAGCTGTCTGGTAGGTTGCACAGCACAAAAGGCAGAGGTGTCCTTTCTCAGACAGGAAGTATGAGTTAATTTATTGGGAAGTGGCTTATTTGAGCAAGAACCTAATCCTTTAGTAAAATAATGGCATGTTCTTGGATCTGGTTTCCTGGAGTTAAAAAACCCAGTGTAACTTTGCAAACATTCAGAAAATTAACCAATCAGATGGAAAAGGAGAGGAAGCAATCCTGTTCTCTTCCTCATAAAATCATCTGCTTTTTGCTCAATTTATAGCTATATTTTAAAATATTTTGTCGGACTTCTGGGTGATTTTTCTGTCCTTTTGCTAAACCCTTATGCCAACCAAGCCTTTCTTTTATTCATTGTGCTTTCTAGAAATGAAGACTAGATTGTCACCTTTTAGATTTTCTTACCCATAGTAGCATATAAGATATATCATGCATTGTTCTCACACTCATGCAATATATATGTTCTCAGACCCACATCACCTTCCACTGTACAGTTATATATAACAATGTACAAGCAATGCCCAAGAAAAATGGCCACTATATGAATTCATTTGAGTGTGTCTTTATATTACAAGAGCTTCACTGCCCATCAAGTTTAGATTTTCCATGGACTCAGCCATTTTCATTATCTGCATGAGTATCAGTCAGTGAAGTAGCATACATAAAATTAAAAGCCCTGTAAACCCAAAGCACTTGAATACAGGTTCACTGGCTTCTCTCTGGCTGAGCAGATGGAAAATAGGTAAACAGTTAACTTCAGACTGAGTCATAAAATCAACATATACAGAGGATAAAGCAGGTAAAGGAAAAGGAAATGATAGATGAAGAAAATATTCAGTCACAATCTGTACGCGCTGCCTGAAAGCAATAAAACTTCAGGAGGGCAAAATTCCAAGACTGGGAGGGGAAGGATAAAATTTTAAAGCATAATGTACCTGTGCAGATGCTAACATACAGGTGTTTAATTTCAGCTATTTGAAGGCTGAAGGGCACTCACACTGAAATGAAGTTGGTATGATGGTGCTTAGACTGGACTGGAAATCTGTCTTAGATGGTAGTTGTAGTCCTTTCATTGACTTTCCTGACATATTGTTTAATCTGTGTGGCTAAAAGCATTAATTGGCTAGGAACAAATGGAAAAGATGGAACAAAAGAGCAAATTCATTGAAATACTCAAATGGCAATCTGTGGAAGTCATTGTGTACTATGTGCTCAAGTGCAATCCTAACTTTTCTCTGGTTCCTAGGTCACAAGTCAAGGCATCGGTTTGAAGGTCCACATGAAGGAAGTTAATAACATCCGTGTGGTCCTAGCAGCTGGGTGTCCTTATACCAGCTTATACTAGCAAATTCGATATGAAGGTTGATATTGTAGGAGGCCTCAGCAAAAGGATCGTGGAGTGAAAAGAAAGGTCCAAGGTAACATCTCCTTAGAAGGATGAATGCATACAGTTATGAACATGTTGGGTAGATTATTTCTATTATTAGATAAACTTTTCCTTTTTCAGGTCCAGTTTTGTAAATTCTCAGTTCTGTTTTTAACAGGTTTATGGGATACATAAATATTTGGTACAGTTTTCCTGAGAAGTCTGCAGGATTTGTTTCTGAAGTAATTTGTACTATTTCTCTTATTATCACTGTGTATTTCTAAGAGTATCTCCCAAAATAAAAAGTAACTTAAAGAACATTCTTTATACACTACCTTTAGTAAAATAGGCCTGTAATTTTGTAAACATTATAGAATCAAGAAACAGCCCATGGAGTTGGTTATGCTGCAGTTAAACAAGCGAAGTGGAAATGATAGGCCAGATGGAAAATCTTTTGGTTTATAGACTGCTTTATCAAAATTATTGCTGATGATTTAAACACATTTTCTTGACCAAGAAAAATTTAAATTTACTAACAGTGGGTGATCATAAGACAATTTATTTGCAGGACATTTATGATTTCTGTCTTTTTTCAGAAATGAAAGAAGTAAATTAATTATGATCTTATACTGTGAAAAGCTAACCTTCAGTTAAATTGTTTTGAAGTTTTGGTATTTCACAAATTTCACCAATATAGTCACAATGCAAACTTCAAGACTTTTCAATCTAGTAGAAGTAGCAATTTTAGGTATTACAAAAGATATACAATATTTTAGAAAAGTAATAATATGCTGGAAAGATCCTATCATTTCAGCAATAACTGGAAGAGTACTCGATACAGTCTTCCTATTGTTTTCGTGATTTAAACTCAGGCATATCTTAAATGACTGCTCTGCTTCTTTTATAATGAAATAAATGCATAAAGATAAACTGTTTAAAGATATACAGACTTGAAGTAATTCTGGAAAAGACAGACCAACCATTAATTTCTTCCACTCATCAGAGCATCATTCTCTGCACAGGCACCCATCACAGTCTCAACTCAATATGCACATTTAAAGCTTCAGCTCAAATCTCTGTCACCTATGTGAAAGGAATAATTGTCAGCATTTATTAATCACATGGGCCAGTCATTGGGAGGAACCTATTTCTGGATTCCTAAAATCTGTTCCCAATACTTAAGTGGAAGCAGGTTGAGGACAGTGATGAAGGCAGAGTGGTCAGTTGTCCCAGGAAAAGCTCTCACGGGAAGCTCTGTCTTCGACTGGATCTCATGGAAGCTGGTCAAAATGGGTTACTGTGTCCCATAGAGGTTTGTGTTACACAGCTCAAACTCCAATTATTAAGCAAAGCAGACCTCTGCTGCATCTCACAGAGCAAGGCAGAAATAGCTCATTTTTTTTCCAAGGGCAATGCTGTTTAAGGGATAGGAACTTGTAGCTGTTACACTTTTCCATGAAGTACTGGGAGTGAAATGTATGTCTTATGCTGGGTGCATGAGAGACCTTGTATTGCCTACTTATGGAGACAGACTTAACAATGGATGTTTGCAAAAGGGCCATAAAGTGAATTTGTGGTTTCTTTACAGGACACAACTTTCTGAAATGTATACAGCAGATTATTTGTTTCCCTGGCACAAAGAAGGACTGTAGTTAAGAAGCCTGAGCCATATTCCATGGAGACAACAAGCAGAGAAGAGCACTGTGCAGCTAGAGGTTGGCATGGGGACTGAACAAGAGGTAGAGTTCCAATATGTCACATGGAATACGTGCTGATGATATTTGTGTTTCAGACAAAGGCAGCATCGAGTCCCAAACCCTCTAAGAGCTTGCTATTGGATCTTGGAAAAAATTGTTCAGTTTCCCTCACCTAGGCATTACCATCAATATAACAGAGATACAAGTATGACCTAAAAAAAAATATATAATTACATTAAAAGTTCAGTATACAAGTGCAGTTGAAGACTATAGAGTTTCTGGTAACTGTAAATTTGACAATCACTCAGTCTATTAGATTAATTTTATCTGAATTTTGCAATATTCCATTTTCAAATTAAATTAGGTTCTACAACAAACAAATCAACAAAACCAGGTAAGTGTCTCCCAAAGCCTGAAAGCCTCATAAAAGAGGGTGCAAAATTATTTGGAAGGCATTACAGCATGAATTAACCAGATGCAATCCCATTAATTAATTGGAATTGTCATTGTATGGTAGGACTTTCTGATTTCAGTGTTTTGAGTATCAGATCTTCCTGAAGATATGTTATTGAAATATTTGTCCATAGAGTGCCAGCAAGAATAATGTTTTGGCTTGAAATGAAGAGCATATTTTTCATTCATAAATACTAATATTTATTATCTAATATAATATATGTTGTATATATTTTAATCATGATGAAGTTAGGGGATTACATACCACCTCAGCAGCAAGGCTGTGAGGCACCTAGTGTGTGTGTGTGCCTATGCATTTTCACAGTGACACATTGATGGATGTGTACTGGCACTTCCATGGTTTAAAACTCCTCATACATAAAAGTGAATGCTGAAAGTAAAATGACAGTTCACTGAACTAATTTAGAAGCGTCTCTCAAATCTGTCACTATTCCTCTTTTTAAGAGTAATTGTCTAAAAATATATTGAAAGACATTTGAAATAACAATAATATATTGTGCTCAAATTAATATTCACCTCATAATGTCCTAGCATTTTGAAAAGAAATGTTAACTAATTACAGAAAAAATGATCCATCTGAGACATGCCACTGGTTTTATCTGCAGTTGTTCAAGTGTTTCACATAAGATGAGCATCTCATTTAAAGAAAGTAGCTCAGATATTCAACCCTAAGTGCCTTTGAGCGAGCAAAAGGGCATTAAAAGTTGCAACCAAGAAAGAGCTGAGGATTCCCTTTGGGCAGAATAATACTCCCAGGTGATGTAGCATGCTGGATTAGGAATGATTAATATGCCTGGGCAGATGATGGGCATGCCCAGGCACTCCAGGCTGTACCACTTCTTGTTGCACACATACAAGCTGATGACACAAGCTGTGCCCAGTAGATACAGCATGCTTGGAAAGTAACACATTTTTTGTGCGTGATCTGTACCATGACTTTGCCTATGCATAATCCATCCTGAAAAGGTCAGGTTCATGTGGAGGGTTGTTGGAGCATGTGTACATGAAGTCTACAGCAAATCAGAGTGAGCAGGCAGATTTCCAGATGTTTTGTAGCCTGCAGGACACGTATAAGACCTGGACAAATAATGAGACTTCCCAGATTCTCACTGGATGAGAAAAGACGTACAGAGTGAGTAGAAGAAGCCGTGGCACAAGGCTTTGACTACCTTTCAGGAAGGAAGGTGGGTCTATGTGTTTATGCCAGCTTATTATTAGTTTTATTTTCTACACTAAAGACTGCATTGCAGTGAGGAGATACCTGAGCAATCTACTTTGGACAACACAGGCTGTCTACATTTGCAAGCAGTGCAGAATAACAGGAGTGGATCTCTATAGCAAACAGTTGGTGACAAGGACCTGAAGGACCATTGTACCCATTTCATGTTTTTGTTGTTTGTTTGTTTGCTTGGTTTTGGGGTGGGTTTTTTTGTTGGTGGTTTGGTTTGGTTTGTTGTTTGGTTTGTTGTTTGGTTTTGTTTTTTTCAATTCAGATGGGCTGTCATTCAGACGTAGGACATGAATACCCATATGCAGCTGCAGTCCACTAAGTCTGCTCCTGGAGAAATTAGAGTTTAATTTAAAAATATATCCAGTTTGCATACTACAAGATCACAATGAGAACAGTACAATAATGGGAGATGATGGGGAGATTCATTTCACAAGCATGCTCCTGATCCAGGCTGAAACACTAATGCAGACATCCCCAGAGAGATCAGCATGAAGTGATTTAGCTAGCCAAGCAGTTGGGCTTGTTGGTTCATTCAGATGTCCATGCTGGCACAGCAGAACTGCTGGTGGTGTCCAAGCTGGCCAGCTCAGTTTGCTGTACAGCACATTACAGGCTTTAGCCAAGATCAAGAGTGATTTTAGAAGCATAGAGGGTCCAAAGATCAGGGAAAGAGAAATAAGTTTTAGAGCTACTGTCTTGTGTGTTGATACTGAATCTCACTGGTGAAAACTGATGTGTAAAAACTGTAGTCTGATGCTTGGAAAAGTGTAGTTTGTCCTGGGTGTCTGCGTCTTGAGTTACACGGCAAGAAAAGGTAAGGAAGCCAAAGTGACAGTCCATTTTTGAAGATTTTGCCATAAAAGGCTTGCCAAGCCCAAACAAGGGGTCACAGGCAAAAACACACAGCAGTCCTCCAAAAAGCCATGATGAAGAATTTTTAAATGATACAGAGAGAATTAGAGTAGTAAAGAGGATTTACACCTTAATAAAATGGAAATTAAATTTGCTCTTAACAGTAACTGGGGACATTACTATCATCTGAGTAAAATTAGGCTTCAAAATTTTTAGCTGAAACTGCTGAAGAGTGCTCTAGTTTGCATTTCAAATTGCCTTTTGCTTTTAATCTTTCAATAAAGTAATTTATTTCTGGAAAAGCATTCAAACCTATTTACATTTTTTGAATATTTAAATAACTAAATGTTCATAGAAGCAAATGTCCCAGGACAGAAGGCAATGCAGATACAGCTGAAATCAATAACATTATAGTAAGGTCTCCAGCTTCTGTAAAACCTTAGGGGAAAAAAAAGTTACAGGCAGAGGATCAAAGTCAGAGTGATATTGGTAGCAGAGGCATCAACAGTAGGGACACAGCCACATGGGAAATGAGAAAAGTTAGTGCAGAAACATGTTTGTCAATGTAATATCTCCTGAGTTACACAAATGCAGAGTGTGACACACCCCACAGTAAAGAGTTCTGGAGTCTAGAAGGTGGCAGTCAAATTTAGCCATCAGTTTTAGAGATGGGGGCAGAATCCCATGTCAGAGCTCGCTGAAGTTACAAAACATATACTAACCACCATACTCTGCTGAAACATATTTTTCAGTTTACATACACAGCAAGCAAACTTTTATTGCTCTTCACTGACATTTCTAAAGGTGTATTTGCTTGTTGATTGTTATTTTTTAAAGCAAATAGAAATGAATGTATGCATTTGCATAAAAACTTGTAGAAGGTTGGATCAAGATCTCCAAATGAATACTTTGGCTAACCAAAAATTTGTGCCACTTCTTTTAATTCTCCATATATAGCTGTGCCTGAACTGTTCTGTCATAGGTGAGGTTTGTCTGTGACGTAGACAGAACAGTTGGATCAGCTTTTAAAGGCAATGGTTTCATTTGTTCCATCAATTCATTGTAGGTAGCCTTCAGATTTTTACAAAAGAACACGACTCAGGATATTTGAAATAATCACTGTGATGAAATTAAGTGATAGGCATGCAGCCTGCTGCCCTGCAGATTAATTCTGCCAAACTGATAACAAATCCCAATCAGTTCAAATACCCTGAAATCCTAAATATCCTGCCAAGTATCAAAAATAGGAGAGATGCGAGTAGCGTAACCATGTAGCCCTAAAATACAGTATTTCCACTGCTAGTGGCAAGCACTCAGTTTGCAAGACCTCAAGACTGAGGCTTGTCAGGCTTGCTCTGTTGACCTCCACTAAACTTCATTTTAGATGGTTTAGCTCTAACAGCAGTTTTTCTGATTGACCAAGTGTCTACGAGTGATTTATTTTACTTTCATTTACTTATGTGTAGTACTACTACGGCTTTACGACTCTTACATAACAATGTTGCATAGGGAAATGCAGACCTGCAGTGACGGAGAAGTGGTGACACAGGGTGCAAGGTACCTGAGAGTGGGCATGGTTTGATAAGAGGTGGGACACAAACTTGGCACTGGTGACCCCACAGCTATAAATTAGTCGCCAATAGTCAGGTACAGAGATGCAGACCTGGAGCTGGTCAAAACTGGATTTAGGGAACAAAAGGAACTAAAAAATAGTGTCTAACAAACATAAAAGCCACTATGTGTAGTAAGTTTTGTTAAAATGTGGAGCTGCAGAGCAGCAAAGAAATAATAAGATGTAAAGCTTGTTAGCAAATGTAAAAAATGACCCCATGCAGGTCCTGAAGGAAGGAAAAAGAAGCCATCCACATGAACATGATGTTCCCTTCAGCGAGCAACTCTGGATGCTGACAGATCACCATAACATCCCAAACCATCACCACTAAAATGAAACCACCAACTTTAGGACCCAGCAGAGCAGGGGAAAAGTGAGGATAATATCAGGAAAAAGAGTAAAAACTAGGAAATGTTTTTGAGTTTTTAACTGTAGTATTATTAATGATTATTTTTTTTTCTGCATAGACTTATTTTTTCTTTTCTCTGCAGTAATTACGTCTCCTCTAGTAATGATTCGTGGATTATACTGCTAAGATTCAGTTATACTAACTACAAATTATTTGGTTTATATGCATGAGTGTGTTTCCTCTTTGCCCATAAACAAGATTTTGAGTGCAACAGCAAACAGAGAGACATACCAAATGCTTTGTGGGATAAACTTTCAAAGGGTCACCAAAAAAGGATGTTCCTTATATGTGTATTTCCCTATTCAACAGTTCTGACAAATTATTGCACCTGAATATGAAAACAGCAAAATCACTGGAGGCCGTGTGCAATTGAAAATAGGTGCAGCCTCAGATTTTGTGGGCAAATTAAGAAAGACACTTCAGAATTTGTCCCTTGACATCTAAAATAAATACAGACCTCCCCAAACCTCTACTGTGTTAGTCTCCTTTTTTGTCATTCATCCACAGAATTATTTGTTTTTACTTTGTCAGAAAATCTAACATTTTGGCTGATGAATGTGAAAAGAATGGTATGTTATTCACAATAGTTTGAATAAATATTAATACAGGGATTTTCCAGGGGTGAGGCAGGGAGTGTGTACAGATTAGTAATTTTTTCCTCTATCCGTGGGCAAGCATCACTGGATCAGATCAAGGATGACTCTTAACTATGTAATCTTGGAGAATTTATTCTGTATTTTGAAGTTTAAGAAAAAATCAGACTGATCATCCATGTTTGTATGATCTCAGTAACTAAGGTGAGGTTCACACCAGACCGTACATTCTGAGATAAGTTTAAGCTTCTAGCAGTTTTCATCTGCTTGCCTACAGTTCGGTTTACTGTATGCACATATGAATATCGCCCCAGGAAAAAATAAATCTGCAGAAGATCCTCTACTTGCAGATTTGTAGAATAAACTATTTGAATCTCAGTGCCAGTATTTTCTCTCAATGCACACGCATAATTTTCCCATGAATGGGATTTATGTGTGCACATCAAAAGAAGAAAATCCCTAAGGGCTCAGTTTAAATCAACAATAGCAAAGAAATTCAGGAATCTCCCACCAGAGCATGCCCTGTTTTGCCTACTTTATATCCCACAGACTTTGAATGAAATCTGCGGCAGCCAGGCAAAACAGGACATGCATTGGCTTTATGGTTGTTCATTTTCAAGGCTTAAAATTAAGCCCTTAAGAACTTACTGTCTTCCCAATGAGCACACATCACCCATGGGAGATAGTGTTGGTGATAGCTGGAGACAGGCAAGGTGAGGGAAAGCTCACCCCCACACGCCTGTGTGGTGCTGTGTGGGTACACTCACAACCATCTCTCCTGGTAGTTTTTTCCTAGATATGAAGGGAAAAGGCTGTGAAATAAAAAAGAGGTGCCATGGAGATGCCATCAGGTCTGTGAGGAGACCCGGGGCTGGAGTGGGAGTGGTTTCAGACCATTTTGGTGCCATTTCTGAGCGGCAGAGTCTCAACCTGTAGGTCTGAACCAGTGGCTGAGCAGTGCAGGTTCCCACCATGGTATCTTGTTTTTTGGGAGGATGCTGCTGGTATGGGTGGCTGCCTTGGCTACTGATTAAAAATAGTAATAAAAATAATAACAACAATAAAAATAAGAATAATAACAACATCTCTAACACCCCCTGTAAGCAGCTGTTGAAGGAGGAATGTTGTTTTTACAACTGATCTGGCACTTGACCCCAGTGGGGGGGGAAGGACTGAGAGACATCAGACTATGAATCCTTAATATAAAACAAAGTCTCTTCGAACTGATCCTGGAATGCATATTGATTCCTGTATTTAAAAAGTTAAGCTAGGAGGAAGGGTAGACAGAGAGCCAGGAATCCGTATTTTAAATAAATGGACAAGAGGAAAGGGGTTGTTAGAATTAGACAAATGACATATGTAAACTGAGGCAGGCACTGGGTAAGACTACAGATGTAAACCCTGAAGTACCCAACCAATGGGGAACAGGGGAGGGAATTTGCGGCCGTGATTTTGCGGGGAATATGGAGCAGGGGCTTTTTGTCCTATTCCAAGTGCCTACCTTTAGGTAGAACACCCGTTTTTGCAAAATTGTTAATAAAATATGCTTTGCTGAGAGATCCTGCCTGAGCCTATTATATATTAGCAAGATGATCGCTTCCTACACCCCCTCCAGGGGAACAAAACAAAAAAAAAAGCCCACAAAACAACAACAACGCACAAACAAACACAAACCACCCACACCTTTAAAGCGGCAAGGGGAATAATAGCCAGAAGCTCATGAGCACACAGCCGTGCAGGAGGGAGGTGCCGGCCCTGCGCCCCGCCCCGGCCCCGCGCAGCCCCGGGGCGCGGAGGCGTGCGGAACAGCGCGGAACCGAAGGGCGCGCAGGGGCGCGGAGCTGAGATGTGCAGGATGTCGTTCAAGGTGAGCCGGGAGCCTCGGGGAGGGGCGGGGGGGGGGAAACGAGTTTGGTCTCCTGCTTTGCACTTGCTGTGCCGGCAGCCCCTGAAGTGCTCTGTCATATTATTGGATTTAGGGATTTCTGTATTTAAATACATATATATTGAGGAAAAACGGGGGTGTTTGAGGGCAGAAGGAAGAAAAACAGGAGCGTCTTTCCCGGGCTATGGGGTGCCCCGGGAGTGTTGCTATAGCAGCTGGTGGACCAAAAGGATGGATGGTCGATGTTACATAAACTGGGAGCATTCCTGAATCCTTACGCCGGCTTTAGGGTGGCCGGGCTCAGCGCTGTGGGTTTTGGTGCAGTCGGGAGGCCCCTCTTCACTTTTCTGATGGTCTCTGCTGGTGCTGGTTGTGTAATAGTGAGGAGGCAGCGTTTATCCATGCTCTTCATTTCAGGCTGTGGTGGCCACTGAAACCAGGCTGGTTCCTTCCTTGTCTGTGATTTCTGTCACTTTTTGTGCTTCATCCATCCAAAACTGTGCAAGAATAGTCATTTTCAAAAGATCACCTAAACCAAGTTGTTTTGTTTGTTTGTTTGTTTGTTTTTTTAATTTGAGGACTGGATTAATAAAATAAATTGGCAAAGACAGGAGCAAGCAGCAATTTACTGATGCTAATGGACAATATTTATGCTAGATATACATCTTCTCTGTTGTGCACTTTCTAGATGCTGTGCTTGCCCTTCTCTTATTGATCACCAGCTCTGTGCCAGTCCTTTGACATGTTTCTTGTGTTGCATTGTTTTGTTTGATGGATTATTCCCTGTACTCACCCCTCACTCCTGTGAATTTGTCTCCCCTTCGGAGTGCTGCTGCTGTGGTGATACCATGTTGGTTTGATGGTGGTGCAGCAGGTGGCTCCCACCTGCAGGTAAAGCCACTGATGTGACAGGGACCAGGTGGAATCTCTGTCTTCCTTTCCTTTTTGGTCCTTCATTGGCCTTGTACTTCCTTTCTTTTTTTTTTTTTTCTCCTGTTCCTCCATTCTGTCTCCATGAGTTTTTCCCACTGTCATTTCTCACAAGCATCCACCCTAATGGATTCTAGCTCCATGTTCCTGGTGGTGCCAGCCCCTTCTTGCATTCTTCTGCTTTTTTTGGCCTCTTGTTTTTTTTTTATCTTGTTCTTTAGGTCTATTTTTCTGTGCTGTTCCTATCAGCTCATTTTCTGTGCCCTATATCTCACTTTCTATTCCCTCAGGTACTGCTGGTTGAGGTAGCTCACTACCTGCTGCATTTCCCTCTGGAGAAATGCAGCCCCCACCTCCCTCTGCTTTGACTCTCTTTTCTGTGTCTTTTTGCTTGGCATTTTCTCTTTTCCCTCAGAAGACTGTGTACTTACCTTGGATTCATATAATCTCTGCCACTGTCTATTCATGTTTTCCATCTTATTATCCTACTTGCCTGTGAGGAAGAATTAATCTTTCTCACAATCTGTAGACATGAATATTCTCTCTTCTCCTACCAGCTTTTGCGTGTCTAAGCTTACATTTACGTCTTGAACTACCTTTCTTTTTTATCAAGATCCTTTGTGTAGTATGTATTGCTATCTAATAAAGTCCTCTCACTATCCTCCAAAGTCCCACTAACATTTTCCACTGTATTAAGCTTGATCATGATTTCTAGTTCTTCTTCTTAAAACTTTTTACTCAGTTCCTCCTTTCCATTAGGACTGGTTTGGAAATTGAGAAAGAAAAGTGAACTTCCTTGTATTTTGACAGTACAAGGAACCAGCTGCCAGGCCAGTGTTCTTTTTCTTCTCTCTTTTCTTTCTCTTTGCCTATTGCCTCTTTTCTTTAATCTTCAAGATCTCTGTTCAAGAACTACGCTCTTCCTCCTCAGCTGTTACCCCACTGTGACCTGCCCCTTCTCTGCAAACAGCAAAGCAAATGTGGGGCAGGGAGCAGGAGCATAGCTTTTAAATGATACTTTCCCCCCCAATATTCCTAAAATGACACATACAGATACATTATCACATTTTACTTTTTTTCTGTATTCCTGCACAGAAATTGTCTTGTCAGATTTATAAGATATATTTTCCTCTAGACAATTTTTTAATAAGTATTTTTCTTGATGTCAATACAGCGTGAATATAATGCCAACTTTTCATCTTTGGCCTCTTGTAAGAGCATATAAACAATTAAAATGAATAGCACAGCCAGAGTTTGAAATAATGCTTCAGAGCTCTTAATGAAATGGAGGAAATTACATCCTGAAATTTGCTGATGCTGCAGCAAATGTCATAATGAAACGTGTCATTTTCACCAAAGCTATTAGCTAATCACTTTTGAACATTTACTGCATTCTCTTCCCTGACTGTCTGTGCTGAGGGTCAGTTGTTTATTTTAAGGAGTTTTTAGGATCAGACTAGCTGTATAATAAGAATTACTTGAAAATCGTATCCCGTTTATCTCTTAAAATTCAATATTGCTTCTCCCTAAGAAGTATCTGATGAGACAGGATTGAATTCATAACTGAACAACAGCAGTCAAGCCTTATGTCATATCCTGTGGTTTAAAACACATTTATTGCTCAAAAAAATATTGAATTAATCAGATTATTAATCCCAAAGTAGTATCTTGTACTCGCCTACCAGTAATGTCAGTATTGATGGTTCCATCTGAAAATGAAGAACACAGTGTTATAAATCCTTGTTTTGAAAGCAGAAGAGAAATTGTCACATGGTACTCCTTGAGGCTGTCCTTGTAGGGTGCCCAGATCATCTGAATTATTTTGCACATTCCATTCATTTCAGCAGGTAAAATAGCTCAGATTTGTGTTAGTTTTTATTAATCTAATCACTACGTGGTTGATGGTCTGAGTGTGCTGTATACTCTACTTTTATACAAGGAATCCCTAGTAACATGGAGGCATAAGGGGAAGTACAAGTACCCGAGAGCAGTCGTTCCAAATTGGGTCAAAAGCACCTCTGGGAAAAACCTGACTTTGTGTCCTTGATGCACTGGAGAATTCTTCTATTCCTTGGGTCGGATCCAAAATATGAGGACAACTTTGCTGCAGGGGTACTGTAGGAATTACAGGGGGCAAAAAGGCTAAAGACTTTGGACTTCTACTTCCAGACTAGGTTAACACTGGCAACTTAGTTCTCTCCTTATGTAAACTGATGAAAGCAAGTAAAGAGTTCCTGAATATGGTTTCAGGTTCCTGTCTACCCAATTGATAAAGGAGTTGTTGTATGGTAGGCATAATAAGATGCATTCACATTGTTACTGTGCCCTCATAATGAAAACCGGGCTGCATGAAATAAATCTTGTTCTGTATGGATATCTTGCCATACCCCAAAGCTTCCTAAAACTTTAAGGGATAGAGTGAGACAATAAAAGGTAAGGTATTTGATTTCCCGTTCTGTAAGGTCTAAATATCATTCTTTTGGAACAGCTTTCCACCGAATAGCGTAATAATAAAGACAATAAAACGATATTCCTAACTACCAGCTCTATAAATAAATACGTGCCTAATAAATCAGAACAAAGAGGGCAACATGGGCCTCTGTGTGTTTAGGTCATTTGTTTGCTTTTAAATAAAATTTTAGTGGTTGTAAGGAAAAAGGTAGGAAAACACTGCTGTGTTGCCAGCAAGAAGGGTATAAACTACTACCTCTACTCTGATCAAGAGTATCTACAGATTCACCAGGGGAAATGCATTAGCTATAACAGAAAGATCAGAATTTAGCCTATCGTGCTTGCTAAATTTTTAAGGTTCCTGTCCTTGTGTGTGCTGATACAAGAAATATCACTATCAGTTTATAGGAAGTGTCTTATAATTTACTGAATGGTTGAAACTTCTCTTGTTTCAAACAGCTGCCAGTTTTCTAACCTGTGCATATTAAACAAACAACCAATGGAAAGTGTTCAATGAGACAGATCTGGGAGAGATTCACACAAGATTGGTCTTGCATCTGCTGGTTTCTGTGAGATTAATTCCCTGTCTGACAGTGAAGGACGCAATTTAAACCCTGCTCTATGTGTTAATTTTAAGTATTACCATAAAACCTTTCAGTCCTGATTCTCTACCACACTGCACGTGCACATTGACATTTAGACATGGGGAAGTCTGTATGACATTTTCTGAAGCAGAATGGTTGACTGTTAAATGTATTCTGCACTCTCTCTGTATTATCCTGAAGGCAGGATTCCCTGCAGAGCAAGGCTCCCAGGTATTTTTGACACTGTTTTGGTCTAAGATGTCTATCAGTGAAAAGATGCTTTACTGAACTGTTGGTGGTTTGGGATCTTATTAAAAATCAGCAGCGTGAGCCTTCTCTAGGCTACATACCATTGCCATCAGAACGTTTTTTCTCCTCTGCACTTCACCCATCGCAGCACTTACAGGTCAGGGCAGCATTTTGGCAACTGCCTGCATGGATCAGACAGGGAGGTCAGGAGCAAAGTCCATGGTTTGGTTCTTTTCTACTGTCCTACTCCTATGCTGGGCCAGTGATAATTTGCTCCTATCCAGGAGAAGTCACACTGTGACATTTTTTCTAGGACTAAGAAAGCCTCAAAAGATTATTAGATTACTACTTAAGAGTAGCCCGTGTTATCTAGATTTCAGAGTTTCCCAATTTTGCCTTATATATTGCCTTGCATATATAGTAAAAGAATCCATAAGTTTTTGAACAGCAAAATTTTAGCCTTTTTTTTAAATTATTCCTAGCATCACCCAGGATATATGCCCCCAGTTACAAGATGCTAATTCCAGGGAAGAGGCAGACCAAACAGTATGTGAGATGAATAAGCAGTACTTTTCCTGTATTAGGACTTTATATGCAGAAAAGAAGGGGATGGCAGAGACTTAACTTGAAAGCCAGGAGGGTGTCCTGCAGCAGGACACGTCAACAGGATGATTCAGCCTCTCTAACTGTGCTCAGCCCCACCACAGAAGCAGATAGTACAGGTACCAGTTAGCACATTGTTTCCTGTGATGTTCCCCTGTGGATCTGGACTAGCGTCATCATCTCTCATTACAGAGCAAGCTGAGAGACACAGGCTGCCATGGACACAGGGGACACCTGAAACAACATGAGGTAGCACAGGGAGACCAGTCTCTTTAATTGCACAAAGAAATTAAATTAGCTTCTCTTCCATGCCCTGGTTTTGAAAGAACAGCACACTAAACTGAAACTTACCTGGCTTGAATGCAGAATTTGCATGTGTGTTTGTTCAATGGCATCTTCTAAAGTGTTCTATTTCTGCCTTTTTTATTTTCTTTTTTTAACCAGAAAGAAACACCACTCGCCAATGCTGCATTTTGGGCTGCAAGAAAAGGAAACCTGGCTCTTCTCCAGCTGCTGCTGAACAGTGGGCGAGTAGATGTGGACTGCAAAGACAGTGTATGCGCATGGTGCACCTACACCCACGGCACTGATTTTACATCATTTTCTATAGCCTGCTGCACCAAGGGTGTGGCAGGGATCTAACATGAGACTTTTGAGAGTCTTATGGCACTTAGGGATGATTTAAAATCTTCTTTTGTCAGGAAGCAAGCTCGATAGTCAAGATAAAATGGTGTGATGATTTACATCGGTGGCAAGAGGTCAGGAATCTGCCAGCACTCAAAAATGTGCTTACACAGTTATTTGTGGCGCTGACATTAGAAACACATATTTTAGCACCTCAGGCTTCTCTTTTCAAGAAAAAATCATTGTAGTAATAGATCACATTGAAGAACAGACTGGAACAGGCCCAGGTAGCAATGATTCTGTCAGCTAGCAGAGTTCCTCATAATTATTAAAAAAAAAAAAAAAAAAAATAAAAAAACAAACAACCAAAAAAACCTGGACCAGAGTTTCCATGTAGACAATGTAACATAGAAGTTTCCATCTGATGTGCAGCCATTTCCATTCTGTGTGGTATGCAATGCCCTACACCCAGTGCTGCTTTCAGAACTGCTGGCCTCCTAACTTCTTTCACCCGCCCCCAGTACCTCCTGGACTTGGCACCAGCATGAAGGCTGCCAAGCAAAGATGAGCCTGGGATTTCATGGGAATTTCCTTACTGTAGTTGGCATGGATTGAAGTTAGTTCAAGGTTATAAATGGGTTGAAAACACACATAATGGGTATGCCTTGCTATTCTGCCTCCAACTGCCAATGGAGAGATACTTGATTGTACTAAGCCATGGCAAAGAGTAAGGGAAAACTGAGGTTGAGAAGTTCCTAGATTGCTTTTATTTAGTGTTGGAACTGACTTACTGGGAGTCATGCCTGTTTTGAACTGTATTAGTACCACTTCCGGCCTGAAACATGGGTTTCCCAAAGCTTCTCTCACTTTGAATACCTTCAAAGTGCAAGAGATTTTCTAAGCCCATTGACTTTAACCTATTTTTTCATTTTCATTCCATTTTTGCCCTGTAGGCAAGTCTTTGACCTGCAGTTGTTCTGGAACTGATCTGTGACTGTCATTCTGACAGGAAGGGAAGGATGTTCAGATGGGGCATGAAGTAAATGGAATAGAGATTGATGTGAAGAAATAAGGTCCACTACTGCTCATTTTTTCTCAAAATATTTTTTCAATGCACTATAAAATATCCTGACGTTAATTATATCAGACATAGACATTCTCTAGAGTAAAATATTTTCATGCAATTAAGGCTGCATGCTTCTTTTTTATAATATCACACATTTCTTCTTTAAATTGAACTGGTGTGTGTGAATGTTTTAGAAGGATGAATTTAATCTTTATGCATGTGGTTTCCATGCATTGTCCATGCACCACATACATATAACCTAAACCTTACTTGATTCACTAGAGCAGTGAGCTTATGGTGTACTGAGGGAACTCAAATATGAAGTTCTGGTATGAAAAGTTCTCTCCTATAGTGTGAAGAATCCCAGAGTGAGTTTGCTCTCATCGTTTGGATAATGAATTAGTATTCAAATCACCTAGACCTTACTCTTGACTGTGACTCAGAATAAAGTGACTCAGCTGAGTCACTCAGTCACTGTGTCTAAGGTTATTCTTCTGGAAATGATGCAAATATCTTTGGGATTGTCTGATAAAAATGCTGTGTATAAACCAAAAAAATATTGTTATTATTGTTGCACTTATTTTGGGACAATAAGATGAAGTAATTGTGTACATATTTGTTGAATGGTCAGGCCTTAGCACTGCAGACAAATCTGTAATGCTTTTACTTTAACACCTGCTAACTGCTTATTTGCAAAGTGTTCTTTACAGTAGGTTTTAAATGATAGCAAGTTTTTCAATGATCATAGCCTTCCTCAACTTTTCAGAATATGTGCTGTCTCTTCCAGACAGCCTGATTCATTGCTGGAGGTGTCTGTTGAACGTACTGACTTATTTTTTTCCTTACTCCCAGCTTGGCACAACAGCTCTGATGGTAGCGTCTTACTATGGTCACGTAGACTGTGTACGGGAATTGGTGTTGCAAGGAGCAGATATCAATCTGCAGAGAGAGGTAGGAGAAGTTGTGCATTCAAACAGGGACTGATTAAGTGACCATTGATTTATTACAAATAATTTAAAAAGTGTTGCATGTTGCTTTTTGCCAATTGTTTATTTGTCATTTGCTATGCAGTGCATGTATGAACAGACTCTGTTCTCCTGAGGGCACCGAGGAATCAGATGTCTGGAGTTTATAACAGAAAATGAGGTGGCAGAGGTGCATTTGTAAATAATTTATAAAACATTTCCAACACATCTGGTTGGTGAAGGCAATTCCATCTGAGATGTAGCCTCCCCAGAGTTGCACATTTTATACATCTGCAGCTTTACTTATCGGCACAGTAATTTGTAGCTCTCTGGATGGTATAAATGATAAGGAGAAGTCCTTTACCTTTTGATTTGCAGAGTCTGGTCTTAAAAATGGAGCGGACGCCATTGCCAGCTTGAGGATTATTTTGACTTGGTATGCATTGGAGCTTCTGTCTCCTAGTCTGAGCCAAGTCACCTCTAACAATCACAGAGCTTCATCACTCTTACCCTTCCCTGCACCTCTGCTTTGTGTTTAAGGCATTTCTCACACCATGACATGCTTGCTTGTGGAGGGGACAGTGTCAGTGGCTAGTTTTGGGAAAGTGCCTTCCCCCCATACTTCGCGCAAATGATTGTAAGGAGTACCTGCAGCCGCTCTGGTCTGTGTGCTGGCTACACAGAGAGCAGGATTGCTCTGGGACAAGCCAGTTGTACTGGTCCAGGGGGAAGGGCAGTGTAAGGAGGGCGTGCAGTAACACCGGATGGCAGCAGGCAGCACAGGGCAAGAGAGTGCTCATCACTTTAACAACACAAGTAAATGTTTCTTACTTTCCTTGGTTACCTGGAACTAGAGCATTAATCTCATGTTAACATCTGCAAGTTACTAAGTCAGTGAATGCTATGTTTGATGATATAAATGTCTTTGCACTTACTGGCCTAAACTTGCTCTAACCATGACTGTCAATGTCTTTCAGTGGGGTCCTGTTCCAGAAAAACATGTATTTAAACATGTCCCTTCCCTTAGGTAAACACTGCTTGAAAAGCAGCAACAAAAGGAAAAGTTGAGAACAGTTTTATGGAGCTGGTCTTGTGTATTGCTCAGAACATACTGATTCAGCAAGCCAATAAAAAGAGAAACATTTAAATCCTCCAGGATTGCTCTGGTGCAGAGAGAATGCAAAACAGATGAGTTTAAGCCCCGAAGACCAACGACACTGTTCTGAAACAAAATCTGCATACTCAAACCAGTGCTCATGTACTCTGAAGTTGTGGTGAAGCTTGGGGAAGTGGGAGTCCCCTAAATATGTCTGGGAGAGGGGCCTCTGAAATGGTCTCAAGGGGCCATGTGCTATTGTAAAGGCTTTGGGCACTGGAGTGAATTTCACATTCCCCCCCACCTCTCCTTCCCCCCCCCCCCCCCCGCTCCTTCCCCCCTCTCTTTCCTTCTGTCAAAATCTCACATTTTCATTTCTGGGTGCTTGTTTACTCACATGTCAATGACAGTACCTTATACAACTAGTATAAAATATGGGGTTTCCACTCTTCAGTGAGGTTAAGGGAAAGCAGAATTTGCAGGGCTGGTTACAGTTTCTTGAAGGCTGCTTGGCTGGATGGGGAGCTACTGCTCCAGGAGACCAGGATGACTTATGCCAACAGCAGTCACATTTTGTCAGTGGAGAGTGCAGCAAGGTGGAGCTCTGCTGTACTAAATAACTACCTCCCAGATCTTTTTACACCCTGACCCAAATCCATCTCATGCTCCTATTTGTCTCAGGTTGCAGCAGCAGGTAGAATACGGGTTGTTTTTAAATTGGCTCTTCCTCTGTTAGGCAAGACTTTTCTCACTCTGAGCTTGTTTCTCTATTTGGTGACTGCATAGAAGTGAGTTAATCCTGAGAGGTCTATATTAGAAACTTTGTGCAGAAGCCCTTTGTGAAACTTGCGTGTTACTCAAATGTATGGTGCTGGACGGATTTCTCGGTGCAATGGGAAGAAAACTGACCTAAGATAACTAGTGTCCTCTGGAGTTCTCAAAATCATCATGTCTTTTCAGCTGATATTCAACTGATTGTACTTTTTAATTTGAAATGTGTATACTTCAGTCAAGTGTGTTACATGTTTGGGGGTTTTTAATCCATTTTTTCCTTACAGTCGGGTGCAACTTCACTGTTCTTTGCTGCACAGCAAGGCCACAATGATGTAGTGAAGTTTCTCTTCGAATTTGGAGCCTCCACTGAATTTAAGAATAAAGTAAGATGATGGGTATATTTTTGCATGCTGATACATTCTGACAATCAGGGCTGGTTTTTCCTATTTAAACACAATATGGCAGCAGGAAGATGATAAAATTAGTTCCTCACTTCAACATTTTCTGAGTAATATGAGTAATGCAACGTATTGTGAAAATATTAACTACTAGCTTTTACTGCCTAGACTTAATGGCATAAGTTCATCAAATATCAGTCTGTTGATACTGATATCAGTCTTTCCTCTCTAGCTGTGCTCCAATACAAGAAGAAAGGGTCTTTTTGTATGTGTTAGGTAGGACCGTGTTTTAGGTGTATATGTACTTCACTTGTATAGACTGAAATTTTGTCTACATTGAGATGTCTCTGCATTCCACCCATAGGAGACATAAGAGTATAATGGCTTCAGTCTCCCCTAAATTCCCATTTACCCGTCTTTGACAAGAAGATTAAGTGTACCTCAGGGCTTCTGTTCCTTTGTTCAGGCAAGTTCTTTTTCAAAATCTTCTTAGAAGAGTCAAAAGCAGACAGCAGAGCCTGGGTTTGTTTCGTCACCCCTCATGGAGTGAACAGCATTAAGAAGAGCAGTTCATCACTGACAGCAGTAGATAAACTCAGTTTCTTTGCCCAAGGCAGTACTGGCACTTCTGCTTTCAGCAAACAGGACCAAAAGCACCGGATTTTCATTAAATGTTCTTGCCTTTTACATGCTGGCCACATTTTTGAGCATTCCCATAATTTGGGGAAAACACTTGCCAGTCACTGACTCTGAGCTCCATAGTGATGTGTTTGAAGAAGAAGGAATAATTCCTTACCCCACAACAACCACATTTTCAAGGTGTTCTAGTCTGTGATTTGAATTACTTGCTCAACCCATACCTGCTTTCCTGAGTTCCTGGAAATAGAGGCTTTAAATACTAAGGGAACTGATGGAGCATCAGAGACTCAGCTCCTTATGTTCCAGGAACTAAAAATCCTGAGGTTTTGTGGCTGGAGTTCACACATGCCCACACAGTAGGATTCCGGTACACCAGAGAGCCATGCTAGTGGTAAGCAACTCTCTGACCACAGCAGCAACCAAAAAATGTAAAAACAAAAATGAAATTATGGCTGTTTAATACAACATGGAGTGCAGGTGTGGAACTTGGCAATGTAGGAGGTTGCAGTGCTAAATACAACGGCTGCATTTTAAAGTGCTGGATAATGTCATGTGGGACAGAGCTGCTGGGAGAAGCTGCACATTGAAATAAGGATTGCTTCTCAGTTTTGTATTTCAGAGAATAGGTGAGAGATAGCCAGATTCAGAAGGATCTTACACTGGGCAAGCGAACTTACTTACACTGTCCTCTGAGTCACCTGGCCTATAAAAAGGCCATAAATCCATGATGAAGGACCAATGGTGTCCTAGGCATAGGAGAAGCCTGGATTACTCACTGCAGCTCAGCATGAAACTGGGCGGTGTTTTTGCAGAGGGAGGGAAAGCAGTGAATGCAGGACACTTGGTAAGGAGGGAAGACAGAGGCTGACTACCTTATTTTGTCTAGAGAGACAGTTACATTTTCATCAAACCTTTCCACAGCCTGTGAACTAGGAGTTTGTGACAAGGCCGAGACTTGACCCAGAAGATGAACAGCAGGCTTGAAATTGTCTGATCCTACATGACAATATATGGTCTTTTATGAAGCATGCAAAATATATTTATGTGAGTCACTAGGGCAGATAAAAGGGACTAAATATCTAAATGATAAGAAAATATTCCTGCATTCAGCTGCTCCTAATAGCTTCCATCCTTGGACAAATGCAAGATTGGGTTCTGCTGTTCGCCACCTTGAAACTTTATTCCCAGCTCCCATATTCCTGCCTGCCTTTTCTGAATTCAGACCTGACTGGGCTCATGTGCCAGTCCTAAGTATCTTTTACACTGCAGATTGTTTTTCTCCAGGCCACAGTTTTCTGTCACTTCCAGGTGAGCTGGTCACAAGACAGCATCAGTTCCCACAGAACATAACATGACAAACTGGTGTGCAATGTGTATGTGAGGCTATTTTCCAGCAGCATCAAATGTGCTTGCTCAAGGACTCCCTCTTTCTCATTACCTCTTGAAGAGGTGTATCAGTCACTTCAGCATTCATAGTATGACACAAGCTATAGTGCCTGAAAAGGCTCTTAAAAACTGAACAAAGGACAGTTGAGGTAAAATTAATCCAACACTGGTTTAAAAAGCCAAGGCTAGTTATCATGTCCATGCACACTTTGCTGAAAGGACATGCTCTCTCTGAATAGTAGTATGAGGACTTTGCTAGATTTATCATTAATTTTGGAAACTGCCATGTTCATTCTTTCATTCATTCCTTACCTGGGGACTACAGCTCTTCTTCTGAAATTAGGATTTAGACACAGGAATCCAAATGTTTACAGCTTCCAGACTGGGCTTTGATTAAACCACCATATTTTTAGACTGAGGCTGGCTGGGAAGCCAGCTTGTACTTTGTGCCACAGTGTGTACCTGAGCAGGTGGCACCACTGAGAACATACTGCATTAGTATTCTTCTTCCATTGGCTTTCTAATGTGCTTTTGTATCAGTTCGGATTTTTTATATAATAATATGGTTTTCATAACTTGGAATTATTCCATCAAACCATTGCTTTGTTAGCAGGCGACTAAGATAACAGGCTTCTCCATCCTCCCTAAACCCCAGAAACAACATAGTTGACAACATGTGCCTTTTCAGGTCAGAGGTAAGGCATTTTCTGATTAAGGCACTCAGCTGGGAGCAGAGCTGGGAAAGATATAGCTGTTTTTAAAGGGCACTGAAAATTTAATCAATTTACTAACAACTTTATCTTATAAATTAAGGCATGGAATTGAAATAAGAAAATAAATTGAATGTATCCCAAGAAATAGAGAGGAGATGCAAAGGCCAACAATTTCTTTTTCATGTACCTCTCCGTAAATTGTAATTACTACCTTTGTTGCTCATATATGAGAGTGGTGGAGAACTATCTTAATATAGGCATTCAGTTCTTATTACCCTTGTATCATTAGAGTTGATATTCACTACAGCAGGCAAAGCAAATATTCTAAAACAGTGTAATAAAGTAATTAGCAATAATTGCTGATGTTGTAAAGAGAATAAATATTGAAGGTTATTTTATATATATTATAACATACATATTATTCAATAATATTATTCTGCATTGTCACAGTCTGACATCCCTAGAAGTATGTATCATAAGTTGAAACATGTTCTGTTTTGTTACCCTTAGACTTAAACATGTGGGTTCTTAAAAGGGTTTGCATAGTGGCATGTTTTCTGAGCAGTGCTGCTGGTCAAACATTATGTCAGAGGCTGTTTTTCAGCAAGTAGTGACTGCAGAAGATCAGTTCCCCTCCCTTGTAGCATATTTCAGAGATGATAAAACACCATATAATTCTAAGCTACATTCAGGCAATGATGATGGAGGTGAAGGAAGAGGTAGGCAAATAGACTGAGAAGTCTACACCAGGTAGTATGGCCTTATCGGATGTTGCTGTTCCAAACACTCACATGGGAGATTGGCAGCTGCTGTATGTGCCGTCAGTGAGGAGGATACACTGTAAGGATAAGAAAAAAAGGTTTCAGAGGAAGAATTGCAGATGTAGCTGAGAGAACTGGCTTCTGTGTGTTCTTGGTGTGTGGGAAGGGTTTGCAGTGAAGGATTAATAGAAGTTATTATATATAGCGTCAGGAGAACAGGATATGAGCAAGAAATAAACCCAAGGGATATGCCCTCCGTCAGCCCCACCGTTGGCATCCCACCCACTGGGGAAAGGCCGTTGCCCTTGAATCATAGAATGTCCTGAGTTGGAAGGGACCCACAAGGATCATAGAATCCAGCTCCTGTCCCTGCACAGGACAAGACCAAAATTTGCACCATGTCTGTGCTTGTTCACGTGTCCCTGCCCTTACTTGTTGCCCTGCTCAGAATTTCCAAGAGCTTCAGCATTTTACTCATCTCAGCTGAAGCCAAAAAGCAATGAAAAGAGGGAATGACATGGCTGAAAGGGATTTTTAAATTCTGACGTTTCTTTTTTTTTCCCCCATCTGCCTTCCCAATAGCATCTACAGGTAGACTGGAGGAAAGGCTCTTGTGCTGGCAAAAAGTGAAGAAAGTCTAAGAGAAAGCAAGATGGAACCTCAATAGGCATGAGTGGGGCTGAGTTTTCTCCTCCTAAGAAACCATGGACCTTCACACTGTTTGACAATTTCTCCATTTAACTGAGTGCTGTCTTACCGCATAGTCTTGTCAGTGGAAAAGGTTTCTTGTCCCAAGTTCCTTTTCTTACAGCAAGGCCTATCTCTTTATCAAGGCATTCAAATGAACTTCAGTCTCTTCTTCGAATGCATTCAACTTCACATGAGACATGCAGTAGAGCAGGTCTTAGAGCCCAGTCGTCTTACCGATCAGGAACCAAATCTTTGATCCAAGGAGTTGTCAGCCAGTTCTTTCTGACCCAGTAAATACTTGATTGAGGGTAGGCAGCTGGAACTGGGAACTACCCAATGTAATTTTCTGTTCCCTGGACTCTGATCGGGGTGATCTAGGAAACTCGGTCACTCTAGTCTGGAAGAAATAAATGTTTTATTTTGGAAATGTGTCCTTTAAAAAAAAAATTTATCAATTAAAACTGTTCATTGGATTCAACCGAACACTTGGTCAGGATCCCTATTTTGAGACATATATCCTGTAAGAAGCGTCCCCCTTCTTAAACCTCAAGCTGTGACATCTCCCAAGGTGGGATCATGCAGCTGTACGCGGAGTGCTGGGCACCAGCTCTGCTATGCTAACTGCGCTTGGCTTTGCAGGCCTGCCTTTTACTTGGGATTTGCCATTTGGTTTCCTCCAGAAATTATATTAATAAGCAAACAATCTTCTTAAAAATAGCAGGGGTTTGTGGAGAACACAAGAATTTTAGAAAAAAAAAAAAAACAAAACCAAACAGACCATAAAGGAATAAGCAAACTATTCCCATATACAGATAACTGAGCATGCCAATTTACCCTCCACATAGGAAACCTCAATATTGTTAAGCTTCCTATAGCTGACCCTTCCCTGCAGAGGACCTCCAATCTCCATAGCACAGTTTCTCTTCTTAACCTGCTAACCTTTCTCTCCCAGTTTCCTTCAGAGAAAGAGCCTTTAAAAATGTCTCTGTTGTTTGTTTGTAGCCTTTTCATCTGGCAACTCACTACTCAGCAAAAAGGGCTTTCAGCTGGAGACAGGAAATACGTTTCACAAAGTGATTAGCTTTTGCCATTGTCTTTTAAGTGTGTATAAGGTGGTTTTTAATCCAGAAACCATTGTGGTTGCTTTTGTGTTTTGTTACAGCAGTTCCTATTAAATTAGGGTAGTTTAAATTGACAGGAAACTCTAATGACTCATTGTAGCTATAAAGTAACTTAACTCTACTGACCGGATTACACACTATATTTACTCAATCCAGAATTAATATGGAATTCGTAGATTGTCACATAACAGCTCCACATCTGTGACTTTTCTGACACTCAAGTCTTGTTTGCTTTTCAGTGTTGCAGGGAGGAAGCGTGAATATGAGGTTTTCAGAGTAGCTATAGACAGTCCCTGTGGGTTAGTTCAGTCATGTCAGAGCTCAAGTTTTCATGAGGTTATTATAGGCATGAGATAGCACCACAGACTAATAAATTTGATTGGCACTTCCCATTATAAACCACTGGTTTGGGCTTTCAGGCTGTAACTTCCCTGGTGGATATCTGTCTGTGTGGAAAATTTCAGACAAAATTTGGAGCTATTTCAGAGAACAAGGCTGAGGGAAAACACAATCTCTTGCCCATATTAAAAACAGCTTTAGAAATCATTTATCTGAAATGCTTTAGATAGCTTATCTTATGAAGGACGGGAATGAGACTGGGAGAAGGCAGGGAAGGAGAGAGAAGACCTCCAGTGTGGATGACTTGCGGTGTGCGTCATCCTTGCATGATGGCACGGTGCCGTCCCAGGCAGAAGATGAGAACTTCCTCTCTGTATCAGTGTTGGAAATAATGGCAATTTTTGAGTGAGGCACGGTGCATTGAACAGGATGGCAAGACTCATATTTGCTATCTTAGTTGTTTCAGCTGGCTTGGAATCAATTGCCAGCAACACTGAGGTGTTCTCCTTCTGAGGCAGCTCCCAAGGGAGCAGCTCTGCAACAGGACTTTAGTGGTGATGTACAGCAACTTTAACTGCCTGGGATTGCTTCTACCTGCATGGATCACTTCTTCAGCTGAAGTAACGGGGCCTTCAGTGGTGGTCATGGGTCTGGTCTGACGCACACTTCCACAGTTAGCTAGCATGCTTTCAAATGCATTCTTCCTACTCTTCTTCAGGCCAACAATCAAGGGGTGAGAGGCAGGACATGATAGGGCATGAGGTTCTGCCCAAAGAAGGGTAGATGATCTGTAGGATTTTGAGCAGGGGAAAGGCGTGCTGTCCTTCAGTAGGTGGAAGAGCTTGGTAGGGGTGGGGGATTTGGCTGTAAAGGGAAGAAACATGGAGGAGCTTGGAGCTGTGAAGGGAACAAAGCTTCTAGTGGGAAGGCAGAAGCTAAGGAACATAAAGTCAAATTTTCTTGCTTCCTATCCCTCACTAAAAATACTCAGGAGAAAACTTTTCATAGTGACAGGGCCAAGTTTAAAGACTTATGTGGCAAGACTTGGTATTAAAATTATGAAAGATTCAGTAGCCAGTCACCATGGGACTGCTATGAGCCAAATTCTGAAAATGCCTAAAATTTGCTTTTTTTTATGGTGATGTTCAGTCCAGCACCTGCCCTCTCACCTGGCTGTGCCCATTCTTTGCTTTTTCACAGGATGGAGGTACTGCTCTTCTAGCTGCTTGTCAATATGGGCATGCAAAAGTAGTGGAAACTCTGTTGAAGCACGGCGCCAACATTCATGATCAACTTTATGTGAGTTATTTGATACAAATAATATTGACAACACTTGTGGTGGAACAAATGTGCTGTTGGTTGGACAACAGTGGATACTCTGGCTCGAGCACAGAGAAGCATTTGCCAAATGTTGTGGCTTTATAGTACTCTACTTTTTTAAGATGTGAATTTTGTTAACTGTCTGCTTTCGTAATTCTGGGAGAAGTAGCACAAAATCAGAAACTATGATGTAGCTGTCTCTTGGTTCGTTATCTGTATGAAGGATATGTACCCAATCTGGATCAGGTTTGTGCTATCTGTTAGCCTTGAAGAAAAGACCATGTCATGTTCTACCATGATTTGCATTGCAAACGGAAGAGTTACTAGCTATAAAGCCCCTGAGGTTCTAGAGAATTAGTTCATCAGTTTTCTACCAGAAAGAGTAGTAAAAGTTAAAATCTTTAAATATCTTTAAAATACTTTTAAATATTCATTAAAATTATGTTGTCTGATATTTGTGCATCTCTAGCTTGTCAGTGCTTTGAGCAAAGAATGGTTAAAATGGCTGAACTGATGTTGTTTAGCTGACTTTCAGAAAGCCAGATTGAGCAAATGAAGCCCTGGATTTAATTTACTCCAAAAGAAACACAAAGAAGTTGAGTTTTTCAGCCTTCAAGAGAAATGAGTGGCAGATTTTCCCTCCACTTCCAATCGTTCCTTCCTACCCCAGGGCACTCAGGGCTGATAAAGAGGATATATGGGTTTTTTCCACCATTCCCATGGGGTTTGGCTCTGCAGGATGCCATCACACTCTTAGGTTCTACGAGCGTACATGGGAGCCAAGGACTGGTGAACACAGAAGCCACCAGCATGCTAGGGGCTGGTTTCACAGGGGGTCCCCTCTTTCGTGCTGCCCTCACCCTGCATTTATAAAGAAAGGTGTCCCACCCTCACTGCTGCACAAATAATGATTGCCTTTCTAATCTGAGGGCAGTGATTCATACCTCTGCATGGTAATCCCAGGGTTTACCACTCCATTTAAAAATAGCCATGCTGCCACACCTGCAGACAATTACCTAGAAGTGAAGGCAGTAAAATAGCTTCCTTATTGTATCTCCTGGAAATCAGAAATATTTGCAATTGGATTTTGAGATGTATTTTTATTGCTCACAGACATTGAACAAACATAGTCAGAAACAGCTGTTTAATAAGTATACAATCTTTTGAAAACAGGTGTTCACCTGACTGCTTTTGTGAGACATCACCGAGCTGCTTTTTGCAAAGCAGTATCTGGCTGGCAGTTGCACTGTCAAGGGAACAAATGAGCAGGATTTTGAGCATGCATTTAGGTAGTCATCCCAAAACCATCAAGATAGATGTTTTAATCTTAAATTGACTCACGTGAGGGGTAGAAGAGAAGAACACAGAATACCCTAACTAAACTGTGTTTCTTGCAGAAATAGCTTCAAAACAGCTTTCTCATTACAGCATCAATTCAAATCAAGTACAAAAAATGAATAATTATTTTTTAAAATGTTAGGAAGCCCAAGGTTCTCCATCTTGATTGATGCTACAATGAAGAGCTTCTTTATTATTACACAACCTTGTTTACTTTCTAAATGGAAGTGTTCTCACTACCCCTGTCTTTGGAGGAAGCCTGCAAAGGTCCTTATACCATCACACTATTTCATGTACTCGTATAGCAAACAAAGAAAGCAGCCCCTCAGAGGGCCCAGGGGTATGCATTTGTAGTGCTAACAAACACCTCTCATGTTTACCAGGACATTTGTCTTGAAACCAAGGTCAAACATTTTAAATTGGGTCCCTGGGGCACTATATTCAGCTCATGCTTCACTAGGCCTGTGCTGAGTTTTGCAGGAAGAAGAGTAGCAAAGCAGTATCTCTAGGCAGACAACAGCATTTGGTCCCAACATAGCAATATGTCAACAACATTAGGCTTCCACTAACATGCTCGGCATTTTGTAATAAGCATTACGCATAAATTGGTTGGAAGATGTGTGCTTATACACCTGAGGTGTGGTGAAGGGGTTCATTCACGTCTCTATTTAAACTAAAAGAGCCTTCCCTCCCAGGAAAACTTGTCCCAGCATGCTGTGCTGAGCACTGTGGATATAGGATGGGTAAACACCTGTCCCACTCTCAGCGCAGGTTTCTACTTCCAGTTGGTTGGACAGATTCAAATGCTATTTGAAATTTGTTCATCAAAAAAAAAAAAAATTAATGAAATATGATTTTAAAATATTTTACCTAAGGAAAAAGCTTATGTGAAGTCAAATGCTGAGAATACCTGCACATGAAAGACATGTTGAGAAAAATATCCTATTGTTGTTCATTTCTTTCTCAAGCCTTTTGCAGGAAAATGCTGGTTTCTGATAGGACTATGAGATACTCTGTCTCGTGTGTTCTACTTTCACGTAATTGTATTACAGGTGAAGTCTCTTCTACAGGATGTGCCAGAGTGACACAGTAGTTGCTGGGGTGGCACAGTAGTGTTGCACAGTACTTACTCCTTCAGCCCAAAGGGCTGAAGTCTGGTCTCTGAAGTCTGCTGGAGTCTCTGGTTCTGCAAAACATGTTTTCACCATGTATGTTTATGTAACAGAACAATTCGGCATGAACATGTAAGGGCTAAATTAACCAAAATAAATATATTTTTCTCTGTAGGAATGGATTTCTTATTCTGTAGATCAATGCCTTGATGAACTAGACTCTTAGTATTCCAGATCCAGGATTCAATGCTCAGTTTGGTATATGATGGGAGACAGTACTTGTTCATGCTGAATGAAAATGTTGCCATAGTTTGTTATGAACTGGAGTTTGGATTTTGGTAATTATTTCTTGACCTTGGCTATATATGTGCTGTTACACTGCATGATGGCTTAAAAAGGGGAGCTTGATTCAGTTTGGTTCAGTTCTGTGCGGAAAAAATGACATAATTGCAAAACAGTGTAAGCTAGATGTATTTGTTCTTAGGATGGAGCTTCTGCAATTTTCCTGGCAGCACAAGGAGGCTATCTGGATGTCATCCGACTTCTGCTTTCATCAGGAGCAAAGGTTAACCAGCCACGGCAGGTAAGCTTAACAACACTCCAGGGAAGAGACGGGGTCTAATTACTAAATTTTACAGTTAGGAAAAATTAACACTGGATGAGAGAGATTTCCTAGGTGTTAAACTAACTGAGGGGTATGTAAGCATGCAACACATATGTATATAAAAGCTCTCATGGTTTCCTAAAAAGGATTTCTTAACTGGTTAGCAGTTTCTTGACTCTAAAATCAGGGGTTAAATAGCACACTTAGATGCTGCTTTGAGTAGCTAGATGTGTGAGCTGCAAAGCTACCTTTGCTCTCAGCACTTAGAAACATCTGGTTAGAGACAAAGCTTCCCAGGAATCTTTGCCTGCTTTGGGAGAGCCTCCCCTGTGGTCTGCTGAAACCCTGCAGGCAAGGTACCTGTCTTGCCTCTTCACTGCACATTTTAAATTGATGGGACAAGGTCTTGTCCTTGCAATCAGTCAGGGATGTCTGCCAGGTGGCTGTGATCACTGACTGCAGCAAGTAAAAAATCAGCAAGCAAGAGCAAATGAATGTGAATTATAACAGTGGACAATGTGGCATGTGACAAGCTTTGCCAGGTATTTTCAGTGTTTCCTTTCATCTACAACAAAAAGCCTGACAAATCATAGCCTGGCAGTAGTGATTGATCTTGATGACTTATGCTGCATCTATAGGTCTGCGTAGAATTGAATTAGCATTTTATGTGCCCAAAGTAAAGTAATTTTCCTGCTGCCTCTTCCCCTACCTCTCCAGCACCAAAGTTGTGCTGGCAGCTACTCCCTGGACTGTGCTTGAGCTGCTCCTATGCTGCCTCCACACTGTCTCCCAACATCAAAATTAAGAAATGCTGTTAAAAGCTGTTAATTAACACAGTCTAAAAGATAAATGTAGAAGGATAGACCAAGGTATGCATTAATGCCTTTTGAACGGGTCAAAATAAGGTTGGGGTGCCTTAGATTTAGCTTCACTATGTTGCCATAAAAAATGTATTCTGCTAACCACAAATGTAATACCCCATCTAATTCTTCCTGACAATATTTTTTTAGCTCTCTAATTCAATCTCTACAACACAATGTTTCATGAGGCATTTTTAAATCTTAGTTGAGTCGAAGACTTGACTCTGTGTGACTGTTCCTCCTGGCTCTGTTTCATCTCTGGCAGTATGGGCTTACTTTGCTTTAGGGTACCTCTGATCCCTGCTAAGATTATGCCTGGATAAGTCCGTGGCATTTGTATTTGGGCTCACTGTAACCTGAAACATTTCCTTAACAAATGGAACATTTTTACTGTTTAATTAGTAAAGTAATGGTTGGGTGGACTTCAGTCTCTTTCTTGCTAACAAACAGATTTGTACTTTGTTCAAAGGTGGCATGTTGGTCATGAGGAATGCAGCTGTAGATGGGGCAGTTTCAATGCCAGATGAATCTTACTGTCAGTCACAAACCACACTGCTCTCACTGCTGTGGGCAACTTTTCTAAGCAATGTAACATCATATATAGGGCTGCAGAGTGCCAGGTGTGAGTTCCTGCTTCTCCTTTCTCATGGTATCCAAGTTTTCCTCTCTGTCTTGTGAATTTGGGGTCTTAGTTCCTGTGCCTGAGCATGTGCTTCCGTCTTGTGTGCCTCCCAAAGCTGCTGCAGTGGGTACCAGTTCCCCTTTGGTCTTGTGCCCCATCTCCCGGTCCCACTGGGATGCTCCTGTCACCGCAGAGCATCTCGGATGGTGCTGGCTGCCCGTGTGCAGGCCTCTCAGCTCAGCTCTCACAAGACTGAATAGCAGAGCTTCCTGGAAAGTTTCTTCCCTGGCAATGTCATTTCTCTCAGTTTTTAGCCACCTTCTGTTCTTCCTGACATTGTGGAGCCAGGCAGGAATTCTTTTGTCATCTTTTCGTCTAGACAGAGTCTGAAGCCTGGTGCAGGAGACGTTTCTTTGCTTCTCCAACTCAAAAACAAAGCAAGAAGGTTATTTGCCAGAGTTTTACACTCTGTTTTGGCAGCCTGTGTCCCAGCAGGCTTTAGTCTAACTGGCTAAGCAGATTCAAAAGACTCTGAAAATTAATGTTTTTTTTCTTAACACACACTAAGCCAGTAAACATCTATAGAGTATAGACTTCAGACAAACAAGCAATTTCTTATTAGCAAGAATTCAGCTAGTGTAGTGGTGCGTGTGGACTCATGGGCAGAACAGTGAAGGAGATGACATTGAGTAGCCTGAAACTAGGGGCTCCCTGTCCCTGAAAGTCCTTACTGGGAATACAAGGGGTATCTCACTTCCCAACCTAATCTGGCCCTTTACAAACACTCCAAGCCACCAGCAAATATTGAGATTCAAAGCTGCAAAGTGAAGTTTTAGTTAATGAGTGAGAGAAACAGCATCAGAAATTTTGGTCAGAGTATGTTTGGAACTGCTGGACAAAATAAGATATAAATCATATTTATTAACCTGCAATCAATATGGAAATAAGCACAGCTTAAAAACATATTGGGTATTTAACGTTGTTCTAGGGATGTAGTGGTCTACAGTGTGTTGGGTGGCCAGGAGGACAAGAATAGTAAAGTAGTTTCTGAATTGCTTCTTTTCCTGTTCTCACTTTCTTCTTGACTCATCTAATACCTGTTTACACCAGAATTCTCATGTGGCCTCTTAGTACAATGTAATGTCTCCTTTGAACCGAACACCAACAAAAAATCTCACCTATGCCATATAAATTTTATACTTGTTGGCATAAACCTGCCTGTTAGGTGCTGTTCGCATCAGAGAAGCTGACAATAGTCAATGTGAGCCTACTATCAATTTCATCACCTTTCTTCTCTTCAGACTAAGTCCTCCAAGACAGTCACTCTTTCTCACAATGTCTTTTTGCCTCTAGCCTATAAATGATATACTGAAGATGATGTCTAACAGTAATACCACTAAGGAAAGTTAATGGTAATAGTGACGCTAGCCAACACGTGTATTTTCTTCTGTTCCTTTCCATTTATACCTGAAGAGTTGTTCTCATAAACTTCACTGCGAATAAAAGAAAGCCGCTATGTTCCCCATGCTGTGCTTGTGCATGCACTTCTTGTGTAAATAGAAGCGTGGATTTACACAACATTGGATTTTCATGCAGATTAAATTGTGTAAGCAGCTCTTGGATAGTTTCCAAGTTTTATAGGCTTTTTCATCATCCCTATTGCTATTTTCTAGAGCCCTCTGGTGGGGGAGAATAGAAAAAATATGAAGTGTCAACTTAGTGGTAGGGAAAACACTATAAACTGGAAAGGAACGGTTTTTGCCATGAGGCTAACATCACATACACTGTATACAAGAGAGCCTTTGTTATTTCTGAATCACAGAGAACACTCATTGTATTAACAGGATATATACTAGAATGAGGTCAGCCACTTATTCAATGAGTTAATTTATAGAGAAATTATAGAAGAGTGGGAAAAGATCCTGTTCCTCACCATTTGAGAAGACTGAAGAGTTCAGGATGTGCATTCGTTCTTCCTCAGAATCAGAAAAAGGGAAGCCCAGAATGTTAAATCAAAGGAAGAAATAACTTTTCTGTTTCTTCCACAGGATTAAGTCACTAGCCCACAGAATGCAGAGAACTGTTTCAACAATGTTTTTTTTGGATTGCATGAGCAAGTCATATGAATCTTCAGTTGGCACTGAGGAGAGAGATTGCTTCTTTGATCAGGGTGGAAATATTTAAAGCAAAAAGTTGTTTTCTTCTGAAACTTCTCATTAAGGCTCTTTTGAAAGCCCCAGTATACTTTGTCTTCCTTTTTTTCTGACAAGTCTTCAGGCTGCTGGGAGTGGTGAAGGGAACTGGCAAGTGCTGAAGGCAGAAGCCAGCACCCCGCTACGTGAGGCCTCACTTTTATGTTAAAGTCCCTGCAAGCAAAGCCCTTTGTTAAAGGCCCACAAGACTCAATTTGGCACCACATAACCGCTGGAGTCCTCCTGTAGTCTGGAGAATCAGGCCATTTAAAAGTAAAAAGAGGAAGAGACACAAATGTAAATTCTAATTGCAGTGGGAAATACTTCTAGTGCTTCAATTCCCCTTTGCGTTGGAATGGAAAGCCATCACAAAGTTTAGCTTATTCAGAATGTGCGTTTTATTGTCTGGGGTTTTCTGCTCAGATGATAGCACAGGACAATTTTTTCCAAACCCGAAGGCTTAACTCTGAATTCCTTAATAATTGCCTTGTTTTCTAGAGGAATTCTTGAAGATAAAATTTGTGGATTACCGTCACTGTAACACAGGATATTTTTACTGGATTTCCCTAGGGTGGATAATGTAACTAACCATTGAAAGTTGGTCATCATCTTGCATTTTTCCTTAGCTTCTGCAAACAACTTCCACTCCATATATACAGAGACCCACTTGCAGAATTTGCCCACGCGTGCTGAGATTTGCCTGTATCTTCTGTCACATCCAGCTACCTGGAGTTCAGACTCTGCAGGATAACATTAGCCTTTACATTTCAAATTTCCTGATGTATTTTAGGCACAACTGGTAAGCCAAGGAGGGCTTTAAGTGTTCATATAGTAATGCCCATTTCAGGTCGACTAATCAAGAGAAATGAACTAAGGGTGGTTCTACTCCACAGCTGGAGCGGTTCTGACTTGATACACCGAGCTCCATGGCAGCAACACTGTGTATGTCTGTCTGTGATGTGGGATTTAATTGAGGAATTGAAATATGTCCATTCCAGTAGGCAGACTTGGGCAGTAAAATACCAGGGAGCATAGGATCTCAATGTGGTAGTCTCGTTAGCAGTCTCATTTTGTTTGCAGGATGGTACTGCTCCCCTGTGGATTGCATCGCAGATGGGTCACAGCGAAGTGGTGCGAGTAATGCTGCTCCGGGGAGCTGAGAGAGACGCTGCACGGGATGTGAGTAGCACCTTGTCCTGTGCTCTCTCTGCAGCTTAACACTTCCTAGCTTATTTTTTTTTATGCTGCAAATCTGCCTGAATAGATGCCCAGTGTCCCCAGAGTCTGCCCGGTTTTCCGGGCCATAAAGTCCCACCATAGGCTCCCTTTTTCCCTTTGTGTCTGGGACATCTTCCTGGAAGGACCTCCTGGAACAAGGGAATGGAAATATCCATATAAATGAGAGACGAAAGTGCTATATTGTGGCACTGCTTCATTTCACTCTGAAGTTTTCACCTGCCAGACTAACAATCCTCCAGATGCCCTCAAAGCTGCAGCATAAGTTGTGGAGGTGTCTCCTCAAAGACGAACAGAGGACACTTTCCTCTCAGAGATGTGGGGGAGAGCTGGCGTTTCACAGAATCACAGAATCGACTGGGTTGGAAAAGACCTCAGAGATCATCGAGTCCAACCCTTGGTCCAACTCTAGTCCGTTTACTAGATGATGGCACTAAGTGCCATGTCCAATCTCAGTTTAAAAACCTCCAGGGACGGCGAGTCCACCACCTCCCTGGGCAGGCCATTCCAATGCCTGACCACTCTCTCTGTAAAGAATTTCTTTCTAATATCCAGCCTAAATTTCCCCTGGCAGAATTTAAGCCCATGCCCCCTTGTCCTGTTGCTAATTGCCTGGGAGAAAAGACCAATCCCCACCTGGCTATAACTTCCCTTCAGGTAGTTATAGAGAGTGATGAGGTCACCTCTAAGCCTCCTCTTCTCTAGACTAAACAACCCCAGCTCCCTCAGCCTCTCCTCATAGGTCTTATGTTCAAGTCCCTTCACCAGTCGTGTTGCTCTTCTCTGGACCCGCTCCAGCACTTCCTTCCAGCCAAAGGGAATACAGGTAAAGCATTGGTAAAACCTGAACTGACCTTCCTCTCTCTTTTAAAGGATGGTACAACTGCTTTACTGAAGGCTGCCATTAAAGGGTACAACAATGTGATAGAGGAGTTGCTGAAATTCTCTCCCACGCTTGGCCTGCTGAAGGTTAGTAGTGAAACACACAGGTTTCAGGCAGAAACTCCAGAAGGCAAGGGGTCTGATGAAAGATCTGGCATTTATGGCTGTACCAATGGAAGATAATAAGGAGCTTGAGCCCAAAAAAGTCAACAGAGAAATGAAATTATCTTATTTAGCCTTTAATGCCACACACAAACTAATCTTTTCAAACAAAATTGTGAGTTTGATTTGTGGAAGGGGAAAGCACATTGTGTCATAAAAAAATTCTCCTGCTTTTTGTCATCTGATTTTATTTCTACTGTAAATGGACTGCTGTCAATGGTTCAGCTTCTAGAATTCTACCCTGTCCAATATTGCATTTAGCCAGAAAAATAGTATTCTAAGAGATCTGTTCTGAGCAGAGTCCCTATGTGATTTTGTTTTCCTCTTAATTTAAAAAATGACTTGAAAAGTAACAGATATTTGGAGGGTGCTTTTTACAGGCTGATCTAATTTTATGTGCCTATAAATCACATACTTTGATAGCTTCTGTGCATGCAACTAATTGGCATTTTTATGTACTTGAAAATCCAGGTGGCATTAACTTACTTGATAATTGCAAGTATGAAATAGCTTCCACGCCTATTTGAACTGTCAGTTTGCAGCCACAAACAAAAAGCCAGCCATAAAATATCACCATTCAGCTGTCTGACATTGAGACCATTAATCATCAGAGAAAGAAGATAAAATGCACAGATGGTTTCCATTACTGCTTGTGCTTCTGTTTCACTTGCTAATGGCTGATTTTGCCAGGCAGAAGCAAGTGCTGTGTTCATTTCACCTCTAATCTATGGACAAGGGTAATTTTTAAAAGGAAATATTGCTGTGGTGAAGTGAACTTGACTCTTATTTTTATTAAAGCATTTAAAATCACCTCCTTCACAGCCCACTCACCTGCTAGCGCGCTGTCTAAATCAGACCCTATACCTTTGATGACCTTAACCTCTTCCATGTTACTTCTTTCTGGTTTGTAGGTTTGTTTGCAAACATTTGTTTTTCAGTGCCTTTTGATTTCTTCCCATGCATGCTACAAATGTCTCCCATGGTATTTTCTAGAATGGGACCTCTGCTCTCCACGCAGCCGTCCTGAGTGGCAACGCAAGGACAGTGGCACTGCTCCTTGAAGCTGGAGCTGACCCGTGCCTGAGGAACAAGGTACATCCTGGAACACCGTCCCTCGTGTGGAGCATCTGGGGAGAACTGAGCAATGGAGCCCTGTGTGCCATGGAGACGGTGGCAGCCCATGTTTCTGTGTTGGTCTGTGGTTGCTTCTCGATCCTCTCCTGAAGCACCATCGCTTGGCCCATGTGTTTCTGTATACAGCCATCTATAAGAGTGCGAGGCAGTGCCACTGGTGATGCTGGTTCTTGCCAAATTACATCAGTCTGAGAATAACTAAACCACTCACTCACTCAAGAGTCACAGATTAAATTGTCCACTAGTCATGGGTTAGCTAGGTTGTATTTTAGGGAAACAATAATCTGTTACTGTTTTGATAAATCATAATTTATACTAATAACTCCATACAGATGGGTAAGTAGGCAAAATGTGTTATCTGGGTACCTTTGGTAAGAAAACATGGCTAGAATTCAACATATTGCTGCTACAAAAAAATATCCCAAATTACATGCATCTTTCCAATATCTTACTGTAAATACGTTAGTTTCTTGAACTAGATTCACATTATTTTTATAACAGAAACTTTTGTGCGAAAACTTGTCCTGGTTTTATTCTGTAAATTGTTTTAACATTACACATTTGATAATTTCCATGAAAATGTCTTCCTCTGAATTGTGTTTATGAACTATTTGCCACTAGTATTTGACATCTGTCTGGGTTTGTTAAGCTGTGAATGGGTGGTTTGGTATTTACTTCTGGTTTATGACTGGGTGGATGAAAGTCTGTAACACAAGTAATGCAGCAGGAACCTTCTAAACGTTTCGGTCCTTTAATACAAGACCTGTGCCTGTTATTTATGTATCATTCCACTTGATGGCAGCAGAGTTAACGCCATGCATACAGTAATCCCCATTTATAGGCATTTTGTTTTGATATTAACCCAAAAAATGTGCAAGATTCTTCTGTTACTGATGGTGATTTAGAGCAGGAGGGCGTGCAATATAAAAAAGTCTGTGGCTGTAACCTCTTCTACTGAGTTGTTGGGTTTTTTTATAATAACATGCAGTTTGGCACAAGAGTACATTTGCAGGACAAAATTACTGATTTTCAGAAGTAGGTTCATTATAAATGCTTCATGTTACCAAAATTGTGTACAATAAATGCAGAAGACCAAACTCTGATGTTCTATTGCCAATCCTATGGAATAGCACTGACATAGCAATTAAAGTTTAGATTTTCATGGACTTTGGCACTTAAAGACCTGCCTCCTCTCCCCTAAAAATCAGCTGCTATGTTCTCTCTTACTTTTGCGGCAGAAGCCTACGCAGTCCAAGGGATACACCGTTTAGCCTGGACTGTCAGTACAGAATAAGCTGACCACTCGAATCCCATGCTGGGGTTATTTTGAAGACTTAAATTAGACTTGCACGCTGAAAGGTGGTTTCTTAAGATATCTCCAACAGTGGCATAGATAACAATGGAATGAACACATCATTATTATGCCTAGTGCCATCTTCTTTAGAGCATAAGGCTTTTAAACCGTGTTTTGGAAATATTCATTTCTGCTAACCTCCATGTTTTCTTGTTCCAGGCAAATGAACTACCAGCAGAACTAACAAAAAATGAACGCATCCTCCGACTTCTCCGCATGAAGGAAAAGCAAAGGAAGAGCTAATGCAGTCCTGTAGCAAACTGGTTTGACAGAGATGTGCCCTGACCACAGTAGCATGACAGTAAACCCTGACAGTTGCCCGAGAAGGGCTTGTTGGAACAGTTTGCAGAACTGATCAGCCTCTCCAGCACATGCTCCCTGAACACACAAGGCTCTTGTCATGGAGTTACCACGCGCTGGGGCCTCCGCTGGCATTGCTGAGCACAGAAAGACTGCAGTGGGAGCAGGTTTGGCCTGGGAGATGTGTTTGCACCACCTGCACTCCAGGATCCCACCAGTCCCAGCACCCACGTTTGCTCCTCCATGACTGCAGCGTATGCATCCCCGCACACGCAAGCGCATCCACCGTTTCAGACACATGTTCCTGTACTGGCATGGCTACACACCCATAACAGGTACTCTCGTGGGTCAGAAGGACTCAGCCCTTGTGCCAAAAGGATGTCCAGATCTTCCAGCTGTTTGGATGCAGTCGGTCCTGGAGGAGCCCCATGGTGCTGCTGCCCTCCCTTTGCTGGCAGAGCTGGTCCAGAACATTCCTCTCTACCTCCAAGTGCTGCGTGGGGCTAGAGGTGAAATCGCACCTGTGACATCTCAAAGGGAAACATCTCCTGCCAGCCCAGGGCTTTGGTAACATTTTGGCTACTACTTGAAGCTCCACAGAAGTGCTCCAGAGCATTACAAATTATGCCAAAAGCTATCAACCAAACAATAAGCAAAGAGATGTCCTCCTCAGTCATAGCATCCTGATCTGTCAATCTGTCCAGCAACAGAAACACAGCAGAGCAGTTGGCAGCATCTTGTGATGCATTCGCAATGCTTTGGGGGTCCATCTCCAAGCCTACAGTCTACATATGTGCATTTTCCTGGGTAGGGGAGGACCAGTTACTGAGCAAACCAACCAGGGCATATCATTCACTGGTGCAAATACACAGACACTTAGCTGTTGGGTACAACAGCACAGATGTGAGATAAGTAGTATATGTATGTACTGCACACGCATATATGTGACACTATGGTTTATAACCCACAGCTACTATGCAATGCACTTGTTCCTCAGGACTGTGACGGGAGTTAAGGGTGAAGTGTGCAGTGTACAGGTGTTTCAACAGCTGGTGAGAGAGTTACATGTAGCTGCACTTGAACAGGCCCACTAATTAATGTGGGCATGGAAAGTGAAGGCCTAACAGTAATTTTGGCCTTTGTTGTGGTTGAGACACTTAGACATGCTACTAGTGCCTGTGTGGAGAAGGCAGTGCTAATTGTAGATGGTTTGTGAATAGCTATGTTTTAACCATATTGCTGTAAGACACCCCATTAAAACCCAGTTATTTTTGCTGTATAAACAGTATATACTAAGTCCTATTAGCCACAAAAAACATTAGAGATTATTTTGTAGTGAGTTGAGGTATAGTGTTAGTTCAGTGCATAAATCCAGGCACTTTACCTGCCTTCAAACCTTAGCAAATTACTGAAAAATTGTGTTAAAAGTTGAGAACAGGGAAGACTGTAGAGAAGCAAAATGTTCCCTGCTTAACCAATGTCTGCCTAGGACTCAACTGAATTGTTGCACTTTTGCTTCAGTTAGTTAAAAAAAAAAAAAAAAAGAAAAAAAAAAGCTTTCGGTGACCTAGCACAAATGAATGTAGTTTACTTAGTGCAAATTAGCCATATATATTACCAAATCATAATGCTATTCTTTTTATGAGTAACTTAGGTAAGAACTTCTGGTGAAGAGAACAGAAGTGGGCAAACCTTTGCTTGGGAGCTGGAATTGCTATTCAGTTCCTATTAAGCATTAGAAAGGAAAACTTTAAATTTTCCAACAAAATAAGAAGACACCAGAAAAATCTATTTGTTTAGGTAATTCATGCTGCTGTATTTTAAAATGAAAATAATGTTGTGCCTAACAGAAACTTGCAGACAAACTGGTACAGTACCAAAGAGTTATGCAAGATGCTTAGAGGATGGTTGTACCCAGGGTTCAATTATGCAAAAGACTAAAAAATACCGAGCATGCAGAAATCTCAAGAGCCTTATTGGGACTTTAAGTTGCACAGCATTATGTGACACTGGACTCTAACTTGTTTAAAAAGCAATGGTGGAGAGGATAGGTTTATTTGGAGCCCCCAGAGGGCTGAAGATGAACATACTATTTTGGAAAATGCCAGAGGGACTCTAGGCAGTCTGGCCTCAATATTGATCTTTATTCCTTAAGTTTCTTCAAATCAACAGCTGGAAACAACCACACTCTTAAGATTAAAAGCCCTTTCACAGTTGTAAAGGAGAAGGATAATCATTAGAAGGTCTTCAGCAGTCATGCTGGGTGAGTTATAAATACTCTTAATATCAAATAGGCTGTAACGATCAATCAATCTTCCTAAAAAATGTGGAAGCCTCTACTGCTGGGTAGGGTGTCCTATTTTCCCTTGATGGTAGAGCATAGGAGAAACGACAGGGCAAGCCAACAGCCATTCCATGACAGCTGAAATAAGTAAGCTGAGAAAACAACATGCAGGTTGCCAGTATCCGCAGGTGGCCTCTCTGCCAGGCATATTTTTTTGTGAGAGGTCTGACCCCAAAGGGAGCAACTACTCAGGAAAGAGCTTCTTCTTGAACTATACCTGTCCACGGGAAGATGGTTGTTTGCTCCTCACCATTTAGAGCAGGAATTCCCAAGTTGTGTGTCCAGCTGTCTCCATGACTGGCCACCACAGCTGGGGCTCTCACACAAGCAGCAAAGAATACCTGGGATGCTGCGTCCCGTACAGCGCATCTATTGTCCTTCTTCTGAGAGGATGCAGTTACCAGCTCCTTGGTTTGTTGAGCAGTGTTGAGCTATAACTGGCTTTTCTTATTTCTAAACAAAATTTGAAAAGTGAAGCTAGAACAGGTTGAAGGGAAAGGCTTTGTAGCTCCCTCCTCACTCTCATGAGTGTTCACTGACATGGCACGCAGGCTGTGTGGGTCTCCACGGTGGAGAACAGGCAGTGAAGTCTTTCTCTGTCCTGTTCAAGCTAAAGTTGAATCTACCTTCAGCAAAGACACCATTCAGCCAACATGGGATTTTTAGCCATGGAGACATTCCTGTTGGGAGCATCTGTTTCATGTGGGAGCCTTTGGAGAGAGGGCTGGTTTTATCTTTGGGTTCCCTGTAACCAAAAGGTGCTTATTCTGCCTGTAGATGGGCTTAAAATTTGCAATACCATTCCCCACCATGCACTTAGTTCTTAGTATTTATTGAGCTGCTGTTCTCTTTAAAGTGCTCAGTAAATACTGCTGTGGTTTGTTTGTTGTTCTGAAACGGAAACCTGCTTTCCCTTAGTAGCTGAAGTGATTCACTAATATTGGCAGTAGCTCTTTGCATAGTTGTTGTGCCTTTTGTGCAAGGCTTTCCAAGTGCTCTGCAGACATTACTATCTTTGTATGTTCCAAAATGCATTGCTGGGTGAGGCAGGGAAATAGATTATTTCATTCACCCACCAGTGAAACGCAGCAGCTGTTCATCAGTTCATGTCAATAGACAAGAGTAAATTTAGACTAGAAATTCAAGGGTACCAAATCCATTTCACAGTTGGCAGGGTGAAGGTGGGTACTATGTAATGATGTGAAATAATCCGGGACAGAATAACAGGCCAGATTGGTTTTTGGGTGAGGTTTTGGCATTTCTTTTCCCCCCAAAGTGCCATATATATATATATATATATATATGTATCTTACACCCCCCAAAAATGAGCTCTACTAGCACCCTGCTTTTCCACTTGCCTCTCTGCACATTCAGATCCAGGGGTCCAGCCTGCTGGCCTCTCTACCTGGGATTTATGCAGGTGCTGTAATATGATGACTTCCCATCAGCTGCAAGTGAGTATAAAGGATGTGAGACCGAGAACAGGCTACACAAATGAGTCAATGAGAAGTAGAGCTTTTTTTTTTTTTTTTAATTTCACTAGTATCAAGCCATTGGAGAATGGGGATGAGCACAAGGAAAGGCCCATGTGGTATAGAGAGAAGTGGCATCTGATCAGTAACAAGGTATTGGTGGAGCCTCAGGGGTCTCAGATTCATGGAGCTCATCATTTAAGAGGATCACTGCAGTGCAGTGTTGAGGGACATGTATTTAGTAATGATAAAAAAGGCAATGTCGTACCTCCTAACTTGCACATGCTGTTGTTCTTCCCTTGGAGTGAAAACATCTCACTACTCATCCACCCACCTTTGTTCAGTTTAGAAAAGCTGAGAGGGTTAGAGCAGTAGATCAAACAGCTGCAGGTCACGTTTAATGCACTTTAACAACAATGGTTATTTGCCTCAGAGTCAGAGCCTAATTGCAAAAATAATTCATGCATATTCAGAATAATTCAGAATAATTCAGAATAATTCAGCTGGTCATGGTGACTATTGGGAAATCCATAAGTAAACCAAATCTTATATTGTCTCAGATTTCAGAACTGTTGTGCAGAAAATGAGGTAGAACAAACCTCATCCCATTTGTACTTCACTTAATATGAACACTGAGCAGATATAAAAAACTGCCTTTGTCTGGAACCCTTGAGTCAGTGGTGTTAAAACATTAATGTTTGCTGTGAGTCCAACCAAAGATGATACATGTGGCTCTTTTTTCCAGCAATGGAGTGTTATACTGGACAAATGGGTCTAAATGGAGTTGTGCCTTCTCAGAGCAGTTCTGCATTTGGTCCTTGGAAATGTCACAATAGTTTCATACTTTTCTGAATTCCACTTTCTTTTGACCTGCCCTTTTATGCATTTGATAAAAGCTATATAAATTTACCCAATTCCATGTAAGACTAATATTCTGCAACAAGAATGTTTCTTTGCTGAAACACGGTTTTCCATACCATTGTTTCAATAAAAATTAATATACTACTTGGATTCTCTTGTCTGCATACTTCAATATTTCTTTCCTCCCTCTTCTACTCTTTGTAGAATTAATTTCCTGTTTACATAAATACCACTTTATTCTACTCCACCTGTTACTATTTTCCAGGTCTTTACAGATGAGATAGCATTCACAAAACAAATAAAGCCAATGCCTTGGCTTGAGAAACAGGAAAATTTGATTTAGCAAGATATAACAAGGTTTCTTTCAAAGATCCAGACATGAGTGACAGACTCCCCTTGATATTAACATCCCTTAGGTCAGATCTGATGGGAAGATTACAAAAAGCAACTTAGGAACCAAAGGAATAAGACTACACTTTTATTCAGTTAGCCAAACATGTCTTGGTGGTTCTGTTATTATTCCTAGATGTAAAACTGGTCCTTACACTGATCTGACCTACTTCAGTTTTGGTTTTGTTCTTTAAAAAAAATGGCTACAACCTGCTGATATGCTTCTTATGGTAGACAATAGATTATGAACACTATGAAAGGGGAAAAGAGTCTACACTGAAAACCATATTTTTGACCTGGTGTTTGACATCCCTGGCTTTTTGCTTCATTCCTCCAATTTTCTGTTGTGGTGAGCTGCATTTTAAATCATCATCAAAAATTCCTACAGCCACAACTCAGTAAAGCATCTCCATCAGTCAGAAAATACCAGGAGAAAGTGCTGTGACTACTACTACAAAAATGATTTCTGGTAGTGGAAAGCTCCTTAATTTTGCACATTAAAGCATAGCCAAACAGTGTCAAGTGGTTGAAATGAATGAAGACAATTATCTATTGGGGGAAAAAAAAAGCTGATATCCAAAAAAACCCCACCAAAACAAAACAACCAAACAAAACAACCAAAAAACAAACCCAAAACACAAAATCCCACAACCAAACCAAAGCACTTTTCATTCTGAAAGATGCGTTTCACTCGAAACATTTTGTGTTTGATTCAGGAATTACTGCATGAAATTTTGTGATATGCAGGAAGTAATACTATGTGATCATAATAGTCTCCTTGACCTTAAAATATATGAATCAATACATCTTTTACCTTGTCTCCTCAGTGATTTAAAGAGATGCTAACTCTCATGAGATCAATGAGATGACCATATGCCTAGCAACCATGGCTGTAGTTGCACAGCAAAATGCAACGTGAGACACATACCTAAATTGTCTCTAAATAATCTGTTTTGCTCTCCCAATGTTGACATGGCATTTTAATGGGATGAATACTTTAATGTCCTGCTTTTAATGTTGAGTCGGTTGTTCAAAGCTGGCACAAGGGCTGTGTAGTGCTGCACCTTGCCAGGGAGCAGGGATCAGAAGAGCAACCTTGGGCATGCTGGTGGGGGACACAGCAAAGTCAGGAAGGAACAAAGGATGCCACTTTTTGCTATGGCAGATGTTTCACTGGCTTGAACACACAGATGGAGCATGACACAACACGGACCTGAAATGGACTACTGCGATTTTATATACACATACACAAATATACTTTTTGTCCAGCGTATGGGTTGAGGCTCCTCCAGTCTCCCTGGAAAAGTGATATCAAAACCTTGCGGTCTGCTTGTCCCGACTACATCGCATGAAGAGGTAGAAGAAACATACCGCTTTCTGAAGACTCCAACAGCAGGCTCTGCAGGTGCTCCCCTGGCCATGCTGCTACTCACTGGGCGAACTGTTATAAGCCTTACCAAAACTCTTCCAAGTCCATATTCTCCATTTCAGCAGCAAATCCTGAGTTACCAAATGGCAGTGTGGTGTTCACAGGGACTCAGTAAATTACGTTAATGCAAACCAGGAGCCATGTACATCCATTAATAGGTCAAATCTCTAATTTGTTAGCATATCAGTGCTTACACACAGTATCTGTCGTGAGTACACACCGTACCTCTTTGCTCACAGCATTAAGTGTGGCGTGTCTGCAGACTCTGCTGCAATAATTGAGCAGCATTTCTACAGCGTATTCTTTCAACAGCTCACTGGTTGATACCTAGTTTTCGAGCTCTTGGGCCACATGTTGCCATGCAATTGGCACCTCTTTACAGAAGACAAAATTGCACTGCAAAGGTGGGAACCTGCCCAGATCATCCAGCAAAAAATGTAGCAAAACTGGAAAAAACTTTGAGTCATTTGACTTCAAGTCCCAAGCTTTTGCTACTAGGCAATAAATGACTTTACCTGATTGTAATAAAAATGAACATATTTCAATTACTTCAGTGATAAATGCAGAAAGAATGTGATCTTAAGGAGTGACTTTCTAAGATTAGGTAGGGACACACTAGCACAGGTTGGTAGAGCAGCCATCAAAATGACAACGACACAGAAACAAAGATGAAAAGATAAAAAGACACGATTCAGCATCACCTGACATACCACATATATATTTAAGTGAGTATATTTAAATGAGTATCAACCCCCTCAGTCTGATTTGATACCACATGGGAGTTCTGAAGCGCAGAGTATCTGACCAAAGTAACAGGTACATTGAGGTGGTTATAATTAAAAGGTGATTAGGCCTCCACAGGTGAGGAGGGCTGACAAATGAGAGCTGATTAAAAGAATATGATTTGCTCTACAAGACCAAATAAGAAACACCATCTTTGTTTAGTGAAACTCTTATTCCGGTTTAGCTGGAAAAGCCATCTCGGAACAGGCTGTTGTGGTTCGGACTGGCTTGACAAAAAAGTGGAAGAGTGAGAAACTGGGTGAAACTTCTCACCCACCTGTTGCAGCTTGTCTTCACACAGCTTGCAAGATGTCCAAGGAGAATATTGTGCTTTCCCATGTGCTTGTGCAGGGTATTGCTTAACATAGCTCCCACTTCTTGAAAATGCCTCTGGGTGTTAGCGCAATAGAAATAATAAAGGCTTGTAATAAATTATGGAGAATAAACAGCAATGGACATTTTAATTGATTTTGCTGCGAAGCAATCACGTATTGTGTTTCCATTTGTATGCATGAGTAATTCTTCAGACAGATTGCCATCTAGAAATCGCAAGGTTATTACCACTAGGTGCTTGAGTTTCTACTGGAAGTGGCAACATGGTTTTCACTTCTGCATTGAGTAAAGCAATGGATATACAGTAAGGTCTACACCTATGAAGGCAACTCTCAGGGCTTTCCAGCAAAGATGTAGAAGAGAACAAAGCAGGCAGCTGTTTTACATGAGCTTCCCAGCACACACCTTTACACCATTCAGGGTACCCAGTGAGGGAAAGAATGAAAAATTAAAGACTTGTTTGGTGCGATGGAGGCACCAAGTGTCACTTTATACAATAAATTAATATTGGCCTCTTCTTCTGGGCAGCAAAATTTAGTTTTGTTTATGGTGCCGACAAGCAGAACAAGTATTCCCCATTAGCCTTCCAAGAGGACAGTCCCTAATAACTATGCAAAATCCTGGGTTTAAAAAGGAACCTTATGAGACAAAACTTGACAAATGTCCTTCAACGAGAGCAGCTGGGAGTGAGGATGGTCTCCCTTGAGCCTTGTGTACCACAGACAAAGCAATGTTGGCAGCGTTGATTCAGGTTGTCCCTTCAGGGCTACTTTTTCCCTGCCTAGAAGGAAAGAGATAACTTTCAGGTGACACAATCAACGGTGTTAACTTTATCATCGATAACACTCATGCAACTACACGTAAATGCCTGGGAGCTCTGCATCCTCACCCCCTGAATATGGCTCACAGCTGCGATGAAGGCTGAAGGCTGCAGTGGGACTGACGGAATCTGGACCCAGCTCTGGTTTGCTGGCTGCCAGCATACAGAGGCGACATCAAAACAGACTATGATATGTTTGGGCTTCTGTACCTGACATTACGCAAGATTTCAGAAGTCTCCATGAGCAAAGACAGGCTTAGTCTGATTAGTATTTGTTCATCAGTCTTCAACATCTAGAGCACTTCACTTTAGCTTCTGAGTGGAAAAAGGCAGCACTTCCTAACGGACTGCACTGGAATAACAGTGTGAATTTAGACAGCCATCTAAATAAAGATATGCATCAGAGATTTAGAGAAATATTTAGATAAATATTGAAATACTACCTCTTCTTTCCGTTTGCACTCTGGGTGACAGACATGATATTACAGACTTAGTTTATGGTGGAAGTTGTCACTGCAATAGATTCCCTATATCTTGTTTTGCAACCTTAGAAATTGGTTCTCTCTCACCTATGATTCTTAAATCACTCGGTGTAATTCATTCAGAAAGGAAATGCCCTTTCTGTTTAGTCAGTTTTGCTATCCTTCACCTTTTTCATCAGCGCTGAAACAATGTTCTTGCATTTTTTTTAACTTGTAGCTATGCAAGCTATGCCCACTGCATCCTCTGCTTACATCCAGTGCCCAGAAAATGTGTCAATTTAGTTCCTCGCTTTTAGGATCACACTGCATAGTGTTGAATTTTTTTTATTTATGGCATCAAAATTAAAACCTGATATAACTGTAGCTACTCCAGTTTTATTTAGCACTTGCCAGATGCCAAGTCCCACACCTGGGATGGCATAACTCCCTGGAAAAGTACAAGCTGGGTGGACGGAACCAATTTTGCAGAAAGGAACAGGGTGTTTGGGCTGGGCAAGATGCTGAACACGAGTCAGCGGGCTGTATCAGCAAAGGGGCAGCCAGTAGGTCAAGTGTTGGGGTTATTCCTCTCTCTTTGAAACTTGTAAGAGCACATCTGGAGTGCTGTGTCCGGTTTCTAGCTCCCCATAATTAAAAAAAAAAAGACACTGTCATACTGGAGCAAGTCCAGGGTACTACCACCATGATAGCTGAGTCTGCTGGAGCACATGAGCTGTGTTTGCTCAGCTCTAAGCAGACAGCTGGCTCTGGGACATCTTCCTGTGCTCCACAGCTACCAAAGGGGAGGATGCAGACAAGGGGGAACCAGGCTCTTCTCAGGCAGGCAGAGTGACAGTGCAAGAGGCAACATGCTCAAGCTGGAACACAGGAAAATATCTTTAGATATGGGAAACAAACAAATGAACAAACAACAACAAAAAACCCAAACAACAGCCCCAAAGTGTGGTTGAAGAGTGGAACAGTTTGTCCAAGGGGGCTGTGAAATCTCTGCCTCTGGACAACTGGACAAGTCCCTGAGCCACCTGACCTAACTGGATTTTGCTTTCAGTAGAAAGTTGGAGTACATGACCCTCTAGAGGTCCCAGGAAAACCTAAGTTACCCCGTGAAGCTATGACACCAAGACTAATCTGCATTTTTGTCAGCAGATGGCAATATCTGCAAAATTACATATTTTATTCCAGCAGCACAATGTGTGCTGCTGAGCAGTGAAGGCAATAAAGCTGTGGAGAAATCACAGAGAGGCCGCATGGGAATGCATCACACCCTGCTTTCAGTGAGCCTCCTCCCAGACAGATCCCAAACTGACCCCAAACAAACAGATCCCAGAGGGGCGGAGTAAAATCAGCACTCCAAAAACTGCTGACTGTGGCATCAGTTATGCCCCCGGCTGACAGCCGGTCATGTGAAGCACACGCAGCTCTGACAGCCAGATTCACCCCCAGCCAGATTCAACCCCAGCCAAATAAGCCCCGGGAAAGTGTTTTGCTTGGGAGTTACATTTATTGAAGCTGCAGGGTAATAGTACACGGGATTGTGAGGCTAATGCTGGGAAATAATGAACCAGTGCTGGTGCTTTTGACAAAGCCAGGATTTTTAAAGTGACTTGGATATTCGTAAACCACATGATTATAGAATCATAGAATAGTTTGGGTTGGGAGGGACCTTCAAAGGTCACCTAGTCCGGCTCCCTGCAATGGCCAGGGACATCTTCAACCAGATCAGGATGCTCAGAGCCCCGTCCAGCCTGGCCTGGAATGTTTCCAGGGAGTGGAGCATCTCATTTACCAGGAAAGGCTGAGGATGCTGGGTCTCTTTAGCTCGAAGAAGAGGAGACTGAGGGGTGACCTCATGAATGTTTATAAATATGTAAAGGGTGAGTGTCATGAGGATGGAGCCAGGCTCTTCTCGGTGACAACCAATGATAGGACAAGGGGCAGTGGGTGCAAACTGGAACATAGGTGGTTCCACTTGAGAAGAAACTTCTTCTCAGTGAGGGTGACAGAGCACTGGAACAGGCTGCCCAGGGGGGTTGTGGGGTCTCCTCTGGAGACATTCAAAACCCACCTGGACACCTTCCTGTGTAACCTCATCCAGGTGTTCCTGCTCCAGCAGGGGAATTGGACTGGATGATCTTTCAAGGTCCCTTCCAATCTTCAACATTCTGTGATTCTGTGGGGCATCTACCACCTCTCTGGGCAACCCGTGCCAGTGTTTCCCCACCCTCAGTGTAAAAAATTTCTCCCTCATGTCTGGCCCGAATCTCCCATCCTTTAGTTTAAAAACATCACTCCTTGTCCTATTGCTAAGCGTCCGTCCCCATCTTTCTTATCGGCCCCTTTTAAGTACAGAAAGGCCGCAACAAGGTCTCCCCGGAGCCTTCTCCAAGCTGAAATAACACTTCTGCGCCCTCACGAAGCCACCGACCGGCTGCTGCCGCAGCCAACGCGGGATGTTGCGTTCCGGAGCGGCGCAGCTCCGCGCTGCCACCGGCCGAGCTCCCCACCGCACCGCGGCGGAGCGGAGCAGCCCTGCCCCGCCCCTCGTCCCGCCCGTGGCGTGAGGCGCGGCCACGCCCGCTGCCGGAGGGGCGGGGCCGGAGGGGCGGGGCCGGAGGGTGGGGCGGTGGCGGCCGTTGGCGGTGGCGTGCGGGAACGTCCTCCCCCGCCGCTTCTCGAAGGGGCCGGCGGCGGCGAGAGCGGCCCTTCCGGACCTGCGCGGGCGCGGCTGCCTGGCGGCCCGCCTTCCTCACGGCCCGCCTTTCTCTTCCTACTCCCGCCGCCTCCCGGTGTTGCGGCGGAGAGTCCTGCCAGCCCCCCGCGCCCCTGCCCGCGCTGCCATGGTGAGCCTGCAAAGCAGCCCCGGGCGGGGTGGACTTGGCTTCCTCGTCCTCCTCCTGCTTCTGTCGCCCGCGCGGGTAAGTCCCTCCCGGGGAGAGCGCGGCGGGGCAGCCGTGCCTGCGGCTGGGGGGACGGGCCTCCCGATACCGTCGGGAGCAGAGGGGGCGGCGGTGCCCTCCCTGTGGAGCGGGATCCCTTGGGTGTTGCTTCAGGGCGGGGGGACCCGCGGGGGCTTCCCGTTAGGGGGGGTCTCCCCAGGGGGAAGCTGGCTGGGGGAGCCGGTTGAGCTGTCAGCCGCCAGGTGCGGTGAGGCCGCTGGGATCGGGGCGAAGCGAAGCGGGGGGCTCCCTTCCTTGTCCCCGGTGGGGCTCTCTCTCCCCTTTCCCTCCCTCCTGGGCTCGGCGCGAGAGTGAGGCGGGAGTGCGGGGCAGCCCGGTGACACAGCAGGCCGGCCCGGGAGCACCTGTTGGCGGGAGAGCGGGCGGTGCGCTCGGGCCTCGCACACTTCAGCGTCTGCCCGGTCCGAGCCCCCTGGGGCTGCCCCCAGCCCCCGGCTGCCGCCGTACCGTGTGAGCCCCGGTTATGCAATGCCCTCCGCATGTGAGTGGCCGTGCGGTCACATGTCTGTGCGGAGCCTTGTCCTCGGTGTCCGGTTCGGTTTGTACGGAGTGTGTCTTATGCTAGGTGACAGCTTCGGGGAAGTAGTAGTCTGCTATGTGTTAGTGTGGTAGTATTAAGACTGCATGTTTCCATAAAATTTAGGACTGGAATAAGCTGGACTTATTGATACTTAAGGAAAAACACTGGAGAACATTCACTCCTCTCTTCTCAGTCATGTTTTGTTTATGCAGTACTCCAAGATAGGAGTGAGATACCCCACATTCCTCTGGAGAAACAAGGAGTGTCTTGTAAGCCTTAGTACAGTGATTTTTTTTTTTCTCTCACTAACCAACTTGGAAACATACTTTCTAGGTCAAGTTTTATGCTTAACACTTTATAAACTCACAAGTTTGGCATCCTGTGTGTGTGCTGAGGTTCTCCTGTTGTTATATCCTCTTCAAATAACCTTTAAAGAGCTTAAACATAAAACTAGGAATTCATTCTTCTGTTACCACTGGAGAAACTGATTGTTTAGTAGTGACTAATGATCTCCAGTTGGGTAGGTAATGGACTCGCACCTTACTGACACTGCTTTATTTAATGTCTTTGAAGGGAGATACCATCTTGTGGAAATGAGTAATTTTCTTGGGCTGGTAAGGGAATGACAAGATGCTTTCCTTTAGGTGGCAGATGGGTAGTGAGCTAGGGAAGCTTAGAACAACAAGACTTAGGGGATCTTTGGAGAGGATGTGGCTTTGTGGTCCATAAAAAGTAAACATTGCAAAATGACTTTAACCAGGCAGATTTCAGTTTTGTAGTGTAAGAAGGTAATTTTTTTTTTTTTTTTTGCCATTAATTGTTATTTACAGCCTAACAATCCACAAAGTGCACCTTGGTATATTTCAAACAGAAGCTCATCTTTCAGGTAGAAGTGTCATGTTTTCATGCTTTTGGTTGTGGTGTCTATAAACCAAAGTGTCATATATCATGTTTCTTCTTTTTTTAAAGAAGTCAGTGGACTAGAATGGCATTTCAGTTTGCAGTCCTTCCATTAGGTACACTTTCACAATGAACTTGAAGTCTTCAGCCTGTGTAGGATGTATCTTTCACTCTGAGCAGTGCATGATTCAAGACTTGTGCCAGCTAACCTGATACTAGTTGGTAGTTAACTATCCATCTAAGAACTACAATGAAAGTCTTGGCTCCCTTAGTCTCTTTTCTGAAGGTGAATTTACAGGAGGATGATGTCTTGAAACTGTTATTGTTTTCTTAGGAACATCTTAATATACTAGATGGTATCTTGTGTGCTTAATGGCAGCTGTTTCAGTTGGTATTCATATAATTATGCTAAAACACCAGCTGTCAAATTAGTGGCTAGGCAAGGTTGGACACAGGTTTCCTATCAGCAGCTGGGATCCCAACCTGTAGGGTTTGAGTTTCTGAAATCCTGTGGAATGATGTTAATGGAAGGTGCTGTTCTGCCTCAAACTTACCAAGTGGCCCATAGTGCAGTGTTACGTGACCCTGGGCACGAGGTTCCAAAATGCCTGTGTGGAGCAGCTTGTTTGGCAGGGATGGCAATGCAGCTTCACAACAAGACAGTAATCACTTAAATTACTCCCTGGAAAATCAGGAGTGACTTGTTCGTAGTCTTTCTGGATGGAAAGTGAGGAAGCCTTCTTAGAAGTGGAGAGATCACTGAAGGGAATGACTGGTAGAACTGAGTCATGCTTTGCTGGGTGGTAGACGGTACTTTGTTGTGCAGTATTATTACTATACCCCTGGAGGGCATCAGAGTGTGTTGTGGGGCAGATGTCCTTAGTTGCAGACCACTGCTAGTTAGGGGACCTGTACTTTCTGGTCATGCATGCAGTAAGTGTGTATTTTCCTAATAATTGTCAGTTAACACCAGGTTGCTCTGACAGATACCAAACTATTACCCTTATTGCAACTTTCTCTTTCTACTTGACCCCAAGTTTCTTCTGATATGTGAAGTGTGCTTGGATAACTCCAAAACTGGGGCTTGTTTTGCCTGACCAGGCATAGCTGACAATTTTTCTGTCTGAAAGTGAGCAGTCCTTTACCTGTGGGCAAGGGGAACAAGAAAAGCTTGACAGATGAAGGTTGTCTCTGAATTGGCTCTGTCTGAATGAGTTACTGAAAGAGACAAAGTCAGAGTTAAACCTGTAAAGTTTCCTTTAGTCCATGGACCTCCTGCCTCTTATGGGGAGGGCTGTGAGGTAATGTGCAACTTCTGGGGCAGATCTGCAAACTTGACCTGACCACCTGTTTCCAGAAACCAGTCTTGCCATTTATTAAGGGTAATGTGATATTGTGTTTCCCTAGAACTCCTCAACCTAGTGGGCAATATCAGCTACTAAGTGTGATGTGGGCTAGATATTGAGTGGGGAAGAGTATGCTGTTTCCTGGGATCTTTCTTCTTGCCCTGCAAGTCCTGGGATCTTTCTTCTTGCCTTGCAAGATCCCAGGTGTACCATCCTAGAAGAAGGAAGGGGAAACAGCTGTATCTGATACTGTTGCCTTTTCCATACATTAGTAATCTCACATTGGAGAGGCAAACAATGTTCGCTTGTCATCTGGTATTTGCAAGACAACAAGTAGTTGCTGTTTCGGTATACAAAATCATCATTGTTCTTTGTCTGCTTAACAGCTACATATTCATTGTTGGTTATGGCCAATGTTGCTGGAAGTATTGAAGATTATTGATTTGTTTCAATATGCAGTTGAAGCAATTTGGACTGAAGTAAATGTGTTTATGATCTGTTGAAACACTAGTTCTATTACAAACCAATGATAATGCCTGGAACCAGGAAACTGTAACAGAACCCTTGTAGAATATTAATGGTCATTAAATGCCCATGCTTGTTCATGTGCAAGTTCTTTATTAGGGCTCCTGGAGCTCTGACCTGAGGTAAAATTTTTCAAAGAGAATACATATTCTAGAAGTAGAAATACACTTTCTGAACTCTGACGATGTACTGAATACTAGTGTTAGCATATTGCCAGATGGCAGGAGGTTATGTTGCTGTTGCTTCCTAAATTAACTAGGAAAGTCTCACTTTAAATATAGAACACTTAATGTGATCTGTTTTAAAATAAAACAACAATAAACAACCCACCACACACATACAAAAAACCCACAACTCCCCAAAACCCCCAACCTTATATTAGTCTTATGGAGTATCTCGCATTGTTTAGAAGACAGTTTGGCTCAACACAGCATTTCTCTGTTAATTTGGGGGTTGGGAGGGTTTTCACCCGTTTAAGGAAGGTGATTGTTCACTCAAATCCTGAGTGACTTGGACATCTGACTTTGCAAGCAGTACCTTTAACTATGAGTTATTTACAACCACCCTTACTCATCCCTGTGTCGTCCCACCAGAACATTCCAGTGTAGGAATGTTCTTCTGAAAGAATGGCAAGAGCAAAGTACTTGTCTTATTCTGTAACTTAATCTGGCTTTTACTAGAGGGTTTTTGGGGGGAAGAACTTCCAGCTGTATCTTATCAGTGGTAATGGCGTAGTTACTTAGTTACTTATAGTAACCCTGAATACTGTCTGAACCATGAGAGACCACCCCTCTCTCATATTTTGTGGCTGACTCAGTGATGAGTCTGCTATTGACTTGTTGATGTTGGAGAGTTCTGATGGTGACTTTCAGCTGCTGACTTTGATTATGTGGGGTTTTTTAGGCTTGTTGACTTGGTTCAACCACTGTAAATCAAGGATCACCAAAGTTTACTGGTTCAGGGAACAAATTCAGACTTTTATTAGTGAGATCCTGCTAGGTCATGGCATAAATATCTAATCTTGGGTTGTCTCTGAAATTGAATTCTTGATGTTAATACTGAAATAGAGTATGCAAACTTACAGCTCTTCAGTCATTGAAAGTAACCAGTCTGTTCAGCTTTTTCAAACAGGCTGAAGGTTTGAGTGATAAATATGTTGGTTTTTCCATTGTAAGTTTTATCAATGTGGGACTTAAGTATTATGGTTTTAAATTCTGTATTCCAATTACAAGTGTAAACACTAGGCCAGAATACCTTTTTTTTTTTTTTTTTCCTTTTTGTGTGTTTAGCTGAATACTTTTTGGTGCATGACCAAGTGTCATGTGCAAGTGAGTTGCTTTATGTTCTGTCCTGAAAATGATGGCAAAAAGCCTTGTAGGTAAATTTGTAGACATAATACAGCTTGTATTTTATTTTGTATTTGTGTAGTTATAACCAAGGAACCTTGAACTACAGATAACATTTTAAAAACAATAGAATTATCAGTCAGCCTGGTGTGGGAGCTGAAATTTACCTCCAAGTTTTTCTGTGTAAGAAGTACCCTGAGAAGTTTGAGGGGTTTTTGTAACTGGTGACTGCATTGCCAGTTTTACCACACTTTCCACTCTGGAAGAAGTTAAATCTTTCTGAAAAGAGTAAGTTGATAATTTTGTGGGTTTTAAAAATCAAGAAGTGTTAGATAACAAGACTTAATGAAACAGAGAAAGTGTTGTGGTATTTTTTCTTTCTATGAACACTTTCTAAAAAAGTATGATTATGAACCATTCTAGACTAAACATTTAACCCAGCCTGATATTGATGAAATATCTAATCCTGTTTTCACGGGTAGTACTAAGCAGCTTGCATTTCATTGCCCTTTTGCAAGAATAGCAGTGAATCTGTGCTTCCTCTTGAATAGATGATTAATTCACTACTGACACTGATGCATACAAACATTAAACCATCTTCTTTCCCTGCTTCTAGATTGTTTGCTCTTAAAACTTGGCTGCATAGGTGTGAGGAAACAGGTGAAGATAGTGACTTCTAAATTAGCATCAAAGAAGTGTTGACTTCTTAGATTAATTTGATGTGTGAACAGATTTAAAATGTAGTTTCCATAAATAATCTCCATGTTATGGGAATTTAACTTTCTGGCTTATGCTGGTGTTTAACATTCAGTGTTTACAAGTGCAATTTTAAAGGGGTTCTTTCCAGCTTCGGTGTAGGAATATGGTGATGCTGAGCAGCTGATTACATGTTTAGAAGAAATGCTAGAGTAGACAAATTGAAATAGTGATCTGTATGAGTGGTACTTAAATTGACTTTTGGACTTAGCTTATAGTGAGGGACTTTGAATCGGGCCATGTTGCATAGTTTGAGTTAAAGGGAAAACAATTCTACCAGGGTTTCTTAGCACAAAAATTGAAGTTTTGGGGGCATTGTAATTCTGGGTAGCTCTTGGGCGTTATGAATGCAGCCTTTCAGGGGCCTCTCTGGTCAGTAAACAATATTATTCATCGTCAAGCACGAAGCACAGCAGTCTGTCCTTGCAGCGTAAGCATATGGTGTTTTTGCAAATGCTAGGTCAAGGTTGTTCAGAAGATAAAAATAGGTCAGTTGTCTCTCAAACTGTAGCATGCAAACTTCTGACCAAGAGCTGGCAGAAGTGCAGTAAATGTTTGTGCAGCCTGCTTTCTGCTTGCAGCCCAGGTGCACAGGCATTGGAGCTGACCTAATGCTTTTTCTGCAAAGAACTTGTTATTGCATTAAATGTTTTAATTTTCAGGATATTTTGCTTTAGCATGTCAAATGTCTCCTGTTAGTACCACTGAACAAAAAAAAAACAGGTTTGCAACGTACCACTGTCCCCTTTTCAATTTCCTTTATTTTATGCACATAGTGAAGAGCCAATTTCTGAATTTTTCAGTAGTCCTTCCAATTGAAACATCTTTAAAATGAGCCTTCAAGCTTTTTTTTTTTTTTTTTTTTACTTTGCACTGTAAGCCCGTTTAAATGTTACATGCTTAGGCTTAAAAGGGGTGATGGAAAGCATTCTTTGAGATTGTGGCAATACGTGGCATTTTTTGGCGAGTGTAGAGCCATAAAGTTCTGCTTCGGAATCTGCTTTATCTTGCTACTTCCTCGATCTGTTGCAATAAGTGACTGAGTTTGCAGGAAAGATTAAAAGGTGGTAGGAGGAACTGAAATATTGCATGTAAGCAATATACTTCTCTCCATGTACACTGAATCATGTGCTCTAAAGTGACAAGTTTAACCCACTAATCATGTGCATTATTTTGTGTTAACAAATTATTTGCTACATCACCTTATATTTGGAGATGCTTTTTAAGTATTTTTTTTCTTAAGTAACTTGCACTTAGTCTTAACTATAGACAATGTACTTCCTGTTTCTAGACTGGTAAGGAAGGATGGGGAGCTGAGCTGCAGATCAGTGGTGATGTGCACCCTTTCAAAAACAGGTGCTGTTGCTAACAGCTGCTTTATGTAGGACATGGTGATGTTTAGCAGGAAGTTGTCTAAACTGGATTGTAAAGGACTTTTGGAATGGTAGCACCCAGACTCTGCAGCAGCCGAGACATTTGGCAACTATTTCTAGCAGTTAACCAGATATTTCATGTTGATTAGGTACTTTCACAGTTCTGTGTCTGGTATGGAGAATGTGGAGTTGCTTCTGGAGACAAGAGATACAACTGTGCATATGATGGACCACCAATAGCACTACCAGAAGATGGCTATGACTTAATGCAGGTGAGCTTCTTTTGGCGGTCTGCTGCTAAAAAGTAATTCTCCTACACTGTAGAGTTCTGTATTGGATTCTGTTGGACCTGCATGATGACATTGGCTTTCTCATCCTAATTTGTTGAGAAAGTGAACAGGTTATCTCTGATTTCTCAGGTATAGATTGTAGCCCTGACTGTGTGAAGGTGATATGCCTCAGAAGTATGAGAAGTCTCTAAGACATGTAATTGCAGGCTTTTACAAATATAACCTTAAATATAGGATTGGTTTGCTTTTCTGCATATTTTCCTCACTGGTTTGAGCAGTCTTTAGTCACACTGATGTTTTTAGGACTCTTCAAAACTATAATACATTCTGCGGTTATGCCTTTCTGATCTCTAAAGGACAAGACTAGACTGTTTTCCATCAAATTATCATTGCTGATCTCTTCCTTACATAGGACATCTGACACTCAAACGAAGGGAGCAAACTTGGACATTTAGTCTCTTTAGCTGTGGCTAATGTGAGACTGTATTTCCTTATCTGGGCTTTAGCTGTCAAAGTGAACAAAACAAAAGTCAAAATAGAGTTTGTGGATTTGATGTACAATATAGAATGATACTGCCAAGCTTGCCTTCTTGGCAGATGGTAGTGCAAATCTTTAAAGTGTGAAATAGCTACGGAGTTAAACAATGGTTTGATTGGTGGCAGGAGTGACTTAAATATGTAGGTGAGCTAACTACTGTGTTGTACTGTTTCTGAAGATTTAATATATAGTTCTTGTATGTTACTACTATTTATACTTGTATTAAACGCATTTGTCTCTTCAATAAACTGAACATGGAATAGCTTTTCCAGGTAACCACTGTTTTTGTGGTTAGTGGCTTGCCTTCTGAGACTTCAGAATCTGATGCTATCCAGAAGGTATAGTAGAGGATAAGCTGCAAGAATACTTTCAACTTGGATAAACATGTGTTGTCCTCTTACTAATAGACTCTCAAATACCATTATCCTTCTATATATAGACCCTGGTGACTACAGATCATGTGAAGGGGCTTTTTCAGAGGAAGTGATGCCTTGAATAAAAGAAGCGATTCTTCTCCCTAAAGAATCTGATTGATTAGACTGATTTTTTTTTTTTTTCTATGCATCTCCTACAGCAACAGCTACTGTCTTCTGAAATATGCTGAAGGAGAACCCCTAACTCTAATGAGTTCTGAAGCCTTAAACATGCTTTTCCTTCCTTCCCTCTGACCTTGACACTGTTTTTATTTAAGGAACTCTGTCCAGGCTTATTCTTTGGCAACGTTAGCACTTGCTGTGATGTTCCTCAGCTTCAGACTTTGAAAAACAACTTGCAGCTGCCTCTGCAGTTTCTTTCCAGGTATGCTAATGAACGGCAAAGCAACTAGAGATTTGTAACATAATGAACACATTAAGACTCTTCTGTTCATGTAGACTGTAGAAAAGGTGGCAATTCCATTTAAAGGCTAATTGGAGCAAGCTTTGGGAAAGGCTCCTTCAGATCAGGAAGCTTTAATTTCATGAAACAGCTACTTGCAGTCTACATTGAGGTAGATGATAGAATAAATGTTACCTTAGTTTGTCTCAAGCTACTGTATTTGTAATGAAGGCTTCAGAAGAGGGTGACAAAGTACTGTTCAGTCTTCTACCAGAAGTCTCCCTGCTAGCAGTAGTTAAGTTTGCCTTCAAATTCTGCTTGTATCTGCTATTTGAGGTAGGCAGTTTTGTTAGTGAATGTTGTTGATGCTACTGGTGAGGAGTGGTGTTTTTTTTTTTTTAAGCACCAGCTAATGTTGCATTGCTAATTAAAAACTTGCAGAATTTAAATACTTTGTTCTGATGCTCTGAGCAGAATGTTTACACTTGCTATGTAGGTCAAATCAGATATGCCCTGCACTTTTACCTCTTAATCTGTTTGCTTTTCTTTAACTTTCCTACCCAGATGTCCATCGTGTTTTTACAACTTGATAAACCTCTTCTGTGAACTGACTTGCAGTCCAAATCAGTCTGACTTTTTGAATGTTACAAGCACCATACCTTATTATGATCCAATTTTAAAAGAGAACAAAAGTAGCATTACAGAGCTGCAGTACTTTATTGGAGAACAATTTGCAAATGGTGAGTAAACAGTGTGTTAATCTACCTAGGCTTTTTCAAGGTAATAAGACCAATGCCTTCTCAGAAGGAACTGTGAGGAGGAAATATCTCCTTGTCTTTTGAAGTTTGTGGCATCAAATAGATGCCAGTAGGTTCTCTATGAAACTGCCAGAACACTAACTTCTGCCTGGGTAGGAGACATTGCACTGACACTGTTAATAAATATTTTTGAAGACTCAACTGAGACTGAACATCTGTGCAAATCAAAGGATCATTTGGTTGGAAGAGACCCTCAAGATCAAGTCCAACCATTAACCTACCTGGCACTAAACTATGTCCCTAAGAACCTTGTCTAAATGCCTTTTAAACACCTCCAGGGATGGCGACTCCACCACTTTCCTCGGCAGCCTGTTCCATTGCTTGACAAAATGGTTAATAGCAATGTTGTTGCCAAATACTAAATGTCCAAAGCCAAGCTGACATTGAAACTGTCTGGCAAGTATGAGGGTAACATTTGTACACCGTGTACTGCAGTGGTTCTCTAAGAGGCATTCACTCTTCTTGAAATGGACTGTTCTAATCCTTTGCCAAATCCAGATTTTTTTTTTAATTTTTTTTTTTTTTTTTTCCAAAGAACAAAGAAGTTTGGGTTGTATTTTGGTTTTTTAGCAAGCTTGAAGAATCAGTTCAGTCATTATATACTTTGTGCAATAACCTCTAATCAAATTATGAGACACTTGAAAGTCATGTAAGGCCTACAGATCAAAAGTACCTTAAATAGTTGTCATAATTTTCCCTGAAATTAACTTTATATAAAGTGCTGTTCCTTCTCAAACACTAGAGTATGTTCTAGTGTAATGCAGATTCATGTGGCGTACTCAGAGATAGCCATAACAAGGAGTTGCAACCTTGAATACTGTGAACACAACTGGAAGCATTATTTCACTATCTTAAGATATTTCATCTTGAAAGCTATAAGCATGTTCTTTGAACTTGGTGAGTCTAATTATTGGAAATACTTGGAATGCTCACTCAAATAATAACCTTGGTTTAATGACTCTTCTGTCTTAATGTACTCTTTCTAGCCATGTATAATGCCTGCAAAGATGTGGAGGCTCCGTCGAGTAATGTTAAAGCGCTGGGGCTACTGTGTGGGAAGGATGCCAAGGACTGCAATGCCACCAACTGGATTGAGTACATGTTTAGTAAGGACAATGGACAAACTCCTTTCAGCATTATTCCTATCTTTTCAGGTAAGAAACTGAGTATTCCTTGCCTTTGAAGCTGCTGTCAAAGGCTATGTGCTGCAGCTAGTATACTGGTTTGTTAAACAGCTGCCCAATGACGGATGTCTGCAGTCAGAGGCTTTCAAAGCAATGCAAGATAAACTGATTATCTCTTTTGATTTCTGCTGGGAAGTCATGCTTTGCACTTGCTTTGTATGCAGCTTCCTGTTGTGTAGATATCTAAAACTCATTAAGGGATGGGCTGAGCTTAGGCAACTGGATCACTTGTATTCCTTGGGAAACTAGGGCAGTACCCTGATCCTTTAGGATTTCTTTGCAAGGAAACTAACACATTGCACAATCTGGACAGATTATGGGGGTGACAAATCATTGCTGGAATGATAGAAGTATGTGCTTATTGCTTTTACAAACTGAGGTGTTCTAAAACATGACCAGTCATTTAGTTGGTAGCCAACTGTGAACAGTTGGTACCTGCTGTGGAAAAGGCAGTGGCTTTGTCAGCTGTAAGACCAAGGAAAGCTACTCTATAGAGGATAGGGCCTCTTGTATAAAGGGCTGACTCACTTAAGTGGGAAGCTTGTGTTGAAGGTCTGAATTTTTACCTGGTAGTAAACTGGTTCTGCAACTTGTGACTTGTCATAGATGTTCCTGTCCATGGAATGAATCCTATGAACAATGCTACCAAAGGTTGTAATGAGTCTGTGGATGATTCGACAGGACCATGCAGCTGTCAGGACTGTTCAATTGTTTGTGGTCCAAAACCTCAACCCCCTCCATTGCCTGCTCCATGGCTTTTGTTTGGTTTGGATGCTGTGTATGTCATCATGTGGATCTCCTACATGGGATTTCTGCTTGTCTTTTTTGCACTGGTTTTTGGAATCTGGTGTTACAGGTAAAGTATTCAAACTGCTCAGCTCTGAAAGTTACTTGCCTTTTCTTTCTGAAAGCTTCATTTGCCCAGGACAGAATGCTTATGTCTTCTTTCACACAGGCAAAAGTCATGTTCTGCGACAGATGCTTATACTTACGGGGAGTGTTCTAGTACCTAAAAACGCGTGGTAGAAAGTGAGCGCAGAAGTTGGTTTAGTTGATGTGAAACTCTTGTAGCATCTGTAGCTACAGGATCAAATATGCCAATCTACAACTTTCATAAGCAAGAACTTGAGAGTATGTGAAAGTCTGGGGAAATGCACATATCTACTTTGTCAGATTTACATTAAACCTTTATGACAAAGAGTAAAGTCTCATTTTGACTGTGTCCTTGTGTGGTATGCATTAAGATACCAGAGCACCACCTTTCAAGAGCAGTGAACTGCCTTTGTGCTCAAATGTCAAACGCCTGTGAGAGCTTAAGACTAGGTCAGTCCACTAATAAACGAATAGCTTGGAGAACACATGTGACCAAGTAAAAATGTGGTTCTGTTTTCTTCCTCAAATAACTTGTTCTGTAAGTTGTAGTTGGAATGAACTGAAACTCCAGTGATGGAAAGGCGTGTTTACCACATGCAGTGTTTCACTAAAGCCACTATTACTTCTGGCTGTTGTTACATGTGCAACAAAGTGTTTAATGCACCATACTTTGTCAGTAGATGTGGCTGAGATGGGAAGGATCACTAAAAGTTTAACTTCAAGATAATGGGATTGTAAGAACTCAATTTGGGACCAGTGGGAGAGAGCAAGATCTATTATGGGCAGCCACATGCAATCATAACATTGTTTTGTTACAAGCATTAGTCTGCAGAAAAACTATCACTACCGTATTGCAAATTAAGTCATTAATAGTCTGTCTTAGTCTCCTGTTCTGAAAAAACTAAACAAAAGCTGATCTTCCAGTAATCATAGCGTTGTGTGAAGTAAGGGCCAGCAAGCCAGCTTCTCTGTACTATGTGATACTCACTAGTGAAGTGTACACGTAAATGTAAATGCTTTGGTGTGGGTGTGCTAACAATCCAGAGCAGTGGCATCTTGTTAATATTTTGTAATAGCATTTTCTGGAGGCTTCCATTATCTAACATCCTTAACTATGGTAGTACTTTTCAGTGCAGCTTTAATATTGTTCAGTTATGACCAGGAATCTGAAATTGCTGTATAATGAGAATTGCATCTATGTGGAGAAGGGTAGTGATAACAGCAAGCTGATGATGTGCTCAGCAGCCTTATCTTACTGGGAAATATATAGTAACTACAGGAAATGGTAAGGGTGTCTGAGATGTCTGGTTCATAGCCCAAACCATCCTGCCATAACTGGAGGTCTGATTATTACAGCTTACCATGAGGAGGCTATTGAACTTATCTCCTGCTCTGGGTATCAGGAATGGGTATAAGCAATACAGGTCTAGCATAAGTGTTCTGGGGTATAACTTGCCTGTCTTCAGGACAAGAAGAAAGTACCTTACTTTGCTATTTCCTCACTTCCCCGTTTCTTCAGGCTAAGTAGGTGTAACTTGAGCAGTTTGACTAATGAGGTCAAATATTTCTAATGTAGAAAACTTTTCCACGTGTTCTCACTAAGTTATGATCAATCTAAAGAGATTCCCTGTGCTCTTAATGCTACTGATCTTCTAAATAGACATAAAGAATGTGTACTTGATCAAAGTTTGAGAAGCTTATTAAGATAGGAGGAGTCGAATATCAATTTTATTACTGGCATTGGACTCTATTACTGTAGAAACTCCAAAAGATACCTTTTGAGGAAGCAGGGTAACATAGCTTTTTGTCTTGCAGGAGGCAGCACTTTGTCTCAGAATACACACCAATTGACAGCAATGTAGCCTTTTCTGTGAATTCCCATCGTGACAATGGTATGTCTTGGATAAAGGTAATAGATTTATTAGAAACTCATCTTAAGTGCTTCTCCTTTCTGTGGATGGGCTCTGGAATTTTAGCATTGTTAGGCCATATAATCCATTCTTAGAGGGCTTTATTTCAGTCTTTTGGCCAATACCTCTCTTTTAGAGTGGTGCTTAACTCTTTTGTTGGATGCTGGAAGCCCTGGTTGCAGTCTATGGGTCTAGCTATTCTAATAGGAATTTCTGGAGTGCTTTGTAGCTGGCAGTGAAAGGGACAGCATGATGTTAAAATCATTTTGATCATGTTCTGACCTATCCACGTATCCATTCAAAGCATGCCATGAAAGAACTATAGTTTAATTTGTGTAGCATCTGTGGTAGCTCACTTTAATGCATATGTATCTTTTATCTGCTTCTTGCTTTTATTTGCTGTACTTACTGCTGTAAGAGACAATTTTGTATTAGAAGGGGCAGTGTCAGGTACAGTCTGGTTTCTGCCCTCTTGACCTCACTCAAGGATTGTTGCTGGGTCTGACTGTCAGTGTAGACATAGGTTCTGGTGCTTACTACAAACAGAACTAAAATAAAATTTTATCTTTCCTAGTGGACTTCAAGAAAGTGCTGCTTAATGGACTTCACAAACATTTAACTGTTTACTTCTTGCTCTTACAGGGAAAATTACCTGTGGTGAAAGCCTTGGTGAAAGGTTTGAGAATGGCCTGAGGATGACATTCACATCATGGGGGGCTTTCTGTGTCAGAAATCCACGTCCTGTTATCCTCTTCTCTGTGGTCTTCATTGCAATGTGCTGCTCAGGCTTTGTGTATATTAAAGCAACCACAAACCCTGTAGATCTCTGGTCAGCCCCAAACAGCCAAGCTCGCAAGGAGAAGGAGTACTTTGACACACACTTCGGGCCTTTCTTTCGTACTGAACAACTTATTATTCAAGCACCAAACAGCCATCCAGACACCTATTCACCTTACCCATCAGGAGCAGATGTGCCTTTTGGGCCTCCACTTACCAAAGAGATTCTCCACCAGGTAATTGGGACTTCCCACGAGCAAAGACCTAACAAATATAACCATATGGAGTTGGTTTCTGTCTATGGTGCCATGTGTCCATCAAAACAATCACTAGATATTCATATTAAAAGTCCAAGTATTACTATAAAAGCTTTTTGCTGAAAACCTTGTCTTCTGACCTCTTCTATTAGAGGTAGACCTGCAAGCTAAGTTCCAGTAAGTACTCTTGCTGTGAACACAGAAATAATGGGGTTTAGTCATGTGCTTCTGTTGGTGTGTACCACTGCCTTTGGAAACTTAGAGGAACGCAGCATGCACTGAAGTCTTGTCTTGCAAGGGAAATGCTTTCTTGTGCTGTTCTTAAAACTAAGGCATGTGTGTTTGTTTGTTTGTTTGTTTTCCAAGGTACTGGATTTGCAGGATGCTATTGTCAACATAGCTGCTTCTTTTGACAATGAGACTGTAATGCTGAAAGACATTTGCTTGGCTCCTCTTGCTCCCTACAACAACAACTGCACTATACTGAGTGTACTCAACTACTTTCAGAACAGTCATTCCGTACTAGATCACTCTGTTGGGGATGAGTTCTTTGTCTATGCTGACTACCACACTCACTTTCTATACTGTGTTCGGTAAGCAGGATGATGATGTGCTTTTTTTGTACTGTAGGCTAACTAGGTATTTGTCTTGCTGGCAAACAAAACTGGCTCATTCTTGCTGCTCCCTTGAACCTTTTCTCGCCTCTTTTTAAACTCACAATACTATGTGGAACAGCAGGTTAGTATAGATTGCTTCTGTTTCTTTGTCTTAGTACTTTAATAGGAGTTGTGTTTTAATCAGGTTTCAGGTTACACTTGGTTTGGTGCAGACAGTGGCTCTCTTTTACTTTAAACGTGTTTTAAATACTTCTGAGAAGCAGAATTCTGATATAGAAGACAGTTTCTAAGCTTTCACTTCTGTTCACAGTTCAGTAGGCAGAAGCCACTCCTTTTCCTAGAAACTGTAAGGAAGACACCCTTAAAACTGTATTTAAATTAAAAGCAAACATAGCACAAGGGCAGTGTATTACAAGGAGTCTTATCTAATTTATCTCTTGAAAGTCAGTTATAACACAACAGCTTTTTAGTTTTTTGTTCTATGGTGCTATGCCTTAGTTGTTGAGCAGAAGCCAACAGTTGTTGCTGCTGATCTCTCTAGGGCTCCAGCATCACTGAATGACACAAGCTTGCTTCACGATCCCTGCTTGGGAACATTTGGTGGACCTGTATCTCCATGGCTGGTGTTGGGAGGATATGATGGTAAGTGGCAGAACAGTGTTGCAGTTTGTCTTGAAAGTCTTGCATGCTGCCTTTGTCACTAAAGGTGCATTCTTGTTCAACAGACACTTAAATGTACTCCAGAGAAACTAGAGTTTTGTTCAGCTTTAAGTAAGAATATTTTAAATTTTCAGTGGATCAGTGATGAGATTGGAGGCAGACTAGGCATTTCTAGAGTAGTCTTTACTAGAACATACACTTGCTTGTCAACAAGGTAAGTTTGATCTGCTTTGGGCCTACTAAAGGATCTTTAGTTTTTAGAGACTAGATAAAGATATGAAGTATCTCAAGTTGACATGCTGGGACGTGTGCATTTTGCTTTTGTGTAAAATGAAGTTTTGTTACTGATCTGACAAAGCAGTTAAGAATAGGTTAAGATGTTCACAAAGGAAACCATTTCGTAATTATTCTGAAACCAGAATTTTCTTGAAGCAATTTATCCAATTAAACCTAACTTGATAGGTATATCAAACACAAATGTATTATATCAAACACAAATGTATTAAAACAGCCTTTGAAGGCAAGCACTTGATTAAACTGTAGATTTTTGTCCTCCCTTTGAATAAAACCCAAGTATGCAGGAGGCATCAGGTTTAAGAAACCATATCCTGTTATCTCACAAGATGGAAAGTCATAAGCACTGGTTATATAGTAGCCCCTTGTCTAACAACGCAATGACTTAATGTTGGGGTGCCATGAACATGGTAAACAATCAATGATTACTTTTGAATGCAGTCTGTAATGCTTGTTAACTTCCATTCTCACTGCAGTAATTTCTATTCTTATTTCAGGAGTGTTTTTGAGGACTTGATGTTGTTAAATAGATTGCATTTAATGGAGCTGTGGGGGTGGAATTGCTTTGGACAATGCTAATTTTAAACTTGATTGTAGCCGCCTGTACTGGAATGTAGGCTGCATTTTGTAATGCCTGACAATTTTTCTTTCCTATTCTATAGAGGAGAACTATAATAATGCTACAGCTCTTGTTATTACTTTTCCTGTCAACAACTACTACAATGACTCAAGAAAACTAATGAAAGCTTTAGCATGGGAAAAGGAGTAAGTAGGCTTCCTGTATTCTGAAACGCATAAATTACTTAGAGCAACTTTTAAATGTAGATACATAAAAAACACCTGTACTGCATTGACAGTTTCTCCATGTAACTACAGGGTGTTTTGAGAAGCAGCAAAACCCATCAAGGACAGAATGTGCTGGTCATAAGACTTTCACTTTATCTGGCATACTTCATTTATTTTGAGGAGATAAGTTCTGGTCTTGTTAGTGACAAACTAGTCCAGTAGTACTTGCTGATAAGTAACTTTAGAAAGGATTTGATATATTTCACTACAGGTAGACTCTGCGGTTTACTGGACCGTTATCACTAGTGGAAAGGTCCAGCATTATCCTGTAATTCTTAAACTGTAATTTTTACGAAAGTCTTCCAGGTGAGGTTATAAAGCTTTCATTCCCTTCATCATCTTGAAGACCTGATGTTGGCTTACACCGGCCAAGTGTTCTGGCTAATGGTCCAGATAAAAACTACTGCACTAGAAAGTCTGAGACTTATTAAAAGTATAACTAGAGTCTGCCTGTGTCACAAGCACCTCTCTTCCGTTAGGGAACTGAAATAAAGGATAATAAATTGCTCAAGTACTGTAAGCAAGCTGCAGTCATTTCACATGTCTAGCTTTGAGGAAAACTGCATTTTTGCTTTGAAATGGCTTATGCTTATGCAAGATATCTGGTTGTCCTCAAATTCTGGAGAGAACATGGAAGGTATTTCAGCATAGTGTATTTCTAGGGCTTGGAGTAGAGTTCTAGGGATGTGTAGCAAGCAGCTCTCTTTTAAAAATAAGCCATGTCCCTCAAAGTAGTTTCTGGCCACAGTGAACTCTTGTACCACACAGATTATTTAAATTTGCCTTCAGCTGACTTCCAAATAATTTCAATACAAAATATTTTATCCTTTAAAGTGTGACTGATCTTTTTCTTTTTTTTCCTTTTAGGTTTATTAACTTTTTGAAGAACTATGATAATCCCAACTTGACCATATCATTTTCTGCAGAACGGAGTATTGAAGATGAAATCGATCGTGAAAGCAACAGTGATATTAGCACTGTGGTGATAAGCTATATTGTAATGTTTGTGTACATCTCCATAGCTTTGGGACATATCCAGAGCTGTAGAAGAATACTGGTATGTGTATACTTCTCATAGCTATAAACACTGAAGCTACAACTTGCTGATTAGTTTTTCTTAGCTTCAAGTGACTGAAATATTTTTGCAAACTGCTCATATTCAGTCTTTTAATAAAATCAAAGCATTGAGTACTCCTTGGGCAGGAACTATGGGGAGCGTTGTCCTTGTTGTACTTGACAATTTGCGTGCTTCGTAGCTTCAACTAAGTCTGTTTTCACTTGAGGCATCCAGTTAACTTAAGCTTAAAGGCTTGTAGCTTCAATTTATTTTTAAAATATCCATATCTTCAAAAGAATTAGAGAAGTGTTCTACTAACTACACTAAATATGTAAGAACATGGTTTTTACCTTTGCTATAATCTGTCCTGTTTGATGCTGGTTTGGTTGACAGTCATGAACTTTTTTTTAGGTGGATTCAAAGATCTCCCTGGGCATTGCAGGCATCCTGATTGTACTGAGCTCGGTGGCATGTTCTATAGGCATTTTCAGCTACTTTGGAGTCCCACTGACACTGATTGTGATAGAAGTAATTCCCTTCTTGGTCTTGGCTATTGGGGTGGACAACATTTTCATTATAGTCCAGACACTTCAGGTATGTGTATGTTCATATAGACTATTCTCAATATGCCTGTCTTGGAAGGCTGTTAACTTGGAGCAGAAAGTCTTCTGCATTCCAGTGTGCAGTCCAGTCAGAGCAGCTCTGGACCCTCACAGAATATCTACTGGTCTTGGGAAGAGAGACACAAGATTATTTGTACATTCTCACTTACTGCTGGTTGATATTAATCTCATTTAACATAATTTCTGGTCCACATTCTAATGATGTACAAATGAATATTATTTTTAACATCCTTCTCTGGTAGCTGTAGAACTCAACTACTATTTTGATAGCTTGTAACTTTAGTGTATTGTGAGCAGTAATCATTGACTAAACTACATACTCCAGACCAGGGACTTCTGACACAAAGTCTTAGTGCAATCAGCTTTCTAATTTGACAGGCACAATAACCCACTAAAAATGACAATGCCTCTGGCGAGTGTGTGGTTTTGTCTGAAGTACTGAACTTTACTACTGTATTAGGTGAAGTTTGAAGCAAGGCAACAGTGATATTCATGCTGCTTTTCTATTAGAGAACCTCTGTTTGTTGATCTCAGGTTAATGAACTTAAAATGATAAAAGATGGTTTGGGTGTTTGAAAGTGTGTGGATTTTATTTCCTATGAAAGCACTTTCTAAATTGTGTGGTTCCTAATCATAATAAATTGCCTTAAATTAGAGAGATGAGCGCCTTCAGGGTGAAACTCTGGATAAACAGATTGGCAGAGTCTTGGGAGATGTGGCACCCAGTATGTTTCTCTCATCTTTTTCGGAGACTGTGGCATTCTTTCTTGGTAAGACTTCTTTAATATTTGAAGATAAGGGTTTGTATGTTGCTTAGTTTTTATTTTTAGTTTTGCATTTTTTCCTGCAAGATTTTTTTTTTTTTAGAGGAAGTTTAGCTTAGTTGTTCATTGCTATAATCAAGTTCAACTTGGCCTCTGAGAATAGGCATTGTGGTACTTTGAGACTGGCACAGTTAAGAAGATGTAATTCTACATCTGTCAAGCTCTTCAGCTTGAAAGGCAAGAGCCTTTTACTAATTTGTAGTGACTGACAAATCTAAGTTTGACCTTAGTAATACATCAAATATCAGGGTGTACTAGCTCCTACATTGTATGGTCATCTTGCTACCGCTTAGAAAAATGTCCCATGACAGATTGTTTGTTTGAGATTCACTCTTACAGTATATGTCAGAAGCATATCTTTTGTTGGTACCCTTCATGTATAAATTTGCCTTCTTTCACAATGAACTTTTTTATTTAGAGTGTAATTTACCATTTGTTCAATTTGCATTGAGTGGCTCAATGTCAAAGCAAGATCTTGCTTGACAGCACTCCTTAACTACCCTCTTATACAGCCTGTACTAAGACTAGTGACTTTAGAACTCAGAAATGTCTCAAAGCTGCTTACCTCTTTGCACAGTTTAAATGCTGTAAAAAAACAGGTCAAAAACAGCAGCTGTAGCCAGGCTCATATCAGCTGTTTTTACTCTGAAGAGAATGGTTTTGTCCTGCTAATGTTTAAATTGGATATCTGTTTAGAAAATGCTCATGGGTTTCTGAGAGCGGGGAACTTGCTTGTTTAACAAACTGAGTCGCTTCCTTCAGGGACACTGTCTACGATGCCAGCGGTTCGCACATTCTCCCTTTTTGCTGGAATGGCTGTGCTCATAGACTTTATTCTTCAAGTCACTTGCTTTGTAAGTCTCCTGGGCTTGGATATCAAGCGTCAAGAGGTGAGTATAAATGCACCTGTAACTGCAGTGTAATACAGATGGCGTCTTCTGCAGAACTGTACTAAATCTGGCACTTAATTTTCAGAGTAATAGACTGGATATTCTGTGTTGCATCAAAAGCGATGAAGAAATGAGCGGAGTCCAGCGTTCTGAGAGCATCTTATTTCTGTTCTTCAAAAATCTTTATTCTCCATATCTGCTGAAGGACTGGATGAGACCAATAGTAGTATGTACACTCTGCTTACAGTAAGCAGTTGTCTAAACTTGAGCAAAAGTGTAGTGAGCCTGAAGGTCACATATTGCAGAAGAATCTTCAGCACAATGAAACAAATGAAGCTTCTGGGATTTTTTTGCTTTCAGCCTTAGTATTGGAATAAACTTTTGTAGCTGCAAGAATATTTCTGGTAAACAAGAGGCTTGACCTTGGATTGTCCAAGGCCCAGATTTAAGAGTTGCATTACTGACAATCAGATCACTTTAGGCATATGCCAAAAATCACCACATGTTGTCTCCTACACTGCATTAATCTAGTGTTGTTGCTGAATCTGTGATTCAGTTTGAGGTTACTGTGCTTATTTACAGAAGGTGTTTGGCATATCTTTCACTCCTGCCTTTTAAGTATAAATTTTCCTTTATGGCTCTGAAGGGAGCTCTGAGTCCCTAGGTTTTACTGCAACTAGTTTACTAATTTGGGGTACCATACGTAAGCTAGAGTTCTTTGCATGGTTGTTATTAACTTAATAAATTATTGCTGCTTGTTTCCATGCAGTTTTCACTTTTGTGAATTTGCTTTTTTGCAGATAGCAGTGTTTGTGGGTGTTCTGTCATTCAGTACAGCAGTTATACACAACGTAGAGATTGGATTGGATCAGTTTCTCTCAATGCCAGATGTAAGTCTTAATATCATGTTGCTCTTCAGCAATTTGTGGCTAAAGAGATTTGATATCTTATTGTGCTACTTCAACATTATGTCATAGTAACTAAAAACTTTTCCCTTTAAGGACTCCTATGTAGTGGATTACTTGAGCCAGCTCAACAAGTACCTGCATGCAGGTCCTCCTGTCTACTTTGTCCTAGAAGAAGGGCATAACTACACCTCTTTGGAAGGACAGAACATGGTGTGTGGTGGAATGGGATGTAATAATGATTCGCTTGTCCAGCAAGTCTTCAATGCTGCAGAAATTGGTAGCTAGTAAGTCTTTCATGCTTTTCTCTGCATAGTCGTGTGGAAGAGATGTAGCTGCCCAGTGTGTTCTTTAATTTAGTTCAGGCTCAGCTGTTGATTGTACAGCTGTCACTTTATATTTGCTTTATACTGTGATTGGGGAAGGGAAGAAGCTGTGGCAGTCTCCTAGAATGAGGATAAAACCATATGGACTGGTGGGTTATATTGATGTGCTTGAGTTTGGAAAAGGGGCTTGATCATTCAAGGAACCTGGGAATGGTAGGAAGAAAAACTTGCAAAGACCTTTCAGTATGGTTAAGCTCTTCTGGAAAATGACTTGCATGCTCAGCTTCTAAGCTTGGTGGATAAACTAAACTAGCAAGGCTAAGCAGGAATTGTATCTGGAGTTCAGTAGCTAACAACTGAAGAAAGTATCTTCCCCATTCCTTTGAGTGCAGTTCAGTGTTTTTATTTCAGCCTAAGTGAAGGAGGTACCTTGCTTATTAACTGAGGCAACAATATGTGGAACAGGATGGGGCATAGAGTGGACAGGGGATGGAAAACTGAGCTTGGCAGTGGAACTTGAATGCAGGGGAGAAGCTCCTGCTGTTTTCTGGCTGTGGTATTACAAGCAAGACTGGGTTTTGGTTGGTGTACTAGAGCAGGGAAAGAGCTAACTAGCTTTGACCAGAATGAGTGGCCATGGAGTGAGTCAGAACTGGAGAGATTAAGGGATGTGTTCTGGAACAAAACACAAAATTACTGATGATGGTTGTGTTATTTTATTAGCACAAGGATAGGCTATGCCCCATCATCCTGGATTGATGACTACTTTGACTGGGTGAAGCCACAGTCGTCCTGTTGCAGAGTCTACAATACCACCGGACAGTTTTGCAATGCATCAGGTATTGACATCCATCTTGTTGCTAGGGGATTATCTTGGTTTATGAGTTGCGCAGACAAAACAATTTATCATGGTATGAGTCAGGCGAACAGCTTTCCTTAGAGTGAGCTGGCACCTCTTGAGTTGCCCTCTGACTTATTTGAATTGCTGTTTGATTGAACTTAAACATTCTACTGGAATGTTGCAGGTTAAAGACGGTCAACCTAGACAGCCAGTCTAATGACTATTACAAAAATAACATATTATAAAAATGTTGATCCTTCTGCTGGTTTCATGAGAGCACACAAAATTAGTGCTTTTTTTTTTTTTGTTCAGATCCTTCAGTTTGGTATAGTTCTTATCTGGTCTAATGTAGATAGTACACAAGTAACTGAGTTCTCTAGTAGCCCTTGCCTTAGTAGCAATAACTGATCAGCTCTGAAATTCATATAAAATTTGTAGTCCTTTTATTTATTTCATCAGTGAAAATGCTTTTTATGGAATTATATCCTGTAGTGTTGCAAGTCAGAAGTTACTAGTGTTACCAACAAAGAATACTTGCTCCTCTAACTGACCTTCTTCCTGTATCTTTTCAGTCACTGATCCATCCTGCACTCGTTGTCGACCACTGACTCAAGAAGGCAAGCAGAGACCACAGGGCAAAGACTTCATGACATTTTTGCCAATGTTCCTATCAGACAACCCTAATCCTAAGTGTGGCAAAGGGTAAGAGCTATATTCTGTACATCTTGTTTAGACCAGGGTGTGGAAGATGCTTGCTCTGGAAGCATGACTTGTTTATGTCTGCGATGCTGGAAATCTAATGTCCTTCTAAAAGTCATACAAACACTGACATGTCACCTGTTCTATAGTATTTTCTGAAACAAAACTTGGAAAACAAATGCATCATCAACCAAATGGAATAGCAGCTTTCCTCTGTACAAAGAGAAACAACTTTAATAGTCAGTCTGTTCCAGTATATCTTGTGAAATCTTGAAGTGTGTTGTGCTCTGAAGCTTTTACCAGTTTTGGAAACTGTTAGAAACAAGATGGAGTTATAAAAGCTAATGAATTTGAATGGTGCCGATATTGACATAATGTTATTATGTTCATATAGAGGTCATGCTGCATATAACTCTGCTGTCGACTTTATAAACAACAAATCTGATGTTGGAGCTACTTATTTTATGACTTACCATACTGTACTGAAAACATCATCTGATTTTATTGATGCCATGAAGAAAGCTCGGGCCATAGCAGATAACATTACTGAAACCATGGGCATCAAAGAGAAGAACTACAGAGTGTTTCCTTACAGGTATGCTTAGATGTTTCTTGCCTTAGTGACAAATATTCAGCTTGAGGAACTGAGAAAAGGAACTGGTTAATAAGATCTAGAGACTTGAGTCTCGAGTTTTGTCTAACACGACATAATATAGCGACTCTAGAATTTCTAGTAAAACCACAAAAGCACAACTTATATCCACAGCACTAAATTCTCTTTATTGTGGATGTTAGCTAGCTAAAATGAAGAAACCTGTCCTTCAGTACAAAGGCGGCTCTGGCTTCAGCTTGGGCACTTCCTAGCTTTCATAGTAGGGTTTAATAGTTGTAACTTAAGCAGGTATGTTGACCTGGGTTGTTGCAAGCTATAATGTGAATGTATTGACTTCAAATTGAAGTTATTTAAACCTAAAGTAAAGGCAGCAGTGATGGGTAGTACCTGTCTAATGGTTGCATGATTAACATAATGAAGACTCTATAAGAGTATCACAATGAAATTGAGTTGGAATTGATATCTGTACAGCTGGAATACTAATCTCTTAGCTTCAAAGAATTCTATTCATTCTTATGGTCTCACTGCATAACAAATCAGTTCAGACCCTCTGCAGTAGTTCCTGCAGGTACCACAAGTGATCTGAGGAACTACATTCTGGCAACTACTGTAGCTGCATGTACAGAAGTGTGGGAGTTACCCTGGCTTCCAGATACAGCAGCTCTTCATTAACTCTCCAAATAAAGGTTGTATAACAGCCAGTGTCCTGTAGGAGCTGTTCCACTGATGGTAGGAAGCCAGTTCCTATTGCTGACTTCTGTAAGGAGGGAACTACTTTATCCTTGGCACAGAAGCTAATCTGATTTTGGCATATGACAAGGAAGATAGCTAACTGCAACTTCTTTCCACAGTGTGTTTTATGTTTTCTATGAGCAATACTTGACAATTGTGCATGATGCCATCTTTAACCTCTGCATCTCCTTGGGATCGATATTTTTGGTGACAACGGTGCTGCTTGGTTTTGAAGTATGGGCTGCTGTCATAGTTTCAATAACTATTGCTATGATAATTGTCAACATGTTTGGAGTGATGTGGCTCTGGGGCATCAGCTTGAATGCGGTTTCATTAGTGAATCTTGTCATGGTAAGTTAACAAGGCATCCCTCTGTTTCTGTTTCCAAGTCTTGAGCAGTTCTGTGTGTCTTATATATTTATATTCCTGATGCTGAGTACTATTTTCTACTAAACTTTGACAGGCATTTGAACAGTAGTGGAACTATCTTAATACATCTAGATGGTGGGTAGAAAACAGCTTTATTCTGATGACTAGTCCTAGTACTGATAAGGTGCTGCATAGCTGACAGTTCAGTTGCTGTATCTAGTGGTGGTCTCTTCTGTTCTGCAGCAACAGTTGTATTGCTACTATATAGGTCAGGTGCTGTTGCACATCAGAGGGTGTTGATGCCTAAGGTAAGGATACATAGGTTACTGTTAAGGTTTTTGCTGTGTTCACGTTCTGCAGAGTAGATCTGTGTGCTAGCACCAGCCTGGTTCTTGCATAATTTGTGCAAGAAGGGGTGAAACCACTTGGGCAGAGAGTGCCTTAGTGAAATGCTCCAGAACTTGGTAACTAATTGCTGAGTGCTGGAGCTCTGGTTTACCTTTCTCTGGAGATATTTCTGGCAGATCTGACACAGTTATGAGAGAGTAAACTATTGCCCCATGTTACAACCAGACATATGTTCATGTAAATCACCTGCTAGGTAAGTCTAGATAAGATGAGATTTGCCAACTGTTAATTTAGTGTTGTAAATGGCTATTTAAATAGCTGAACTCTTATGGTATCAAATCAGCATGTATATTCAGTGTTATCCTAAAGCAATGTTATTGCAGCTAATGTCTGTAAACTGATCTTAGTGCTCAGTGTTCACTGCAGGCACTGTATTGAAGCCAGCTTTTTTCAACACCAACAAACTTTTGTTCTCCAAAATGATTTCATGCTCTGATTCCTGTTTAATCAGATTAGTTGTCCATTAGTAATAACCGGTGGTAAAATGCCATACAGCACCTGCTACCACCTCTAATAACCAAGCAATACTGTAACTTTCAATGACGTTCTAATCCTGCTAGAACCTTTCTTGCCTGTCTAGAGGTCTGAGACCTTACCAAAGTGCTCATTTAAATGGTATTTTCACTTATGTTTCTTTTCACTCTAGAGTTGTGGTATTGCTGTGGAATTCTGCAGTCACGTGACAAGAGCGTTCACTGTTAGTACTAAGGGCAGTAGAGTAGAGCGTGCACAAGAAGCTCTGTCTCACATGGGCAGTTCGGTAAGTATCCACTGTATTGGGGGGAGGGTGGAAACAAGTAGCTAAGTTACAACTTTAGACTATGCTGGTATCCTGAAGTTGTAAGGATGGCTTTGCATTTTCTTTTCAGAATACTTAAAATTCTTAAAGGTCAACCTAGGCTCCTACCAGTAATAGAGATGTTCAAGACTCAATTTTTAGTCTGATAATACTACTACCTAATTCTAGAGAACAGAGCTAAAAGCCTTAGCTGAATTAGTAGTTTGGATTAATTTTGAATTGTCAAGTGCTTCTCTCTTGCACATACTCAGAGGTGACTAAGAAGGATTCTTCTGGAAAAGGGGTGCAATTGGAACTTTGGGAATGCAAGCAGGGTGCAGTGTTTAGGTGGTACTGTCATGTCACTTAGACTAAGATAAGTGACCTGGATGGGGTTGGAATAGACTGTACTGGTGGTGCATGTACCGTACCCAGGTAAGGCACTTCACTGCAATGAGTTACTTCAGTAGTAGTTTTTATCTTTATCTGCCTGAAGTAAACATGAGGTGGCTGTACAGATTAGAGTGACTTTTTAATCGTACTGAGCCTGTCCTGTGGTGTCAGGTTCTAGTGGGGACAAGAAGTTGAACTCTTCTCCCAGGTAGTCCTTGGATTTGGTTCAAAGGACTAACAGTCAAGGAAGTATGCTGCACATAGGAGCCTCAAATTATGTAAGAATTTTAGCAAATGTTAAATACTTAAAGCAAATGGATTACATAAAGCCCTACTTATAACTTTAAAATACTTTTTTTTTTTAATTGACAGGTTTTCAGTGGTATCACACTGACCAAATTTGGAGGAATTGTAGTACTGGCTTTTTCCAAATCTGAGATTTTCAAGATATTCTACTTCAGGATGTATCTAGCTATGGTTCTGCTGGGAGCAACACATGGACTAATATTTCTTCCAGTTCTGCTTAGTTACATAGGTAAGATGTGACAATCTGCTCTAAAACACTTCAAATGGCAATAGGTAGCAACCTGAGGACACTTTGTCTCCATTAAATGGAAAAGATTACAGAGATAAAAAGCGGCACTTGAATGTGCCTTTGTTCAAGTAGTGGGTCTGTTGGAAAGCAAGGGTTGACTGGCAGGGGAAGCTCACTCAACTGAAGCAACCGCAGGTGGCGTTGTGTGATTGTGCTGTGCTGCTCTGCAAGGAAGCAGCATGATAATGTCTCTCAACCTGGGGACAGGATGCTGGGTGGAAGCAACAAACCTCCTGTAGGACAATGTTCCTGCGTTTGCAGGAGTGATCTCACTTTTTAGTAAGGATGGTCCAAACACTGTCCTCTTGTATTTGGGAATTCATGCCTATGATGTAGTTCTTAAAAGCAGACTTTAAGCCTTACTTAAGGAGGTTAAGACTGGGGATTTACCTGCTGCTGCTGACAGCTATTAACAGCTGAGCAGAAGCACGTTTCTGAAGTAGCATTAACATAAAGCTGGACCTAGCCTTGTGCGTGCTTCTTGATGACTGACTGATCTGTTCTAATGTTGAGACTTTGGCATAACTGTTTTCTCTCACTCAGGCCCATCAGTAAATAAAGCTAAAACTCGTGCTACACAAGAGAGGACCAGAGGTACAGAACGGGAGCGACTCCTCTTCTTCTAGTTTTTAACAGTGTTCAGTGGACTCAATGAACTCTGGCTGAGGCCCAGTTCTCTTAAGAACCAAAGTGCAGCAATGTTTTATGACATCACACTGTAACCATCACTGACTTGACTCCTGCACAGATTCAACTAGAAGATACCAGCTGCAGCTTTGGATGTAGCTTTAAACTCAGGAAATGCTAGGTGTGGCTCACATAACAGTATTACTAAAACTTAGGTGTGTTAACAAGATTACTGAAACACTTCTGTTTTCAAGAGGTTGCATTTTTTCCTTCTAGAAACCTAAACCAGCTGTATTGCAAGTTGAATAGCTTTTTTTGTCAATGAAACTGAGGTGATGTGTAGGAGAATGGACTGCTAAACCACTGACACTGATTTTAAATGCAAGTCAATGCAATTTTTGTCTCTATTTTTAGGGGGAAGCCAACACAAGTTGTAATATTTTTAGTACTCTTTGCCAAAATGTCTTGTATATACTTTATTATAAAATAGCAATTTTGTAGTTCAAAAATCTACTTAAATGCAATAAATTAAGTTTATACATTTCAGTGGAAGTGTCTCTCAGAATGTTGTGGGCTTCATAAGAGCTTCTTCTCCAAAAACTTGTTTGAAGAAAGTGACATGTTCTTCACAGTGCTCACCTAAAGGGGAGGGTGCAAAATAAGTTATGTTAACTTTAAAACTCAAACTGAGAAGCAACACTGTAGTTTTGCTTAACCTCAGTTTAAAGTACTAATTACTTAATGCTTTTGAGTAAAGGAGGTGAACAATTTTAAAGCAAGGGAATACTGAAGTGTCTCTACTCTTTTGACAAGTGTTCTTGTAGTGGAACAGATGCCTGATATAGTTCCTGTATCTAACCAGTGGATTTATATCCATGAGAGTTCTTTACTGTCATAGCATGAGATGTTGGAGTGGCATTCTGTGCCTATAGGCTATCTGGTGATTAAGAACATGCTGTTGGTACAAGCAGTTTAATTTTTTTTAATTTTTTTTTTTTAAAGAAAGGAACTGTAGTGTAAAACAGGCCTTGAATTTTTGTAATCTGTGGAAAGACAACTGAACTAAAAGGTTTCTTGATCCAGTTCCTGGCTTTAGGAGACAGCACTAATTAGATATAATGGCTTTGCTAAACTAAGCAGTGCAAGCAACTGCAAGCCAAACAGGTTAGCTTATTCTGCAAGTTCTTCTTTGGCTCAGTCTCTTTACTCCTGGGTGCAGTATACAAAGGAGTAAGACAAATTTGGAACTATGCCTAAAACTAAGCCTAAAATACAGACTAAAATGCACCAAGGGTTTTATCTTGTTTTACTTCTGCTCCAGCTGAGTCTGTATTACAAGTCTTAATTCTGCTTGCGCTATGCGTATCTCAGTCTGCTTGTTGCTTACCTGGTGTGAAACTAGGGTTTCCTCGTAACCGTTGATTTCTTTGTTCAAAGAATCTGAATATTGTATAGAAAAGCATGTCATCTTCTGCTTGTTTTGCTGCATCAAGGAATTTGCGGGCTGAAATGCTGTCGTGTCCTCCAATGCCCCTGATGAATCTCAAGGCAGCCAAAACTTGGTGTTTGGACAACAGAACTTCCACTATTTCATCATTTGCTGTAGAAAGTCTCTGTGAAGTCAATCACAGCTGTAAGACTTCTAACAAATTATTAAGATGCCAGTTAGTCACTTCAAGCTTGGTCAGGTAAGCTGTTTGGCAAGTCTAACCCACATGTGACATGGAGTTACTATAGTCTGAAATGCTTACTTTTAGCATGTCCAGAGAGAGCTGATGTGCCGGAGGGTAAATGCTTTCCAGGGACAGTAACAGACAAGCCTAGGGCAAAAGTAAGAAATAACCTTGAACTTCTGAAGACTTCCCACCTCCATCACTAGCTTATTGAAGCACCTTGTCTTACATACCAAAGGCTTGGAGTCACTGAGCACATGGTACTGCAGAAACTGATGGAGCGTGTAGAACAAGTTGTGTTGAACAAGGGTTTTGATGACCAGCTCATACAAGTAGTGCTGTGAATGCAGGAAGAAGACCATCAAAGGTAGGTCTCAACACCAGTCTTTACAGTCTAGAAGGTCGTGTTGTATAGGGCTTAAATACATGACTGAGACTGGTTTGAAACTCTGTGTAATTTCATGGAGGTGATGTACTTGGTATTTCATGTATGCAAGTCCTTTACCTGAACTGCAATCTGGAACTGGTTAAGAGAGCGAATGTACTCCATCAAGACTGCTATAGTGAACTTATGAGGTGCTTCCTGGACAAGAAACAAGTGTTAGGTGGAACTTGCACAGCTTCCCCTGTTAATGACAACCCCATAAGAATGGGCATCAAAATACCCTAATCCTGATAATAAACCCTTCCCCAGGCTATTTCAAGCAGCCAAGTTTGCTAGCACTTAACTTACCTTCTTCTCTGTAAATACAGATAAAACATGTGTGTACATGTCAGACTGGTCAATGACTGCTTGAGTGCGGACTGGACGTTTCAGGAGTGGATTACTTCTACTCAGGCCTGCTTCTACCACCTAGAAGAAGAAAGCCTTTTTAAAAGAAAACTAGTGGTGTAGTACAGTTTTAGTCTCAGACTGTTTTTTCCCTGGGGAACATAATTATAAACATGTTTTGTTACTGAGCAAATTCACATCTGTGGTCAGGTAATACTGGATGCATTCTATTCAGTGTGGGCTTTCACATTAAAACTGCTTTTACCAGTTATATAAAATGAAGCTCCTATTATAAGTCTTAAAGCCAGGAGATGAATCAATCTTACTATGCTGACACAGGCATGCTGCTTTAGAAGGATTTTTAGCATGTGGCTGCACTATGTGAGTTTTAGCAGAATTAAGGGCTTCATCAATTGTGCAGTGGTACAGTGTGCCATGAAATCAGTGGTTTGGAAATTATTTTGATAGTTATGGGTTCCAAGTTGCTCTTTAAGCTTCTACCCTCTTCCTGCTTTCAAGCACTGCAATATGTTACTTGTCATACTAGAGATGAGCTATGCAGCATCTGCCACAGCAGAGCAGTGAGTGGGCATCTTGGTGCACCTTGTATAGTGGACCTTCTGCTGGGAGCCTGAGGCAGACAGGACCTTGGGTTAGGCCTGAATTCTCTAAGGGAAGAGCAGATATTTTGCATTCACTGTGATGCAACCTGAAATGCAAATAGCATTGGCCTATCTTTGTAAGCTGCTGTATCTAACATGATTTACCATTGTATAGCTTTGCTCAGCTTCCAAGTACTTCTTATATTCATGATTCAGTTTGTCAAAAACAGTTGCAGTCACAGACAGTGATCCCCTTTCTGGCTCACTAAGCACTGAAAAGGTAAAAAGAAAAAATAACTATGAGGAAAAATAACCAGGAGCTTAATGTTGCCTTTTTCAAAAGGTGATCTTTAAGCTTTATTCTAAATAAACACTTTCAGTCAGGTCAGATTTACTTAACTAAAGGAGTAGGGGAGAAGGGATTTAATTCTTTCATGTGGTTACATAATTCCTTTAAGAATGGTGACTGAGGGTAGTCTAGGTAAATGATATCTTACAGGACCAAGGTGGTTTCAGAGGTGATCTCAAATCTAAGAACAGCCCAGCTAACTTATGAAAAAACAGTGTTGTACTTTCAAGATACAGATAAAACATGTGAACTTACTTTGAGAACATACAGATAGGATAACCATTTTGCATTCTTTCCTTTGGAGAAGGAAATCCATTAGTTTTCCTTTATCTAGCAAGAGGTTAACTACAGGTTCAAGTTTCACTTGAAGACTCCAGAGGTAACCTTGATTTGAAGGAATAAAACAGAAGTGAATTTCCTTACACAGTAAAGCCTAGGCATCCAGCTTTTCCATTTTACATCTCTATTATGATTTATTAGCCTTCATCTATGTTTTTAGAGCAGCATTACCCCATAAAAGTCATAGTAAAAATATGGTCATACTCAGTTATCACTACTGAGAGCAGTCATCTTACTAGGTACATCTGCTTAGTCACTGATTTTTTTTTTTTTTTTTTTTAAGCTGCTTTGTGTACTGTGGGTAGAAACTAGCCCCCTTTTGACACTAAGTATTGTTAGGGAATAGACTTGCCTTAGCTTACTGAATTATTTGGTATATTGCCTCTTAGAGAACTTGTTTAGAAATGGCTTATATAGAGTTTACTCAGCATAAGTAAACTTGCTTGGCAGAACTTCTGCAAGCTGTGAACCTTTGAACTTTCTGCTTCATTAAGTAAAAAAGGCTGCATAGTGGAGTCAAGCCGCTTGCCACTTACCTTCACTTGCACTGATGATTATATCAGGTTGAAAGACAATCCAAGAAGAAGAATCTAAATGTTAAAGTTCTAACGTCCATAGTTAACATTGATTCTAAACTGTTACTATATTCTCATTACTGTACTGAAGCAGATCCCATTAGTGTCACTTAAATTTACTGTCACCTTTTCTTGTAAAAGGTATTGAACCATATTCTTGGAAATATAACTTCAATTCCATGGTGTACCTATTCAGTCCTTTCCTATGTGCATCTCAAATGACCAAGAAACGTGGTATTGCATTATACTAGATTTCCATATTTATAACTCGATGAAAGCATTACAGTCTTCTGGGAAGCATGCTCTTTTGTCTTAAATATGCATAATCAGCTAAAGCTGGACTTAATGGGTCAAGGTAAGAAGTGCCAGCTGCTTCTATGCTTGCTACATAGAATGAGGCTTTAACAAGAGTCTTACACTTCTGAAGTATTGAAAGGATACAGAGTTTACATGGAACAGGAGATGGACTTGTCACAGAGGCTGGACCTGCAGAAAAATTAACATCACATGAAGAACAGTACTAGTCTTGCAGCTCTCCTACATGAACAAAATACAAACTACAATCTTACACTGAAAAGGCAAGTATAGATTGTAATGTCTAACAGTCATGTTAAAGCACACAGGCAGAAAAGATACAGCTATTTGTGGAGACAGATAATCTACAGAGAAAATCTGACACTGGGAAGACAAACAAATTCTTCAACACCTGACTCTAGTTTTTCAGCTAAGCTAAACCATGCATGCAGAAGTACTCAATTTCTAGTACTATAATTCTGCATAGATTCCATTTGCTGTATTTATATGTAATCACATTAGTTTTAAAAAAAGATCAAGACTGGTTTGTACTTTCTTTGTTTTATACAAACCTCCACGTGCAGATTTTAGTTATACTTGCTATTAGTGACTTTACAATTCAGATGTTAGAGAGGTTTTATGGTGCAATTGTTCCTATAGAAGCATCTTTCTCTTCTGTGAAGAGAACCACATGGCTTTGCCATATGTTACTGGAACTACGCTCAGACTATTTCTAGCTACTTCCAGCTTGAGGGTAATTATCTGCTACACTTCTAGGACATGACAACAGAAAGATAATCCATGAAGAATCTAAGTGGTAAAGTCCTAATATTGATCTGAGAGTTGCTTCTAAACTGCTTCTAAACTTGATTCTAGCTTAGAATATCCTTCAGCTTCTTTATGTTATTTAGGAATGGCTATGTAGCCATGATTTAAGCCAGAAAAGCATGGACTACTTTTGAGCACACACACACGCTTTTATAGCTGGGGAAAAAAATAACAAAACAAAACACCGCACATACCACAAACCAACCAAACAACTTTGAAGTGTAAAAGCAAAGTACTAAGGGAAGTATGCATATTAAACAGCAACTCTTACTTTTCTGTAGTAGGTGCAAGTTTGGAACACAAATTTACACTCAATAGCTTATTACCTTCTTTCTCACCCTCTCCTAAGTATGTCTAATAGAAGTGTTAGTAACCAACTCCCTAAAAACTGAAGCACTCTTGTATACCAACTGTTATATTTAGATGATAACAGTGTTAGAGTATTTATTATATAGTAGTTTTACCTGCTACAGGTATTTGATAGGGTTGTATTGATCGAGGTGGAAGTACAAACTGATGGATTGTAGTAGATCCATCAAATTCTCCTTTTAGCTTGATATCAAATATAACTGAAGTCTGCAATTGAGAAGAGGAAATCAGGATTCACAAATGTGAATTACCACACATTTACATGTATTCAGACTACTTTTCACTCTACCATTCCCAGTATGGACACTGTTCTTATCCTTGCATAGTGGAAATCAGTTTCACTTCCAATGCTAATGAAACATGACTTCAGTTATTCAATTATTACCCTATTTGATCTGATTTTGCTTTCTGTATTTACACAGTCATGTTTATAGCCTGACCAAAATGCTGGAGAATAAGTGCCCTGGATTAAATGTTCAAGTGTAGAATTAACATGAATTATAGCTGAAACATGAACTAACCACCCAAATGAGATAATGTGCTCTGGTTCTTGAAGTTGTCCAAGAGAAAATACAAGAAGCCAAAGCCTTTCCACAAGTTAAGAGCAAAATACCATTTGAGCCTTACCACTAATCAGGCTTTGCTATTGAGACTACAAGCTAGCAAGTTTTACCTGTGCTACTACATGCATAAGATCACTTGTATTCATAGAAGTTCTTGCAGAACAGGGCCTTCAATAATTTGGTATCCAATTTAATTCTACCTCTTCATATAATGTCTCAAAAGTCTACACAGTGCAGCATGAGAGTATCATAGGAAAGTAACAAGGAAAAAAATGTGTATGAAAAAACAGGCAGTGGCAAAAACCCTGCTAAAATGTTAGCCCAACAAGCTAAAAGGAGAAGTCTGTATCTCTTATGCCTTCATGGGTTTATTCCTGCAAATACTCTGGCTTTTGGAAAAGCTAAGCACATGCAAAAATACTTTCTAAAGCTAACAGCCACCATTATTAAAATCTGCCCATAACTTTTACAAAATACAGCATAATGTAAATAAACCACACCTCAGTGTCCTGATGATGGACTACCACCAAGTTATCCACAACATTCAGTGCAAACTTTCCAGTTCTGTTCAGCTTTAAAATATGTGTCTTCCTACAAGACCCCTCTCTATGGAAACAGAGATGAGAAGAACAGGTCAGTAAGCCTGTTTAAACTAGAAAAGCAGATGTCCCTTACACACATGTGAATTGCCACTAATCTTCTTCATTTTGCCCTTACCTTGGTAAGTGATAGAGGACCACTTCTGCTCCTGTACTATTGGAAGTCCTTGAGTGATGCCTCAAATAGAGAACATAAAGCTGTCCATATCTAGTGAGACAACAGGAATAAAGCATTAGTTTCAAGTAAGAGCTCTACCAGTCTGTTAGAGCCATACATTCAATTCTAAAAGAACAGATGTGGAATTACCTAAGTCAAGTGATCAATTAACTAAAAGTGAAAGACTAAACTAGCACTTGATAAATCACAGTGCCTACTCATGCAAGTTAGGCATCTAAGAACTTTACCAACGCTTCAGTTAAAAAATGAAGCATTCTTGAAATTTCTGTACTAATCAAGAACTTCTCAGTTAGCTTCCCCTTCCCACCTTGCCCCAAGAGAGTTGTTGAGATGTTTTGTTCAAGGCAGTAACTGAAACACTTTAAAGCAGTAGTAATGCTAACACAAGAAACAAGCACAACCACGGTAATGTTCTTGTCTTTTCTCAGTATCCCCAAAACTGTCACACTGCTCCATGAAAGGCTTGATTGGTTAGATACATACATTGTAGCCACAGCAATGTCTCTTTCAGAAAGGCTGAGCTTGGAGGATTTGGGTGCTGCCGGTAACTCAATTTCAAATTTTGATAGCTTTGACATTGTTCCACTCTGTTAAACAGAAAAAAAATGCAAAGAAATTCACTGTTAAGACTTGAAACAGAAAGGTCTCAAGTAACCTTTAACCAAAGGCTGCATCAATAGCACCCTCATGAGGTGAAGGACGGTGATAGCTGAAAAGAAAAAAAGGGTTTGACACTTCTATCCTACAGTGATCCTAAACACATCCTTCCAGTATTCTAATTTTAGCAGCTTTATCATCTTGATTTTATAACGTCAGCTTCAGCTAGAAAAACATTTCCATTTTAATTTATCAAGATGAATTTGTATGCAGATTCCATTTACAGTTGGTCTCAAACAGCAGTTCTCTTAACCTCCTTTATCAAAACCTATGCTCCAACTTTTAAATAAGTGCTTCCTGGGAAGGGGAAAATATCAGTACCTCCTGTCAGTCAGAGTCTCCTTTCATTCCTGCTAACTCCAGAATCTGCATTACACTCAGTATATTCCTGCTCCCACCCAAGGTTTCCTCTCTCCTCTTCCTCTTTTCCTAAAGAACTTATATTTAAGCAAGTTTTCAGAGTTTCCAAAACTACTTCTGCAATTCACTTCCCATTCATTCACTTCCCATTCTCATTAACTCATTCTTGAGTGTGAAGTGTAAACACTACAGAAGTCTGCCCTTCGCTAGAGCTCTGTTGTCAAAGATTATTTTAGTACAGTACTCTTTTCATTAAATCTTTAAAGATTACTTTCTGAACACAAAATAAAAATATTTAGCTTCAAGCTACAAATTGATGCAAAATGTTAAGGAGGGGGAAGAATAACCTAGGTCCTTAAAAATAAAACTGTGAGAATCTAGTAAGTCCCACCTCACCACCTAAGAGAACATAATTTCCCAGTAACCTTAAGTGTTATCCACAGGGAAGAACATTATGAGAAATAAATACTATGAAAAAGCCCTCTCATGTTTGGGACAACAGCTGTTTAAGCGCTATGTTTTTTCCTTCTTTCAAATTCATCCACTCACATTTGGAAGGTGGTTGTTATAACCACAAGTGAAAGGCCCTTATTTTTTCTTTATTGCCACACTACAGAGTGCAAATGCCTATAGTAAAATTAGATAAAATATACTTCTTTAAGGGGAAAAAAAATAAAAGAAAAGAAAAAGATCTCTTGAAAGATATTTAAGCTGTCAAATACTGTGTCACTAATTTTTTTCTCCTTTCTCAACATCGACTGTCCAACTGGACACACCTCTTTCCAAAGAAGACATAAGAAAGAGCAAATTACTTCATTTTAAGCCATCACCTAGGAACTGCGTTATATATTTTTGCTTTGTGCTTTGATTATTGCTGTATAAGGATGTGAACACATGTACCTCTTGGAAGAAATCCAGGAAAAGCCATAAAATATTTGAACAAAGAAGCAGCCTAAAAAAACCAGAAGCACACAAAATGACAAGTGTGGGACACATCTCTTTACCTTGAAGTAGAAAGGCTGCAGGACATTACCAAGAACAGTGGTCGACAGAAGAATAACAGAGCTCTCTGGACAATACATGTACCAGTTGACATTAATACTCTGATTCTTCAGAAGTTTTAAACTTCGTTTCTCTGGTAATACCTGGAAACAAGGGATATTAGCATTATAGTGCCATCAGGATTCCACATCATCAATGGTTCTACACAGTAACTAGGACTGTTAAGTGAGAAACAGTTAAGTATCAGCGCATTTGCAGCGCAAGAATTAAAAATCAGAAACCTGACAATTACAGTTTAGGCCCTAATTTACTGTAGCTAAGGTAATGTGCATCGAATTCTCCTCAAATGCTAATGAGCAGAAAGGTGCTGTGCCTTGCCCCTCATCCAGGCCTGGGTATAAGTTCTGTCCATAACAAAGAAAACAACTAGCTTTACACAACTAGTCAAGTTTTTATAAAAGTTATTACAATATCTTTGCTGCCTTCACTCCCCAGGTTCCTTAATCTTTTAAGAACTAAGATAGTACATAAATTGATTATCTTCATTTAAATTTATTATCTTCTTTTTGAGGGCTTACATAATTCTCTTCAAAAATATACTTATTTGATTTGATCCTTTTACCTGCAGGGTTGACGTTCATGATCCTTTTAGGTGCCACATGTATTTACCCCCTCAATTAGCAGGAAATAATGCTGCTTTTTCAGTTACTTTCTTTAGTAATAGTTACTAGTAAGAGTAATTACGTGAAACATCATGTCTTAGCTCCAGGACCAGAACTACTGGGAAGTGCACAACTTTGGAGGAAGTTCATAATATCCCTCATCATGAATGTCAGAAAGGGCTATTTATTCATGAGATTTCTTAAAAGCATATGCTAAAATAATTAGACAAACACAGAAGAACTCAGACAATGAGACTAACACAGGAGCAAGCTGCCGATTTGCAGAAGCATGTCACTAGTTCTTTGCTGCATTTTAAGCATGCACACATCCTCCCCAATTCCAATTAGATTTAGATACTCATTTCCATACAAGCCAAAAGCATTTACTAATCTAGAGTTATCAAGGCTTAATTCAGTGCTCCTTTATACAGGGTCTTTGTTAGCTGTGCTAAATAACCTGTTAACAATTAATTCCCTCTGCCCCAAAAATGTATTTCTCTCAAAGAAAAATCATCGTAATCTACAAACAAAACAGCAG